>NW_021703772.1:92100111-92295718 GCF_005190385.1 Monodon monoceros
TCTCTCTCTCTCTCTCTCTCTCTCTCTCTCTCTCTCTCTCTCTCTCTCTTTTCTTCTTGTTCTCCCTTTTATTCTGAACGGAGTGGATGAAAGGCTCTTGGTGCTGCAGCCAGGAGTCAGGGCTATGCCACTGAGGTGGGAGAGCCAACTTCAGGACACTGGTCCACAAGCGACCTCACAGCTCCACATAATATCAAACAGCGAAAATCTCCCAGAGATCTCCTTCTCAACACCAGCACCCAGCTTCACTCAACGACCAGCAAGCTACAGTGCTGGACACCCTATGCCAAACAACCAGCAAGACAGGAACACAACCCCACCCATTAGCAGAGAGGCTGCCTAAAATCATAATAAGTCCACAGACACCCCAAAACACACCACCAGACGTGGACCTGCCGACTAGAGACAAGATCCAGCCTCATCCACCAGGGGACACAGGCACTAGTCCCCTCCACCAGGAAGCCTACACAACCCACTGAAACAACCTTAGCCACTGGGGACAGACATCAAAAACAAAGGGAACTACGAACCTGCAGCGTGCAAAAAGGAGACCCCAAACACAGTAAGATAAGCAAAATGAGAAGAAAGAAAAACACACAGCAGATGAAGGAGCAAGATAAAAACCCACCAGACCTAACAAATGAAGAGGAAATAGGCAGTCTACCTGAAAAAGAATTCAGAAAAATGATAGTAAAGATCCAAAATCTTGGAAAAAGAATGGACAAAATGCAAGAAACATTTAACAAGGACCTAGAAGAACTAAAGATGAAACAAGCAAAAATGAACAACACAATAAATGAAATTAAAAATACTCTAGATGGGATCAATAGCAGAATAACTGAGGCAGAAGAACGGATAAGTGACCGGGAAGATAAAATAGTGGAAATGACTACTGCAGAGCAGAATAAAGAAAAAAGAATGAAAAGAACTGAGGACAGTCTCAGAGACCTCTGGGACAACATTAAACACAGCAACATTCGAAGTATAGGGGATCCAGAAGAAGAAGAGAAAAGGAAAGGGACTGAGAAAATATTTGAAGAGATTATAGTTGAAAACTTCCCTAATATGGGAAAGGAAATATTAATCAAGTCCAGGAAGCACAGAGAGTCACATACAGGATAAATCCAAGGAGAAATATGCCAAGACACATATTAATCAAACTGTCAAAAATTAAATACGAAGAAAACATATTAAAAGCAGCAAGGGAAAAACAACAAATAACACACAAGGGAATCCCCATAAGCTTCACAGCTGACCTTTCAGCAGAAACTCTGCAAGCCAGAAGGGAGTGGCAGGACATATTTAACGTGATGAAGGAGAAGAACCTGCAACCAAGATTACTCTACCCAGCAAGGAACTCACTCAGATTTGATGGAGAAATTAAAACCTTTACAGACAAGCAAAAGCTGAGAGAGTTCAGCACCACCAAACCAGCTTTACAACAAATACTAAAGGAACTTTTCTAGGCAAGAAACACAAGAGAAGGAAAAGACCTACAATAACAAACCCAAAACAATTAAGAAAATGGGAAAAAGAACATACATATTGATAATTACCTTAAATGTAAATGGACTAAATGCTCCCACCAAAAGACACAGATTGGCTGAATGGATATAAAAATAAGACCCATATATATGCTGCCTAAAAGAGACCCACTTCAGAACTAGAGACACATACAGACTGAAAGTAAGGGGATGGAAAACGATATTTCATGCAAATGGAAACCAAAAGAAAGCTGGAGTAGCAGTTCTCATATCAGACAAAATAGACTTTAAAATAAAGACTATTAGAGGAGACAAAGAAGGACACTACATAATGATCAAGGGATCCATACAAGAAGAAGATATAACAATTGTAAATATTTATGCACCCAACATAGGAGCACCTCAATACATAAGGCAAATACTAACAGCCATAAAAGGGGAAATCGACAGTAACACATTCATAGTAGGGGACTTTAACACCCCGTTTTCACCCATGGACAGATCATCCAAAATGAAAATAAATAAGGAAACACAAACTTTAAATGATACATTAAACAAGATGGACTTAATTGATATTTGTAGGACATTCCATCCAAGAACAGCAGAATACACATTTTTCTGAAGTGTTCATGGAACATTCTCCAGAATAGATCATATCTTGGGTCATAAATCAAGCCTTGCTAAATTTAAGAAAATTGAAATTGTATCAAGTATCTTTTCCAACCACAACGCTATGAGACTAGATATCAATTACAGGAAAAGATCTGTAAAGAATACAAACACATGGAGGCTAAACAATACACTACTTAATAATGAAGTGATCACTGAGGAAATCAAAAAGGAAATAAAAAAATACCTAGAAACAAATGACAATGGAGACACGATGACCCAAAACCTATAGGATGCAGCAAAAGCAGTTCTAAGTGGGAAGTTTATAGCAATACAATCCTACCTTAAGAAACAGAAAACACCTCGAATAAACAACCTAAACTTGCACCTAAAGCAATTAGAGAAAGATGAAGAAAAAAAACCCAAAGTTAGCAGAAGGAAAGAAATCATAAAAATCAGATCAGAAATAAATGAAAAAGAAATGGAGGAAACAATAGCAAAGATCAATAAAACTAAAAGCTGGTTCTTTGAGAAGATAAAAAAAATAGATAAACCATTAGCCAGACTCATCAAGAAAAAAAGGGAGAAGACTCAAATCAATAGAATTAGAAATGAAAAAGGAGAAGTAACAATTGACACTGCAGAAATACAAAATATCATGAGAGATTACTACAAGCAACTCTATGCCAATAAAATGGACAACCTGGAAGAAACTGACAAATTCTTAGAAATGCACAACCTGCCAAGACTGAATCAGGAAGAAATAGAAAATATGAACAGACCAATCACAAGCACTGAAATTGAAACTGTGATTAAAAATCTTCCAACAAACAAAAGCCCAGGACCAGATGGCTTCACAGGCGAATTCTATCAAACATTTAGAGAAGAGCTAACACCTATCCTTCTCAAACTCTTCCAAAATATACCAGAGGGAGGAACACTCCCAAATTCATTCTACGAGGCCACCATCACCTTGAAACCAAAACCAGACAAGGATGTCACAAAGAAAGAAAACCAAGGCCAATAACACTGATGAACATAGATGCAAAAATCCTCAACAAAATACTAGCAAACCGAATCCAACAGCACATTAAAAGGATCATACACCATGATCAAGTGGTGTTTATTCCAGGAATGCAAGGATTCTTCAATATAGGCAAATCAATCAATGTGATACACCATATTAACAAATTGAAGAAGAAAAACCATATGATCATCTCAAAAGATGCAGAGAAAGCTTTTGACAAAATTCAACACCCATTTATGATAAAAACCCTGAAGAAAGTAGGCACAGAGGAAACTTTCCTCAACATAATAAAGGCCATATATGAGAAACCCACAGCCAACATCGTCCTCAATGGTGAAAAACTGAAACCATTTCCACTAAGATCAGGAACAAGACAAGGTTGCCCACTCTCACCACTCTTATTCAACATAGTTTTGGAAGTTCTCGCCACAGCAATCAGAGAAGAAAAGGAAATAAAAGGAATCCAAATCAGAAAAGAAGAAGTAAAGCTGTCACTGTTTGCAGATGACATGATACTATACATAGAGAATCCTAAAGATGCTACCAGAAAACTACTAGAGCTAATCAATGAATTTGGTAAAGTAGGATACAAAATTAATGCACAGAAATCTCTGGCATTCCCATACACTAATGATGAAAAATGTGAAAGTGAAATCAAGAAAACACTCCCATTTACCACTGCAACAAAAAGAATAAAATATCTAGGAATAAATCTACCAAAAAAGGCAAAAGACCTGTATGCAGAAAGTTATAAGACACTGATGAAAGAAATTAAAGATGATACAAATAGATGGAGAGATATACCATGTTCTTGGATTGGAAGAATCAACATTGTGAAAATGACTCTACTACCAAAGTAGTCTACAGATTCAATGCAATCCCTATCAAACTACCACTGGCATTTTCCACAGAACTAGAACAAAAAATTTCACAATTTGTATGGAAACACAAAAGATCCTGAATAGCCAAAGCAATCTTGAGAACGAAAAATGGAGCTGGAGGAATCAGGCTCCCTGACTTCAGACTATACTACAAAACTACAGTAATCAAGACAGTATGGTACTGGCACAAACATAGAAAGATAGATCAATGGAACAGGATAGAAAGCTCAGAGATAAACTCACGCACATATGGTCACCTTATCTTTGATAAAGGAGGCAGGAATGTACAGTGGAGAAAGGACAGCCTCTTCAATAAGTGGTGCTGGGAAAACTGGACAGCTACATGTAAAAGAATGAAATTAGATCACTCCCTAACACCATACACAAAAATAAGCTCAAGATGGCTTAAAGACCTAAATATAAGGCCAGAAACAATCAAACTCTTAGAGGAAAACATATGCAGAAACTCTATGACATAAATCACAGCAAGGTCCTTTTTGACCCACCTCCTAGAGAAATGGAAATAAAAACAAAAGTAAACAAATTGGACCTAATGAAACTTCAAAGCTTTTGCACAACAAAGGAAACCATAAGTAAGACCAAAAGACAACGTTCAGAATGAGAAAAAATATTTGCAAATGAAGCAACTGACAAAGGATTAATCTCCAAAATTTATAAGCAGATCATGCAACTCAATAAGAAAAAAACAAACAACCCAATCCAAAAATGGGCAGAAGATCTATATAGACATTTCTCCAAAGAAGATATACAGACTGCCAACAAACACATGAAAGAATGCTCAACATCATTAATCATTAGAGAAATGCAAATCAAAACTACAATGAGATATCATCTCACACCAGTCAGAATGGCCATCATCAAAAAATCTACAAACAATAAATGCTGGAGAGGGTGTGGAGAAAAGGGAACACTCTTGCACTGCTGGTGGGAATGTGAATTTTTACAGCCACTATGGAGAACAGTATGGAGGTTCCTTAAAAAGCTACCAATAGAACTACCATAGGACCCAGCAATCCCACTACTGGGCATATACCCTGAGAAAACCCATAATTCAAAAAGAGTCATGTACCAAAATGTTCATTGCAGCTCTATTTACAATAGTCCGGAGAAGGAAACAACCTAAGTGTCCATCATGGGATGAATGGATAAAGAAGATGTGGCACATATATACAATGGAGTATTACTCAGCCATAAAAAGAAAAGAAATTGAGCTATTTGTAATGAGGTGGATGTAGCTAGAGTCTGTCATACAGAGTGAAGGAAGTCAGAAAGAGAAAGACAAATACCGTATGCTAACACATATATATGGAATTTAAGGGAAAAAAAGTCATGAAGAACCTAGGGGTAAGACAGGAATAAAGACACAGACCTACTAGAGAACGGACTTGAGGATGTGGGGAGGGGGAAGGGTAAGCTGGGACAAAGCGAGAGAGTGGCATGGACATATATACACTACCAAACGTAAGGTAGATAGCTAGTGGGAAGCAGCCGCATAGCACAGGTAGATCAGCTCGGTGGTTTGTGATCAGGTAGAGCGGTGGGATAGGGAGGGTGGGAGGGAGGGAGACGCAAGAGGGAAGAGATATGGCAACATATGTATATATATAACTGATTCACTTTGTTATATAGCAGAAACTAACACACCATTGTAAGGCAATTATACTCCAATAAAATGTTAAAAAAAAAAAAAAAGACTTTCTGAAACAAAAACTGAGGGTATTTGTCACCAAGAGACCTGCCTTGCAAGAAATTTTAAAAGAAGTTCTTCAGAGAAAAGAAAATAATATCGCTCATGATGACATATTTAAGATCATTTAAAAATAAAAATGGAGTAACTATTGTTCAGGCATCCAAAATGGATCCAGGTGGCTATTACGGATATGGTTTCAGACATGTTCCTGCATCACTGAGAATCTGAATTTTCTGAAGTGTATCAAACTCAAGGACACCACCCACTATTTTCAAAACAACATCTGCTAGCAGCTGCCAGCTGCAACCTTATGGTCTCAAAGTCTCCCCCTGTAAAATATGCAACCATTTTTGGACCCCAAATAATCCTTGCTTATCAAGCACCCTTAGTTCTTGACAGCTCCAATCCTAATTCTTGACAAACAACTATGTAAGTTTATGGTTTTACCTCCATTTTCCATTTACTCCATTCAAGTACTTCTTGAATATTTGTCTCCCGGGCTATGGCTTGAATAAAACTCTCTTCTGTTCCTTATTATAGATTGTTTACTGATTATTTGTGTTGACACTCAGAAACTTGGATCTACATAAAGAAGGACTGTTTGAAAAGGAATACATGAAGGTAAAATAAAATATTTTATTTTTCTTATTCATAATTAATAGATAATTTGTTCAAAATTATAATAACAATGTATTTGGTTGTTATAGGTTATGGGTAAGTGAAATTAATGACAACAGTGTCTTAAGGGATGGGAAAAAGGGATGGGGAATACTCTTATTTATGAGGTACTTGCACTATGTGTGACGTGGTATAGTGTTATCTGAAAGTCACTTGGATTAGTTGTAAATTTACATTGCAGACTCTAGGGCGACCACTGAGAACGGTAAAAAAAAAAAAACATAACTGTTATGCTAAAAGAGGAGAGAAATGGCATAATATGAAATGATCAATTAAAATTAGAGAAATGGAAAAACAGAGGAAATAAAAAAGTGGAACAAAGAACAAGGGCAGTGAACAAAAAAATAATAAATATGATAGATATTAATCCAAATACAGCAATAATCATTTTAAATGTCAATGATATAAATATAGCAATTAAAGGACTGAGACTGTCAGACTGTCAGGGTGGATAAATAAACACAATCCAACTGTTATCTATAAGAAACTTACTTTAAGTATAAAGATGCAGACAGATTAAATGCAAAGGCACAGAGAAAAATACATCATATTATCAGTAATCAAAGGACCCTGTAATAGTTATATTAATTCCAGACAAAGCAGATGTAAGAGCAAGGAAAATTATCAGGAATAAAGACAGGCATTACATAACCATAAAAGGGTCAGTTCTCCAGGAAGACACAGCAATCCTTGATATGCATGCACCTATCAATACTGCATCAAAATATGTGAGGCAAAAACTGATAGAACTGCAAAAAAAGAATAGATGAATCTGCTATTATAGTTGGAGACTTCAACACCCCTCTATCAGTAATGGACATATACAGTAGGCAGAAAGTCAGTAAGAACATAGTTGAACTGAACAGCACCACCAATCAACTGAATATCATTGACATTTATAGAATACTTCATCCAACAATGGCAGAATACACATTCTTCTCAAAATTATACAGAACATTCACCAAGACAGACCACATTTCTGGGCTGTAAAACACACCTTAACAAACCTAAAAGAATAGAAATTATACAAAATATGCTCTCAAGACACAATGGAATTACAAATCAAAAACAGAAAGATGGCTGGGGAACCCCCAAATACTAGAGGATTAAATAGAACATTTCTAAATAATACATAGGCAAAGAAGAAATCTCAAGAGAAATTAAACACTTTGAATTAAATCAGAATGAAAATGTAACTTATTAAAATTTGTGGGATTCAGTAAAAGCAGTGCTTAGAGGGAAGTTTATGGCACTGAATTCACAAATTCGAAAAGAAGAATTATCTAAAATCAGTAACCTAAACTTCCACCATAGAATACTAGAAGAAGATCAAATTAAATCCAAAGTAAGCCCAATGAAAATAATGAAAATTAGACTTGAAAGCAATAACATTAGAAACAGAAAATCAATAGAGAAAATAACTGAAACCAAAAGCTGGTTCTTTGAAAAGTTCAATAAAATCGATAAACCTTTAGACAGGTTAACTAAGGAAAAGGAGGGATGGGGGAGAAGGAGGAGAGAGAGAGAGAGTGGGAGAGAGAAAAAGATATATATAGATATAGGTATAGATATAGATATATATAGAGAGAGAGATAGAGGGAGAGAGGGAGAAAACAAAGCACTAATATCAGTAATGAAAGAGAAGTCATCACTACCACTAATGATCCCCATGGACCCCAAAGATAATAAAATAATATTATAAACAAGCCTATACCCACAAATTTGTTAACTTAGATGAATGGACCAAGTCCTTAAAAGACACAATCTCCTAAAACTCACCCAAGAAGAAATCTATAATCTGAATAGATCCATTATCTATTAAAGACATTTAATCAATAATTAATAACCTACCAAAGCAGAAAACATCAGGCCCAGATGGGTTTCATTCTACCAAAAATTCAAGGAAAAAATAATATCAATTCTTGACAATTTATCTCTAAAAATCAAAGCAGAGGACATATTTCCCAACTCATTATATGAGGCCAGCATTATCCTAACACTAAACCTAGACAAAGACTTTATGAAAAAAGAAGACTGAGTCCAATATCTCTCATGAATATGTATGCAAAAATTCTCAAGAAACTATTAGCAAATAATATCCCACAGTATACTTGGCTATACATATCATATAGCCAAGTATAATTTATTCCAGGTACGCAAAGAGGGTTCAACATTTGACAATCAATTAATGTAATCTATCCTATTAACAGACTAAGTAAAAAAAAAATATAATACCTATATATGCAGAAAAAGCACTTGACAAAAACCAACACCTATGATGATAAAAATTCTCAGCAAACTGGGAATAGAGGAGGACTTCTTCAACTTGATAAAGAATATCTACAAAAACCTACAGTTAGCATCATACTTAATGGTGAGAAACCAGATGCTGTCCTGCTAAGATCAGGAGTAAGGCAAGAATGTTCCTTCTCACTACTCCTACTGGACAGCATACTGGAAGTCCTAGAAAATGCAATAAGGCAAGAAAAGGAAATAAAAGGTGTACTTACTGGAAAGGAAGATATAAAACTGCCTTTTTTGCAAATTATACGCTTGTCAACATAGATAATTCCAAAGAATCAACAAGAGCAATAATAACCGAAAAGAAAAAAAAACCCTCCTGAAACAAATAAGAAATTATAACAAGGTTATAGGATACAAGGTTAATATACAAAACTCAACTGCTTTCTTGTATAACAACAATGAATAATTAGAATTTGAAAATAAAAACACAATACATTTATATTAGCACCAATAATATGTAAAATCCTTAAGTGTCAGTCTAACAAAATATATACAAGACCAATATGAGAAAAAGTACAAAACTCTGATGAAAGAAATCAAAGAAGTTTTAAATATATGGAGAAATATTCCATGTACCTGAATAGAAAGACTCAATATCATCAAGATGTTAGTTCTTCCCAAATTGTTTATACATTATAAGCATTTCCAGTCAAAATCCTGGCAAATTATTCTATAAATATCCACAAACTGATTCTAAAGTTTATATAGAAAGGCAAAAGCTCCAGAAGACTCAAGACAATATTAAATACAAAGAAATTCAGAGGACTGACACTACTCAACTTCAAGACTTACTATAAAGCTTCAGTATTTAAGACAGTATGTTATTGGCAAAGAATAGATAAATAGAAGAACGGAATAAAGATACAGGGCCCAGAAGTAGATCCACACAAATACAGTCAACTGATGTTCAACAAAGAAGCAAAGGCGATTCGATATAGAAAAGATAGTCTTTTTAACAAACAGTGCTAGAACAAATGGACATTCACATGTAGAAAAACGAATCCAGACACAGACCACAAGATTTTCACAAAAATTAACTCAAAATGGATCACAGACCTAAATGTAAAATGCAAAACTAAAACTTCTGGAAGATAACATAGGAGAAAATCTACTTGACCTTGGGTCTGGTAATGTTTTTTCCGATATAACACCAAAGAATGATCCATGGAAGAAATATTGACAAATTGGAATTCATTAAGATAAAAAACTCCTTCTTTTTTTTTTAACATCTATATTAGAGTATAATTGCTTTACAATGGTGTGTTAGTTTCTGCTTTATAACAAAGTAAATCAGGTACACATATACATATGTCCCCATATCTCTTCCCTCCTGCACCTCCCTCCCTCCCACCCGCCCTATCCCACCCCTGTAGGTGGTCACAAAGCACCGAGCTGAACTCCCTGTGCTATGCGGCTGCTTCCCACTAGCTATCTATTTTACATTTGGTAGTGTATATATGTCCATGCCACTCTCTCGCTTTGTCCCAGCTTACCCTTCCCCCTCCACGTATCCTCAAGTCCATTCTCTAGTAGGACTGCATCTTTATTCCTGTCTTGCCCCTAGGTTCTTCTGACCATTTTTTTTCTATTTTTACATTCCATATATATGTGCTAGCACACGGTATTTATCTCTTTCTGACTTACTTGACTCTGCATGACAGTCTCTAGGTCCATCCACCTCACTACAAATAACTCAGTTTCGTTTCTTTTTCTGGCTGAGTAATATCCCATTATATATATGTGCCACATCTTCTTCATCCATTCATCTGTTGATGGACACTTAGGTTGCTTCCATGTCCTGGCTATTGTAAATAGAGCTGCAATGAACATCGTGGTACATGACTCTTTCTGAATTATGGGTTTTCTCAGGGTATATGCCCAGTAGTGGGATTGCTGGGTCGTATGGTAGTTCTATTTTTAGTTTTTTAAGGAACCTCCATACTATTCTCCATAGTGGCTGTAAAAATTCACATTCCCACCAACAGTGCAAGAGGGTCCCCTTTTCTCCACACCCTCTCCAGCATTTATTGTTTGTAGATTTTTTGATGATGGCCATTCTGACTGGTGTGAGATGATATCTCATTGTAGTTTTGATTTGCATTTTTCTAATGATTAATGATGTTGAGCATTCTTTCATATGTTTGTTGGCAATCTGTATATCTTCTTTGGAGAAATGTCTATTTAGGTCTTCTGCCCATTTCTGGATTGGGTTGTTTGTTTTTTTGATAGTGGGCTGCATGAGTTGCCTGTATGTTTTGGAAATTAATCCTTTGCCAGTTGCTTCATTTGAAAATATTTTCTCCCATTCTAAGGGTTGTCTTTTTGTCTTGTTTAGGGTTTCCTTTGCTGTGCAAAAGCTTTGAAGTTTTATTAGGTCCCACTTGTTTACTTTTGTTTTTATTTCCATTTCTCTAGGAGGTGGGTCAAAAAGGATCTTGCTGTGATTGATGTCATAGAGTGTTCTGCCTATGTTTTCCTCTAAGAGTTTGACGGTGTCTGGCCTTACATTTAGGTGTTTAATCCACTTTGAGTTTATTTTTGTGTATGGTGTTAGGGAGTGTTCTAATTTCATTCTTTTACATGTAGCTGTCCAGTTTTCCCAGCACCACTTATTGAAAAGGCTGTCTTTCCCCCACTGTATATTGTTTCCTCCTTTATCAAAGATAAGGTGACCACAGGTGCGTGGGTTTATCTCTGGGATTTCTATCCTGTTCCATTGATCTATATTTCTGTTTTTGTGCCAGTACCATACTGTCTTGATGACTGTAGCTTTGTAGTATAGTCTGAGGTCAGGGAGCCTGATTCCTCCAGCTCCGTTTTTCGTTCTCAAGATTGCTTTGGCTATTCGGGGTCTTTTGTGTTTCCATATAAACTGTGAAATTTTTTGTTCTAGTTCTGTGGAAAATGCCAGTGGTAGTTTGATAGGGATTGCACTGAATCTGTAGATTGCTTTGGGTAGTAGAGTCATTTTCACAATGTTGATTCTTCCAATCCAAGAACATGGTATATCTCTCCATCTGTTTGTATCATCTTTAATTTCTTTCACCAGTGTCTTATAATTTTCTGCAGACAGGTCTTTTGTCTCGTTAGGTAGGTTTATTCCTAGATATTTTATTCTTTTTGTTGCAATGGTAAATGGGAGTGTTTTCTTAATTTCACTTTCAGATTTTTCATCATTAGTGTATGGGAATGCAAGAGATTTCTGTGCATTAATTTTGTATCCTGCTACCTCACCAAATTCATTGATTAGCTCTAGTAGTTAAAAAACTACTTCTCTGTGAAAGACACTGTTAAGAGATGAAAAGACAGGTTATAGACTAGAAGAAAATATTTTTGAAATACATATCTGATTAAGGACTGGTATCCAAAATATATAAAGAACTCTAAATTCAATAATAAAAAAATTTTTTAAAATAGACAAAAGATCTGAACAGACACCCCACCAAGGAAGAGAAAGATGGAAAATAAGCATATGAAAAGATGCTAAACAACATATGTTATTAAGGAACTGCAAATTAAAACAAGGTACTACTACACACCTATTAAAATAGCTAAAATCCAAAACACTGATAACACCAAATGTTGGCCAGGGGGTGAAGCAAAAGGAATTCCCATGATAAAGCCACTTTGAAGAGACTTTGGAATTTCTTACAAAAGTGAACACAAATTTATCATAATATCCAGGAATAGTGCCCACTGGTATTTAGGCAAATCAGTTGAAAATTACGTTCACATAAAATCTGCACCTGAATGTTTACAGCATCTTTATTTATAACTGCCGAAACTTGGAAGTGACAGTAAAATGATCATTGGTTTCCAGGGGTTTGGGGAGAGGAAAGTTGGGATCAGTAGAGGCAGTACAAGAGATTCTTAGGGCAGTGAAACTATTGTGTATGATATAGTACAGGTGGATACATGCCATTATAAATTTGTCCAAAGCCACTGAAGGTACAACACAAAATATGAACTCTACTGTAAACTATGGGCTACAGTAATGTATCAGTATTGGCTCATCCATTGTATCCAATGTATTACACAACTTGTACTAATGCAAGATGTGTGTATGAAACTGTGTATGTGTGGAGAGGGAGTGATGAGGAGATACATGGGAGCTCTAGATCTGCTGTTCAATTTTTCTGTAAACCTAAAATCACTCTAAAAAGTAAAGTCTATTAATTTGTTGATAAAAAATAGAACATGGTAAAGAAAACAAGTAAACTATAGACTGAAAACATTCTGTGTAATATCCAATACAGGATATTACGAAACAATGTTTGTACAGAATCACACATATGTGTTCAAACAATAATCACCCAGTCATCTGCTTAATCTTTTTGGCTTCACAGAGGCAGTCAATGAAAGGCAGAAAATCACTCTTCAATGGACTTGCCAAGTTACATCACATAAATCAGAAAGAAGCATCAAAGATAAAATATGCTCATTTGTAAAGTCGAATGGGGAAAAAAAAAACAAAAAAAACAATCATCACATTACTTTGCTCTGAAATAGCAGAGGTAGTCTTTGAGCCAGCTGTGGATCCTAAGAAAACAGTAACTGATGCTAATGATCAATTCTAGCAATGAGTATTTCATTGTTTGGTAATTCCAGTACTACTGAAAGGCATCTTAATTTGGAAGAAATTTGGTAATATATCAGTGATTTCATTTAAGACCTTTCAGGAGAAAAGTAAACAGATACCACTTTTAACATATTTCTATGATTTACATCAAGATAAGACCATGTAAAGTAAAACAATTACAAATAATTTTGAAGCCTAAACTATTGGGGGTTTTTTTGCGGTACATGGGCCTCTCACTGTTGTGGCCTCTCCTGCTGCGGAGCACAGGCTCCGGACGCGCAGGCTCAGCAGCCATGGCTCATGGGCCCAGCCGCTCTGCGGCATGTGGGATCCTCCCGGACCGGGGCACCAACCCGTGTCCCCTGCATCGGCAGGCGGACTCTCAACCAGTGCGCCACCAGGGAAGCCCTAAACTATAGTTTTTAAAAGTTTTAGTCCATTCCCTCTATAGGTTTGTAATTCTAATTATTGCTGTGCAAGTTAATATTTTTAATCAAATCAATGCCAAAGAAAACATTCTTGGATTAACTTATTGGTATTATCACTACTATAAAATATCTACAATTCAGATGTAAAAGAACCTGCTTAATCATTGAAACAAAATAAACAAACCAAAAACAATTTTAAAAAACGTAAACATGAAGAACAATAAATATTTACATAATTTATATCCCAAATTTGAGAGTGAACTTGAATTTTTATCATTATAATAAATCGTTTAGTCTTTTATTACTGTAGTAACAAAAGACCAATTTTTTTATGGAAGGAAAGATTCTTTAAATTCTATAGTGCTTTACAATTTTCAAAAATTTTACACATATGGTTTCATACAATCCCATAATAACCCCGTTTTCCCCCTACCCCTATATTGCCCCTACCCCTTCCTTCTCCCCCACTGGTAACCACTAGTTTGCCTTCCATATGTAGGTGTCTGCTTCTTTTTTGTTTTATTCACTAGTTTGTTGTATTTTTTACATTCCATATATAAGTGCTACCATATGGTATTTATTTTTGTCTGACTTATCTCATTTAGCATAATGCCCTCTGAATCCATCCACATTGCTACAAATGGCAGAATTTCATTCTTTTTTATGGCTGAGCTATATTCCATTATATATATACATACCACACCTTCTTTATCAATTAATTTGTTGATGGATAGTTATGGCACAAGATCTATTTTTTTAAGTGACATACTGATAGAATAGATATGTGACAATAGATGACTTATCCTATATGGTTGCACTACTACACTAATTACACCAGAGTTCAGAGCACTGCTGGCCTAGACTCTAAAATACTTATACTTGAAATTGAAAACTTCTCAAATGAGACTTTTAAAAGCTCAAATCGCAAACCTGATTAAAATTTTCCTGTTGTAGAAAATCATAAAGAAATCTTATAAAATTACACCGTAAAATATTTAAGTGAATCAAAGATATAAACACTGAAGGCCTCCTACCTTAATGTAGCATTTTTTCCGTCACTTCTTGTACACCAAACCTGGCGGGTTTGGTAACCTATCTCTATGTCGCAGGACTTGGAATGGTGATGTGCCTTGTAACTTTGATGTCTAAAGGTGACCAGCTCCTTCGAATCAGAGCTAAAATCCAGAATGGTTCTTCCACTTAGGTTAAGTTCTTTGAGAAGGGGCAGTCGGCATTTACTCCACGGTCCAACTTTAAGGCTAAACATATATTCCTCTGCCCCAAGAGGACAGGAAATGGGAGCATCACAGGCTCTTGACTCAGTCAGGTTGGGACACTGCAACCCTCCATAGAGAGGGGGGGCAATGGCTGAGCGAGTTCTATGCTGTAACTGCTTCCCACATCCCTTGCTACACCTGGACCACTGTGAGAACTCAGAGACCACACAATCCCGCGGGCAAGGGATGAGACAAGCTTGTTCCGTGGGGGGCTGAGGGGCAAAGTGTTCACATATCTCATTCACAGCCACGGTTCTGTTCAGCTTCTGAACACAACGCACCGTCCGGTGCTGCAGCCCATGCTGGGCTGTCACGCACTCTGTAGCCCGAGGTCTGGCTTGCCCCAGGGCGGGAGGAACAAGCACACAGTGGTGCCAATCAGAAACCTCCCACTGGAAGAGGTTTCTGTGCCAGTCACAGACTCGGAAGCAGCTTCTTTCCTTCGGAGGCCTATTGTTCTCATCACAGTTAGACAGGTGGCTCGTCCACCCTTCAAAATGGAAACACCAAAGAGCACGACTCTGGAATCCTCCTGGCCCACAGTCTCCTGTACACCTTCCCCAGGGGCCTGTAGGCAGAAAGACAAGGGTGTCAGTTACTCCAAGATTCCACACCACCATCCACACAAAAACGGGTCAATCTGCACACCTCCTGACACAACCAGTGTGAAATTATGAATTATGATGAAAAATATAATTGAGTGGCTAAAAATGTGGATTCTACATCAGTTGGCCCTTCTTGAAATCCCCAATCCGTCTCTTACAGCAGTATCAACTTGGATGAATTACTTCAACTTTCTAAGCCTTAGTTTCCTACATAAGGGAGAAGATAATAAAAGCACTGACTTATAAAGATGTTCTGAGGATCAGTGACATAATGTGATGGGAAGTAGACAATACACATTTAATAAATGATTGGTCTCGTTATAATTATTATGTCCCAAAGCCTATATACCTAACTCAATATTAATACTTTCTCGTTAGGCAGAGTTTCATCTAAAAGAAAAGCCCTAAATCCAGGATTTTAATAAACTAGGATTTTTCATGTTTCCAATCCTTCAGCTCACACCTTAAGTAGCTCAGAAGAGAAATACATTTTTAAAAATAGCTTGCAAAGCATCCTAAATATATTTTCATTTTCTAAATAGCTCTCCTCAGCTCTGGTTTTTGCTTGCAGAGTGAATTGCGTGAAAAAGAAAAATCTGATACAGAGGGGCGGGGTGTGGGGAGAAGGTAAGTTAATAAAAGAAGCAGCAGTACTGAACTGTCTCTGGAAATTCTGCCCCAACAATCCTTGAAATATACCTGTTGGGTAAAGCTTCCAATGTTAGCTTGTAATATGCCAAATCTTTTCATTAATGAATTAGTTTTGTGAGAGGGTTCAAAAGATGGACATATGAAAGAGCTACCCACTGATTTATTTATTTATTTTTTGCATCTAATCTATAGACATACCAGCTGGCCTCATCAAGAAGGTTGAGCATCCATCTTTCCACGAGGACAGCAAGTAATCCCATTTTGTGTCAATGGAAAAAAAAAAAGTTTCCTCCCTTTTGCTTTACTTAAAAATGTAATATGAGCCTGAAAAAAGTGTATCAGCTTAACCATGTTACGTTTAACCCTTTACTAGGTTTGTGATCATCATAAAGGCATTTCACACCCCGAGAAACATTTTAATTTACACAGGCGGGAGAAAGAAGGTGCAGCCTTTCTTTCCTTCCCCAAATCTGATCAAACCCCAAATGCCACTTAATTACTTCCTGGACTGTATTTTCATGCACATCCAGTACATTTCTAGGAGCAATAAATGTGTACACAGGCACGTGCATTTAGGAAGAGACTTGCCTCCCCAGAGAAGCAGGTATTTGCACTTGGGGCCACGTGCTTCAATGAGGATCTCTCACTTTAGCAGGACAACAGTTTGGGGGTTCTAATATAAACAGTCCTCCTGGTTCTTCCTCCCAGCCCTGTTCTGGGTGTGCAAACCTGCTGTTCTAGGCAATACCACATTAGGTACAGGGCCGATGATTTCTGTCTCTTTTTAGTGAGCCCACGCTAGAGTCTCCTCTTGATGAAATGGACAGAGGAGTTTTACTGGATTAAGTCAGCCTATAGTCACCAAAATGCCCTTGGGTTTGCCCACACTCTTCCCTAGGTGAGTTATCCCAGCACTGCCTGCTCAGGGTACAGTAAGTGCACATGGAAAGTGCGGCTTTCAGCACAGGATGATTCAATCAACCATCCTTAATTCTGATGATTTCCTCTTCAGTCACCCACAGTTTAGTACTCTGCAAAATGAGAAGTTCACTGTTACATGACAGCTATTTGCAGGCTCCACATGTCTAGATGTTCTGGAGCAGTTTCAGGTCCAGTATGCCATTCCTTATCCGAATCTCAGACCACGCATGAAAATGTTTATTATTACCAAAAACAAAACCAGGTTACTCAGTAAAGGACTATTTCAAAAAATACATGGTTGCAGCAAACTTTAAAAATCTAAAATCAGTCTTGACTTATCTAGGAATTTGGGAATAATATATACACACTACTATATATAAAATAGATAACCAATAAGGACCAATAAGGACTGACTGTACAGCACGGGTCACTGTGGTCAATATTTTATAATAATCTATAAGGGAAAAGAATCTGAAAAAGAATATGTATATAAAGAATATATATTCAGTTTATATATATATTATATATATATATATAATATATATATAACTGAACCACTTTGCTGTATACCTGAAACTAACACACTGTAAATCAACTATACTTCAATTAAAAAAATAAAATAAAATCAGTCTTGAATGATATAAAACAGTTATTGGTTAAAATGAAAACAAAGCTTTTTTGCAAAGCACTGGGTTTTAAAATATAGGCTGTCAGTTTCTCTCTGTTTAGGTACCAAATACACGCAACTCTCTACTTAGGATTTGTTCACGTAAATTAAAGAATATAAGACCAAGAACGTGAAGCCCCTTCTAACCAATCTTGAAAAGCTAACATTAATCAATCTAGAATATCTTACAAAGTGATCCTTATTCTTACTTTTAAAACATCTGATTAGCACATTTTCTTATTATTAATATTCTGTTTTCTTCTTCTAAGTTTTTGCCTACTTTCAAAATTGTTAAGGGAGCTCTTTTTTATTTGAAATCATTAATATTTTAAACTATATAAATTACTATTCTTCCCTCAGCTTTCATATCTCCATCTATACAGAATTTCACCAAACAGCCAAATTTTTTTCTAGATCAATGGAAGACAAAATATAACTATTAAGGAATAATTACTACCATTTGTTAAAGGCTAGCACTGGTGTGCTGGGCTTGGCTGCTACCAGGGGACTGTTAAATATTCAGGAACTTTACCAGGTGGTTGTTAAATCATTCATGATTTAAAATCAGCCATGGTGGGAGTATTTACACCACATTACAAATCAAGTCACATCAAGGCTTTTTTTCTTTTAAAACAGAGAGACAGCTGGTTTATAGTACACCAATGGTGATTTCACAGGTGCCTCCCTTCCTTCCTTCCTTCCTTCCTTATAACAATCCCATGAGGTGGGGCTAGTTTGCTCATTTTATCAGTTGTGGAAAATGAAACTCAGAAGTTACAATGCACACCCAAGGTTACACAGCTAGTGCATGCTAGGCTAGAATGGGACTCCAGATCTGTGGGACCCCAAGCATGGACTCTTGGCCTGCATTTGAAAAGTGTCTTTTCTAGGGTGTGCATTGGTATGTGTGATCCTACGATCACAAGGCAGATCCGTTTGTTCACTTAGCTATGATCTCTCCTATTTGTTTGTTAATATTCCTTTGGATATGAGGAGAACAAGTCATCAAGGTGGTGTGTGCGCCATGATTTCCCCCTCTTGACCCTAGAAATTTAGGGCAGCAGCTCTTGCATAGTAAGACACAAGTGTGTTTATAAACATTAGTCAGTGCATTTAGGAAGGCACAGTCAAGGGAGAATAGTTTTTCCACATGTTAAATCGAACTCTGCAGACCACTGAAAAACATGTGAATAACAGGCAAACGTAAAGTGAATTGGGTATGCTTGGAATGAATGAAAAATAAATTGCAAACAAGACGTCCAAGATACAGACAAGACCTCTCAGCAACTGACCTATAACAATTTGCATTTCTCAGGCATGGAGAGAAAATGTGTTCCAGGATTTATTCAGTTGTGTTTGGAAATGAACTTTAAACACACACACACACACACACACACACACACACACACACACAATAGTGAAAATCACACAGCCCTGAGAGATTTTGCCATTTCAAAAAACATGCATATTGAAGTAATAAAATGTGACCTGCAGTTTGAAAAATCTTAAATCCCTTGTCCAAGTTCAGAAATAGAAGAGCCAATTAAAATTTTGAGCAGTTGCATGGAGAAAAAGAATATCACTTTTAAGTTTGACATATATATAAAACATATGGTTATATTCAGAATATAAATCTGAGATAAATAACCTAAAGAAACAAATAAGAAACCTATGTGTAAACAGCAGTCATTTTATACTTCTTAATTGGAAATAAGCCTCAAGTAATACAAATAAAACAAAATTTTCATTACTCTAGGAGATGGACCCTAAAAGATATTGCTGTGATTTATGTTAAAAAGTGTTCTGCTTATGTTTTCCTCTAAGAGTTTTATAGTATCCAGTCTTACATTTAGGTCTTTTATCCATCTTGAGTTTGAAGTTTCCTTAAAAAACTAAAAACAGAGCTACCATATATGATCCAGCAATCCCATTGCTGGGCATATATATGGAGAAATCCATAGTTCGAAAAGATACATGCACCCCAATGTTCATTGCAGCACTGTTTACAATTGCCAAGACATGGAAACAGCCTAAATGTCCATCAAGAGATGAATGGATAAAGAAGATGTGGTACATATATGCAATGGAATACTACTCAGCCATAAGAAAGAATGAAATAATGCCATTGGCAGCAACACAGATGGACCTAGAGATTACCATACTAAGTGAAGTAAGTCAGACAGAGAAAGACAAATATCATATGATATCAATTATATGTGGAATCTAAAAGATGATACAAATGAACTTACTTACAAAACAAACAGACCCACAGACTTAGAAAACAAACTTATGGTTACCAAAGGGGTAAGGGGGGGAGGGGGAGGAACAAATTAGGAGGTTGGGATTAACATATACAACTATACGTAAAATACATAAACAACAAGGACTACTGTATAGCACAGGGAACTCTACTCAATACTCTGTAATAACCTATATGGGAAAAGAATCTGAAAAAGAATAGATATACGTATATGTATAACTGAATCCCTTTGCTGTACACCTGAAACTAACACAACATTGTAAATTAACTATACTCCAATATAAAATAAAAATTTAAAACAAAAAAAAAGTAAAACAAAATTTAGAAGAATTAAAGGATTAAAAGTTTAATTATATACATAATGGGGCTTTAAATTAACACTTGAAAACATTTCAATGGTATAACAGGAATAGTAATTTTATCCTTGTTTATGTGCACAAAGATTATGTAAAAACACCATCCACCTGCAACTCATTATCCTTTCTATGAGATAAGCACAGCCACTCTGGAATAAACTGTGAAGTATTTTAAGTCACATCAGTTTTAATTAACATTCTGGTTTAGTAAATATTTTGGACACGGAAGGGTAGCATCAGTGAATTCTCAGGTTACATTCACCTTTAAAACCGTGTGATTCCTCTTTTTTTGCCTGTGTTTTTGCAGAAAGTGCAAATCGGTGAATGCTCTAATGTAATATTCCTCTGGAAGCAGAAAAGTGCTGGCAAATTGTATTCTCTTAATTAAGTTATCCTTAAGTGGAGTAGTTTAGATGAATGTATCACCCAAACTAAATCATCACAGGTAAGGCAGCCCACTGGATGCCTGAATTTTAGTTGTAGTAATCAGTAAGAAGCCTGCCACAAAGAAAAAAGAGTATTCCAGAGAACGGGGAATAAACATATTCCCAGGAGCTTTCACACAGTACTCGCCACTGTTTGAGGCAGCAACCCTGATTTAATACCATTCATGCAATAGGAAGAGATGTTTGCTTTATTTTTATTTTTTTTTCAACCACAGCTTTTATTACCCTGACATTGCTTTATATTTAACTTGGGCAAGAGTACTGAGGAATGACATGAATGACAAACCCGAGCATTAGAGCCCTAAACAAATTACTGGTGGATAATTACTATGCCAAAGCACTCAGAAGCCTCAGCATTATAAAATGTGACATAAAACAGCGCTGATCTACTTGTAAGATGACTCACCTCCAAGAAATGGCTTGAAATTTCTGTCATAATTTTCACATCTCAAAAAGCTTTCACACTGATCATGGAGGAATTAAAGTAATATCTCCATTACATAGCGGACAATTATCTAGGAAATCACACTTTCTAAAATACATCAAAGAACCCAAGGGATGAAAACAAAAGCAGCCAGCGAGCACTCATTCAGTGAAACAACCATTATTCTTTACCTGCTAGTTGATACGTAGTGTGTTAGACTCTGGGAATATAAAAATGAATGAGACATTAAACACGTGTCATGAGAACTGTGCACTAAATATAATGGCAACATGCTCGTGAAGAGGACATCTGGCCACTCCCTCAGGCCTAGCTACACTGAGTTTGTTCACATTATTAACAATCTTAATTTGGTTTCCCAGAGCTCATTAGATAGAAAGCAGCAAACCAGAAGTTGAGAGGGACTACTGGCGGCAGGTACACTGGTGAAAGTCAGAAGAGATGATAGTTCCTGAGTCTACATTTCAAAATCTATCATGATAATTAATAACGTCCACTAGCAGGGGATGTATAAAGCCACCCAACACTTTCTAACCTCTCAGAGCAAACCTGCTTATTAGATATATCCATTTGTGAGTTATGCCTCTGACAGAAACAGACACACAACATAAAAAATGGAGAAACTGAAAAAAATATTTAATGGGAAGGAATTTAAACCCTAATGCATTTCATTTATTTCTTTTTTATTTTATTTTTAAAAATATTTTATTGGAGTATGGTTGATTTATAATGTTGTGTTAGTTTCAGGCATACAGCAAAGTGAATCAGTTATACAAATACATATATCCACTCTTTTTTAGATTCTTTTCCCATATAGGCTATTACAGAGTATTGAGTAGAGTTACCTGTGCTATACGGTAGGTCCTTATTAGTTATGTATTTTATCTGTAATAGTGTGTATATATCAATCTCAATCTTCCAATTTATCCTTCTTCCCCCCTTACCCCCTGGTAAGTTTTAAGTCTATCTCTGTTTTGCAGATAAATTCATTTGTACCCTTTTTCTAGATTCCACATATAAGCAATATCATATGATATTTGTCTTTCTCTGTCTGAGATACTCCATTCAGTATAACAATCTCTAGGTCCATCCACGTTGCTGCAAATGGCATTATTTCATTCTTTTTTATGGCTGAGTAATATTCCATGGTATATATGTACCACATCTTCTTTAATTCCTCTGTTGTAAAAACAACAAGCACATGGAGGTTTAACAATATGTTACTAAATAAACAACGGATCACTGAAGAAATCAAAGAGGAAATCAAAAAATACCTAGAGACAAATGACAATGAAAACATGATGATCTGAAACCTGTGGGATGCAGTAAAAGCAGTTCTAAGAGGGAAGTTTAAGCAACAATCTTACCTCAAGAAACAAGAAAAATCTCAAACAACCTAACCTTATACCTAAAGCGACTAGAGAACAAAGAACAAACAAAACCCAAAGTTAGTAGAAGGAAAGAAATCATAAAGATAAGAGCAGAAATAAATGAAACAGAGACAAAGAAAAAAATAGCAAAGATCAATGAAACTAAAAGCTTGTTCTCTTAGAGAAGATAAAATTGATAATCCTGTAGCCAGACTCATCAAGAAAAAAAGGGAGAGGACTCAAATCAATAAAATTAGAATTGAAAAAGACATTACAATGTACACCACAGAAATACAAAGGATCATAAGAGACTACTACAGGCAACTATATGCCAATAAAATGTACAACCTATAAGAAATGGACAAATCCTTAGAAAGGTACAACCTTCCAAGACTGAGCCAGGAAGAAATGGAAAATATGAACAGACCAATCACAAGCACTGAAATTCAAACTGTGATTAAAAATCTTCCAACAAACAAAAGTCCAGGACCAGATGGCTTCACAGGCGAATTCTATCAAATATTTAGAGAAGAGTTAACACCTACCCATCTGAAACTCTTCCAAAAAATTGCAGAGGAAGGAACACTCCCAAGCTCATTCTATGAGGCCACCATCACCCTGATACCAAAACCAGACAAAGATATCACAAAAAAAGAAAATTACAGGCCAATGTCACTGATGAACATCGACGCAAAAATCCCCAACAAAAAAACTAGCAAACCGAATCCAACAACACATTAAAAGGATCATACACCATGATCAAGTGGGATTTATCCCAGGGATGCAAGGATTTTTCAACATCCACAAATCAACCAATGTGATTCACCACATTAACAAATTGAAGAATAAAAACCATATGATCATCTCAGTAGATGCAGAAAAAGCTTTTGACAAAATTCAACACCCATTTATGATGAAAACTCTCCAGAAAGTGGGCATAGAGGGAAACTACCTCAACATAATAAAGGCCATATACGACAAACCAACAGCAAACATCATTCTCAATGGTGAAAAACTGAAAGCATTTCCTCTAAGATCAGGAACAAGACAAGGATGTCCACTCTCACCACTATTATTCAACATAATTGTGAATGTCCTAGCCATGGCAATCAGAGAAGGAAAAGAAATAAAAGGAATAAAAATTGGAAAAGAAGAAGTAAAACTGCCACTGTTTGCAGATGACATATAATACTATACATAGAAAACCCTAAAGACGCTACCAGAAAACTACTAGAGCTAATCAATGACTTTGGTAAAGTTGCCGAATACATAATTAATAAACAGAAATCTCTTGCATTCCTATACACTAACAATGAAAGATCAGAAAAAGAAATCAAGGAAACTATCCCATTTACTATCTCATCAAAAAGAATATCATTTAAAAAATTCCACTGCCCTTTTTACAGTAATCAAAAAAAATCCCTTATTAATAAATACTAAAACTATTTTCAAGATACATATTTGTGGCCTGAAAAATAAGTGTGCTAAAGAGTTCTAACAATTATCTTCAGAAAAATTTAACAGCAACAGTTAAGAGCTACCAAACATTATTTTCATAAGTATATAGATATACTTTTGAAGACAGTTCATGATTCCAAGTTCAAGACCACCACAGAGTATCTGGACTGAATATTTATACTTCCAGTAAGCATACGTACTGCTGTTAACACCCCAAGCTCTTTTTGCATGATTGTGTTTTGTTTGACACCTAACAGCATGTTCTAAGTCTATTTCATCACTGTGGACAGATACCTCTGTCACTTATCATTTATGATTATAAATTATTAGTTGCCAGTGGCTAGAACATACATTAAAAGAAGCCTGACAGCAGAAAAGATTAGAAATATATCTGAATGGCTAATCAGCTAATGCAAACACCACAGAGACAGAAAACCACCTTTTAAAAACTATTTATCAATATTTCTGGTTTCTAAAAATTCTGAATCCTAAAAGGGCATCTCAAACCTCATATACTTCATTGCATCTTGACACAAAGTGGGTCTTTTCAGATTACTCAGATCTACAGCCTGCTAACCAGCTAGATTGTGGGAATGGGAAGGAAATCTTATAGCCCACAGGTTTTGGAGGAGGAAAATGAAGTCCCGACAAATTCAAGGACTTGCTCAAGGTCACACAGTCATTTGGAGCAGAAATGGAACTGACAACTACCTTCCAGAGGCCCAATCCAGTGATCTTTCCAGTGTATCACACTGGCTTCCATTATAACACTCTACAAATGTAAGGGAAGAAAAAGGGCTCCATCAGTGGTTGTAATCCAAGGTGTAGGGGAGGGGAGGGAGGAAAAAGAGAACAAACAAATGGTAATTACATAAAAACACACATTGCACAAGCAATGAACTGCCCGTGAATGCTGAGGGAATTTAGTCTCCTAGATTAGCACCTAGGAGCAGACAGCTGTTCCCAGGGGCCCTTCACAATTGATTATGTGAAATGGGATCCTTCCTGCCTCTGCATGCTTGAGAACACGGACAAAGCTACTGCTGAGGTACATCCAGCAAGGCTCAGGGGTTGAGCGCACAAAGAAAGCTTCAGGCACCAATAAGAATGGTGTGTCCCTAGAATAAATATAGCAATAATAGTAACAGCTGTCATTTTTGAAATACCTACTATTTCCCAAAACCATATGCATATTATTGATATTGTTGTGCTTTGCTAGATGAAATCATGAAAGCCTGGGGTCAAAGAGCTTTCTCAAGGTAAACTGCTCGGGTGCCCTGACCAGAGCAGTTTCTGGCACTTATATCAACTCCAAATCTTTCCCACAATAATTGCAATTTAGAAGCCATATTTCTTGAGCAAATGAAGCCTTGAAATGCCCATTTGGTAAAATATATTTAGGAGGGGATCCGTCCTGAGTGCAGCTGGTGTGAGGTGCTCAGGGTCCTGCCCTTCCCCTCCTGCCTAAAGCCCCTCAGCCCTGCCTCAGTCCCAGCTCAATGGCCTGGCTCCCGAATGGCCCTGGAACTCCTGGGTTACTGATACTTGTCAAGGGATATTGATGGGGTGTACTCATCCTATAAATATGGCTCCACTCAACTTTGACTTTACTTACAACAAACGCTCCAGCTAAGCCCTCTCGATTCCCTGGAGAAGCAGAAGAAAATCATTTATTCAGCTGTTTTCTTTTTTTGTTTTGTTTTGTTTTTATTGGAGTATAACTGCTTTACCATGGTGTGTTAGTTTCTGCTTTATAACAAAGTGAATCAGTTATACATATACATATGTTCCCACCTCTCTTCCCTCTTGCATCTCCATGCCTCCCACCCTCCCTATCCCACCCCTCCAGGCGGTCAGAAAGTACCGAGCTGATCTCCCTGTGCTATGCGGCTGCTTCCCATTAGCTATCTACCATAGGTTTGTTAGTGTATATATGTCCATGCCTCTCTCTCACTTTGTCACAGCTCACTCTTCCCCCTCCCCATATCCTCAAGTCCGTTCTCCAGTAGGTCTGTAACTTTATTCCTGTCTTACCCCTAGGTTCTTCATGACTTTTTTTTTTTCTTAAATTCCATATATATGTGTTAGCATACAGTATTCGTCTTTCTCTTTCTGACTTCCTTCACTCTGTATGACAGACTCTAGGTCTATCCACCTCATTACAAATAGCTCAATTTCGGTTCTTTTTATGGCTGAGTAATATTCCATTGTATATATGTGCCACATCTTCTTTATCCATTCATCCAATGATGGACACTTAGGTTGTTTCCATCTCTGGGCTATTGTAAATAGACCTGCAATGAACATTTTGGTGCATGACTCTTTTTGAATTTTGGTTTTCTCAGGGTATATGCCCGGTAGTGGGATTGCTGGGTCATATGGTAGTTCTATTGGTGGTTTCTTAAGGAACCTCCATACTGTTCTCCATAGTGGCTGTAAAAATTCACATCCCCACCAGCAGTGCAAGAGGGTTCCCTTTTCTCCACATCCTCTCCAGCATTTATTGTTTCTAGATCTTTTGATGATGGCCATTCTGACTGGTGTGAGATGATATCTCATTGTAGTTTTGATTTGCATTTCTCTAATGATTAATGAAGTTGAGCAATCTTTCATGTGTTTGTTGGCAGTCTGTATATCTACTTTGGAGAAATGTCTGTTTAGGTCTTCTGCCCATTTTTGGATTGGGTTGTTTTTTTGTTATTGAGCTGCATGAGCTGCTTATAAATTTTGGAGATTAATCCTTTGTCAGTTGCTTCATTTGCAAATATTTTCTCACATTCTGAGAGTTGTCTTTTCATCTTGTTTATGGTTTCCTTTGCTGTGCAAAAGTTTTGAAGTTTCATTAGGTCCCAATTGTTTATTTTTGTTCTTATTTCCATTTCTCTGGGAGGTGGGTCAAAAAGGATCTTGCTGTGATTTATGTCATAGAGTTTTCTGCCTATGTTTTGCTCTAAGAGTTTGATAGTTTCTGGCCTTACATTTAGGTCTTTAATCCATTTTCAGCTGATTTTTGTGTATGGTGTTAGGGAGTGATCTAATCTCATACTTTTACATGTACCTGTCCAGTTTTCCGAGCACCAGTTATCGAAGAGGCTGTCCTTTCTCTACTGTACATTCCTGCCTCCTTTATCAAAGATAATGTGACCAGATGTGCATGGGTTTATCTCTGGGCTTTCTATCCTGTTCCATTGATCTATGTTTCTGTTTTTGTGCCAGTACCATACTGTCTTGATTACTGTAGTTTTGTAGTATAGTCTGAAGTCAGGGAGCCTGATTCCTCCAGCTCCGTTTTTCGTTCTCAAGATTGCTTTGGCTATTCGGGGTCTTTTGTGTTTCCATACAAATTGTGAAGTTTTTTGTTCTAGTTCTGTGAAAAATACCAGTGGTAGTTTGATAGGGATTGCATTGAATCTGTAGATTGCTTTGGGTAGTAGAGTCAATTTCACAATGTTGATTCTTCCAATCCAAGAACATGGTATATCTCTCCATCTATTTGTATCATCTTTAATTTCTTTCATCAGTGTCTTATAATTTTCTGCAGACAGGTCTTTTGTCTCCTTAGGTAGGTTTATTCCTAGATATTTTATTCTTTTTGTTGCAGTGGTAAATGGGAGTGTTTTCTTGATTTCACTGTCAGATTTTTCATCATTAGTGTATGGGAATGCCAGAGATTTCTGTGCATTAATTTTGTATCCTACTTTACCAAATTCATCGATTAGCTCTAGTAGTTTTCTGGTAGCATCTTTAGGATTCTCTATGTATAGTATCATGTCATCTGCAAACAGTGACAGCTTTACTTCTTCTCTTCCAATTTGGATTCCTTTTATTTCCTTTTCTTCTCTGATTGCTGTGGCGAAAACTTCCAAAACTATGTTGAATAAGAGTGGTGAGAGTGGGCAACCTTGTCTTGTTCCTGATCTTAGTGGAAATGCTTTCAGTTTTTCACCATTGAGGACGATGTTTGCTGTGGGTTTCTCATATATGGCCTTTATTATGTTGAGGAAAGTTCCCTCTATGCCTACATTCTGCAGGGCTCTTATCATAAATGGGTGTTGAATTTTGTCAAAAGCTTTCTCTGCACCTATTGAGATGACATATGGTTTTTCTGCCTCAATTTGTTAATATGGTTTATCACATTGATTGTTTTGCGTATATTGAAGAATCCTTGCATTCCTGGGATAAACCCCACTTGATCATGGTGTATGATCCTTTTAATGGGCTGTTGGATTCTGTTTGCTAGTATTTTGTTGAGGATTTTTGCATCTATGTTCATCAGTGGTATTGGCCTGTAGTTTTCTTTCCTTGTGACATCCTTGTGTGGTTTTGGTATCAAGGTGATGGTGGCTCATAGAATGAGTTTGGGAGTGTTCCTCCTTCTACTATCTTTTGGAAGAGTTTGAGAAGGATAGGTGTTAGCTCTTCTTTAAATGTTTGATAGAATTCGCCTGTGAAGCCATCTGGTCCTGGGCTTTTGTTTGTTGGAAGATTTTTAATCACAGTTTCAATTTCAGTGCTTGTGATTGGTCTGTTCATATTTTCTATTTCTTCCTGATTCGGTCTTGGCAGGTTGTGCATTTCTAAGAATTTGTCCATTTCTTCCAGGTTGTCCATTTTATTGGCATAGAGTTGCTTGTAGTAATCGCTCATGATCTTTTGTATTTCTGCAGTGTCAGTTGTTACTTCTACTTTTTCATTTCTAATTCTATTGATTTGAGTCTTCTCCCTTTTTTTCTTGATGAGTCTGGCTAATGGTTTATCAATTCTGTTTATCTTCTCAAAGAACCAGCTTTTAGTTTTATTGATCTTTGCTATTGTTTCCTTCATTTATTACTGATCTGATTTTTATGATTTCTTTCCTTCTGCTAACTTTGGGGTTTTTTGTTCATCTTTCTCTAATTGCTTTAGGTGCAAGTTTAGGTTGTTTATTCGAGATGTTTCCTGTTTCTTAAGGTAGGATTGTATTGCTATAAAATTCCCTCTTAGAACTGCTTTTGCTGCATCCCACAGATTTTGGGTCGTCATGACTCCATTGTCATTTGTTTCTAGATTTTTAAAAATTTCCTCTTTGATTTCTCCAGTGATCACTTCGTTATTAAGTAGTGTATTGTTTAGCCTCCATGTGTTTGTATTTTTTACAGATCTTTTCCTGTAATTGATATCTAGTCTCATAGCGTTGTGGTCAGAAAAGATACTTGATACAATTTCAATTTTCTTAAATTTACCAAGGCTTGATTTGTGACCCAAGATATGATCTATCCTGGAGAATGTTCCATGAAAACTTGAGAAAAATGTGCATTCTTCTGTTTTTGGATGGAATGTCCTACAAATATCAATTAAGTCCATCTTGTTTAATGTATCATTTAAAGTTTGTGTTTCCTTATTTATTTTCATTTTGGATGATCTGTCCATGGGTGAAAGTGGGGTGTTAAAGTCCCCTACTGTGATTGTGTTACTGTCGATTTCCCCTTTTATGGCTGTTAGTATTTGCCTTATGTGCTGAGGTGCTCCTATGTTGGGTGCATAAATATTTACAATTGTTACGTCTTCTTCTTGGATCGATCCATTGATCATTATGTAGTGTCCTTCTTTGTCTCTTCTAATAGTCTTTATTTTAAAGTCTATTTTGTCTGATATGAGAACTGCTACTCCAGCTTTCTTTTGGTTCCCATTTGCGTGGAATATCTTTTTCCATCCCCTTACTTTCAGTCTGTATGTGTCTCTAGGTCTGAAGTGGGTCTCTTGTAGACAGCAAATATATGGGTCTTGTTTTTGTATCCATTCAGCCAATCTGTGTCTTTTGGTGGGAGCATCTAGTCCATTTACATTTAAGGTAATTATCGATATGTATGTACCTATTCCCATTTTCTTAATTGTTTTGGGATCGTTCTTATAGGTCTTTTCCTTCTCTTGTGTTTCTTGTCTAGAGAAGTTCCTTTAGCATTTGTTGTAAAGCTGGTTTGGTGGTGCTAAACTCTCTCAGCTTTTGCTTGTCTGTAAAGGTTTTAATTTCTCCATCCAATCTGAATGAGATCCTTGCTGGGGAGAGTAATCTTGCTTGTAGGTTTTTCTCCTTCATCACTTTAAATATGTCCTGCCACTCCCTTCTGGCTTGCAGAGTTTCTGCTGAGAGATCAGCTGTTAACCTTATGGGTATTCCCTTGTGTGTTATTTGTTGTTTTTCCCTTGCTGCTTTTAATATGTTTTCTTTGTATTCAATTTTTGACAGTTTGATTAATATGTGTCTTGGCGTATTTCTCCTTGGATTTATCTTCTATGGGACTCTCTGTGCTTCCTGGACTTGATTAACTATCTCCTTTCCCATATTAGGGAAGTTTTCAACTATAATCTCTTCAAATATTTTCTCAGTCCCTTTCTTTTTCTCTTCTTCTTCTGGAACCCCTATAATTCAAATGTTGTTATGTTTAATGTTGTCCCAGAGGTCTCTGAGACTGTCCTCAGTTCTTTTCATTCTTTTTTCTTTATTCTGCTCTGCAGTAATCATTTCCACTATTTTATCTTCCAGGTCACTTATCCGTTCTTCTGCCTCACTTATTCTGCTATTGATCCAATCTAGAGTATTTTTAATTTCATTTATTGTGTTGTTCATCATTGTTTGTTTCATCTTTAGTCCTTCTAGGTCCTTGTCAAATGTTTCTTGCATTTTGTCCATTCTTTTTCCAAGATTTTGGATCTTTACTATCATTATTCTGAATTCTGTTTCAGGTAGACTGCCTATTTCCTCTTCATTTGTTAGGTCTGGTGAGTTTTTATCTTGCTCCTTCATCTGCTGTGTCTTTTTCTTTCTTCTCATTTTGCTTATTTTACTGTGTTTGGGGTCTCCTTTTTGCAGGCTGCAGGTTCGCAGTTCCCATTGTCTTTGGTGTCTGTCCCCAGTGGCTAAGGTTGGTTCAGTGGGTTGTGTAGGCTTCCTGGTGGAGTGGACTAGTGCCTGTGTTCTTGTGGATGAAGCTGGGTCTTGTCTTTCTGGTGGGCAGGTCCACGTCTGGTGGTGTGTTTTGGGGTGTCTGTGGACTTATTATGATTTTAGGCAGCCTCTCTGCTGATGCGTGGGGTTGTTTTCCTGTCTTGCTAGTTGTTTGGCATAGGATGTCCAGCACTGTAGCTTGCTGGTCGTTGAGTGAAGCTGGGTGCTGGTGTTGAGATGGAGATTTCTGGGAGATTTTCACCATTTGAAATTATGTGGAGCTGGGAGGTCTCTTGTGGACCAGTGTTCTGAGGTTAGCTCTCCCACCTCAGAGGCACAGCACTGACTTCTGGCTGCAGCACCAAGAGTGTTTCATCCACACGGAAAAAGAGGAAAAGGGGAAAAAATCAAAAATCTTGCTCTCAAAATCCACCTCCTCAATTTGGGATGATTCATTGTCTATTCATGTATTCCGCAGATACAGGGTACATCAAGTTGATTGTGGAGCTTTAATCTGCTGCTTCTGAGCCTGCTGGAAGAGATTTCCCTTTTCTCTTCTTTGTTCTCACAGCTCCCAAGGGCTCAGCTTTGGATTTGGCCCCGCCTCTGCGTGTAGGTTGCCGGAGGGCATCTGTTCTTCGCTCAGACAGGACGGGGTTAAAGGAGCCACTGGTTTGGGGGCTCTGGTTCACTCAGGCCGGGGGGAGGGAGGGGCACGGAGTGCGGGGCGGGCCTGCGGCGGCAGAGGCCGGCGTGACATTGCACCAGCCTGAGGCGCGCCATGCGTTCTCCCGGGGAAGTTGTCCCTGGATCAGGGAACCCTGTCAGTGGCGGGCTGCACAGGCTCCCCGGAAGGGGGGTGTGGATAGTGACCTGTGCTCGCACACAGGCTTCTTGGTAGTGGCAGCAGCAGCCTTAGCATCTCATGCCCGTCTCTGGGGTCCGCGATTTTAGCCGCGGCTCGCACCCGTTTCTGGAGCTCCTTTAAGCAGCGCTCTTAATCCCCTCTCCTCGCGCACCAGGAAACAAAGAGGGAAGAAAAAGTCTGTTGCCTCTTCGGCAGGTCCAGACTTTATTCCCGGACTCCCTCCCGGCCAGCCGTGGTGCACTAACCCCCTGCAGGCTGTGTTCACGCCGCCAACCCCAGTCCTCTCCCGGCGCTCCTACCGAAGCCCGAGCCTCAACTCCCAGCCCTGCCCGCCCCCGCGGGTGAGCAGACAAGCCTCTCGGGCTGGTGAGTGCTGGTTGGCCCTGATCCTCTGTGCGGGAATCTCTCCGCTTTGCCCTCCGCAGCCCTGTGGCTGCGCTCTCCTCCGCGGCTTCGAAGCTCCCCACCTCCGCCACCCGCAGTCTCCACCCACGAAGGGGCTTCTAGTGTGTGGAAACCTTTCCTCCTTCACAGCTCCCTCCCACTGGTGCGGGTCCCGTCTCTATCCTTTTGTCTGTTTGTTCTTTTTTCTTTTGTCCTACCCAGGTACGTGGGGGGTTTCTTGCCTTTTGGGAGGTCTGAGGTCTTCTGCCAGCGTTCAGTAGGCGTTCTGTAGGAGTTGTTCCATGTGTAGATGTATTTCTGGTGTATCTGTGGGGAGGAAGGCGATCTCCACATCTTACTCTTCCGCCATCTTTCCGGCAGCCCTCAGCTGTTTTTTATTGGTTCAGCAGGAAAGGCAGTGAAGAGTAAGCCAGACACAGAGTGAATCCCACCCAGTGTTTGTCTGAAGGACTTTCTCCCTTTCCTTGTTGACCACTAGGCAGTGATGACCCTTCGGGGGTACCAGAAATCTGTTTGCTTTATACCACAAAGACAGCAAAGTGGAGCAGGTGCTTGGGATGCTGAAATTTTTAGGCTGTGTCTCTGCCCAAAAGACAAGAATCAAGTATTATTTCCACAATGAATAATCAATATGTGTTGGGCTTGACGAAGGAGGCCTTGCTTACTGTTGTCTATTAGAGGTTCACAGGAAAGGCAGCAGTGTTGGCACTATACACACAGGCTTTAAAAATACATAAAGCAAGGGCTTCCCTGGTGGCGCAGTGGTTGAAAGTCCGCCTGCTGATGCAGGGGACACGGGTTTGTGTCCCGGTCTGGGAGGATCCCACATGCCGCGGAGCGGCTGGGCCCGTGAGCCATGGCCGCTGAGCCTGCGCATCTGGAGCCGGTGCTCCACAACGGGAGAGGCCACAGCAGTGAGAGGCCCGTGTATCGCAAGCAAAAGAAAAAAAAAAAAAACATAAAGCAAAGGGCTGGATGGCATCCAAACATTTTATTTACCATTAAGCAACTCAAGAGTTAATTTTGCCTAGGATGAAAATTATGCCAGAGCACACTTGAGATAATATTCTTTCTCAGTAACTTCAATGTTTTAATGGTTCCATGGAGTCTATCTGCCTCTTAATATATAACCTCTCTTTCTAGAAGCAGATCTTCATCTGGCTGATGAGTGAGAGAGAACAAAATGTAAGCTGCATTTGGGTGGACAGAACATCTAGTGCATCTAATTTTTTTCAAAGGAATAACTACTTCTGTTTTGAACCAGTAATTTTAAGACTATTCAAGCTCTACTCTTGTCATCTGGAAAATAATTTCCAAGTAACTGCATTTGAAAAAATATTTCAGAAACTGCAGTACCATGGCATAATCACAGTATTTTTTTCTATCTAGAAACAACTGGAAACATCTCTTTATGCTGTATAGTCTAATAATTATACTGAAGATTCTACAAAGGCTTTACGAAGATCAAACCCAACCAGTTACTCATCAGCTTTATCTCCTCAACATCAATCCAATCTGTCCATGTTTCTTCATCCCTACTGTTACCACCCTCGGCAAAGTTATCACCTTTTCTTACATGAATAAGAGGAGTAGCCTCCTGTCTGGCCTTCAGAATCCACTGCCTCACCCCGCTCCCTGCCGTCAGTACTTTCTCCTTATTACAGATATATATCTTTTAATAATTCAAATCTGTACCACTTTTGGTGCAGTGTGTTGTCTATGTGTCATTTCCATGCTCAAAGCCCATCGGCAGCTCCCTATTCCTCTCGGAATAAATAAAACCAAATTCTTAATATAGCATACAAGTGTCTGCCTGATCGGGCCCCCCATCCTTTCCCCTTAGTATCCCAATCGCCTGACTCACCCACATTCACTCACTGCTCTCCCATGATGTTTGCCCTCTTCCAATTCCTCCGATGCTCCAAGCTCCCTCCCAAACCTGGGCAACCACATGTACTGTCTTTTAAGCCAAATCCCATGCTCCACTCCCTACAGCCCAACTCAATTTCTACTCACTCTTCACTTTCTTAGGGAACTCTTTCCTATTCTCTGACTGTACCTTACTCTTATACATAGCATTCATCACTCTTGCAATTGCAAATCCAATGGTATGGTTCATTGTTTAATACATGTCTCTCTCACTTGATTCTAAACTCCATGATGGCAGAAATGTGCCAGACCTGTTCACCACTCTATTCCCAGCACTAACCCAGAGCTTGGCACATGGTAAACATCCCATCAATACCACACATTATTGAAGCTAGAACAAACAGCAAAGTAGGAAGCAGAATCATGTCTTCATGTAATTAGCAGCAATGTCACCACTGAAAACTCATCACACCGATGGGTTGATGGTTTTACCCAAATGAGGAAAAAGTTAAACAGTCTCCTCTGTGTTTCCTTAGCTTATGCTTAAAAGAAGAAACTTCCAACATAATGCCCAATGGAATTCTTAAATACTGGTTTTTACAAAACTCCACTTGTGATACCCATTACTCTTTGTTGCAACTCTCTGGACTCCTTATTGTCAGGCTCCATAAAGGCCATGCACTCAGGGATGGAGTGTCCAATCTTCTTATGGTGGTTAGCATGTTAAATGTACTGAAATACACATGTCTACAGAAATACCTTTGATCTTAGTCATAGCTCTAATCAGAAAATACTAATTGCTTCAGGAACATCACTGAACAAGATGCTATTGTCTTTTTTTTCTTAGAGGATTCAAATAAATAAGAATTACATATCAGATCTTATCATCCCAGCCTATGACTCACATCCTAAAAAGCGGCAGGAGGCAGAATTATCATGGTGGTCACAGGCTTTTTAAAATAACAGCAATAGCACTGTGGCAGACGCTATGCCCGACACTTTATAACAATCATGTCACACAGTCCTCAAAGCAGCCTTGCAAAATAGGCTAATTTAAGAAGAACTTCTGGATGCCCTAAGTTCCCTGGATATTTTCAGCAAAATCAGCAGAAGGAATAAAAAGAGAGCAAATATGATCTTTTCAGAGTTTGTTGACATGATAACATTCTCACGCACCCAGGAAAACACCTAAGAAGGGAAGGGTCTGGAAGGCCCACGTTAAGACTGTTAACTTGGACCACTCCTCAGCCTGAAGAGGAAGCCTCAGAAGCAGAGAGAAACCTGAGAATCCAGCCAGGATTAGGTTCCCAGCTGGAACCTTGAAGATTCTGTGGAAATATCTTCATGTTCACATCCTAGTGGGGCTTTGAGTGGTACCATTATTCTGAAGGGTAAAGTTTAGGTCAGAGACCCAGTACCCACATTCGTATGGGGTTGAGGGATGGGAGAACCATGTTTAAAGGGTATGTTTCATTGACAGAAACACAGAGATTTATTAGAAGGAAAATATTTTTGAAAATGAACATAGCCCAACTAGTCTCTGGCTTTTGTGTTGCCAGAAGTCTAGTCCATTAAGGTTCTGTTGGACGTTCCTGAAGAGAGGTTTCCCTTCCCCTGGCACGTGCCTCCTGGCTCAAAAATAAAAGCTTCCCCTGACCCTTCTCCTGTCTGGAACAAAACTGATAAGAATGGAGATACTGATGTTAGTGAGAGAGAGATAGAGAGAGCCTGTATTTTGCTTCCCCAGAAAGGAAATGGCAGCCATGGGTGTCCAGGCAGAGCAGGCCAAGGCCACTGGGCACCTACTAGAGATCCAGGGCTCAGCGCAGTGGGGAAGCAGCACAAAGGACCAGGTGCAGCACAGAAGTTCTAGAGAGAGTTCCCAGCCCACCTATCAGGAATAAGGGCCTTCTAAGTGGTGACCAGTATGAAGTGATGGCTGAGGAATAGGTGGATCTCCCAGACAAAAGAGGAAGGACCCTGGTGGTAGAAGGGTTCAAAACAATCAAAGTAAGCCAAAGTTGAATGAAAAATAGTATACTTCTTACACACCTAAATTTTAGGGGGGTGTGTCACTAATTTATTCTGGAGGAATCTTGAAAGAAAGTAGAAATATAATGCCATAAAAATGCATATAGTCAGTAAGGCAGAAGCAGGAGGGTAGAGAGGTAAAGCGTAATGCCCACCAGGACTGGTCACTGGTGGTGTCCAACTGGAGACACCCCCTCCCGCCATTACCCATTCTAAGGCCAATGCTTAATTCTAGGCAAAATGAGATTGAGGAACAAAATGAGAATCAATCACCAAAGAGCAGATAAAGCTGATTCATTTCTGAGCTGGTATAAAATCAGTACAAAGAACTTGAAGACTTGGCTGCATAAATATTAAACGAGAAATTCTGGAATAGACATTGTCCTCCTTGGAAGAAGGTGGGATCTCAAGAAAACATCCCTTTGAGGTGAAGGCTGCTGCTGGCAAAACTGGCAGCCTGAGTTTTCAAGAGCTAGGGTGCATCAGACATTCTTATAAGTGGCCATGGATCAGCATGAACTGAAGAAGGCCTACCTGGGTTCATGATCTACTCGGTTCATATAGTGGTGCACCCAAAGTTTTTAGCTGAGATGGGTACCCAGTATAATAATCACCACCACATATAATAATTAAAGGGAATCAGAGAAGTAATAATAAATACATCCCCCACCAGCGCAAGGTCTGACAGCCCCACAGGACAGCAAGCCCTTCGCTCGATAGCGCATTGAGAAAATCCATCCTCATGACCCTTTTCTAACTGGGTGAATACAGGGCAGTGGCCTGCAGCCTGTGTCAACTCCTTTTAGCCCCTCCACCTCTCCACTCACGCATGATTGGAATTTCCCAGAGTGCTTTGTGGGAATTCAACTTACACTGAAAGTGAATTGAAGAAATGTCATTTGAGATATAGGGGTAGTTTACAGTCACATAATGAAAATAATGATTATTATAAGGTAATAATCACTTGATAGACTTAATATTAGTATTTACACAGATGATTGAGAAAAAAAAAAATACTGGATTTTAACCGTTCCTGGGGACAAGTAAGTACTGTGCTGCCTCCCTGCCTTTCCTGTATCATCAGATTCCCACCTAGATTCCCACCTAGATCACACGTCATCATTCAGGGATTCCTAAAATGTTTTCAGTGGAACGATGGCATCCTCTGAGATCAGTAGGCAGGGACAGGCTCTGTTATTAAATAAATTTGGGAACAATAGAGAGTTAAACCAAACTTAAGGTTTTCTTTTTTGTAGGACTCCTCCAGTGTATGTAAGAGCTTTTAATATTCATGGCGAATCCCCAAGAATTGATCCCTAGTGTGTAATGTTCACAAATTTCTTTGCCTACCTCACTCTTTTCCAAGACAAACAAAAAGAAAATATTTTGTACGTGTGATGTTTTGCTCTTGTTAGATGAGGTAGTTGATCATACTTTATAACCTTAACAAGTTGAGATAACATGAAATAAAAACACTTTTGTAATTTTAATTTCAGGATCCATATCCTACGTCAGGGTTGAAATGCCACTTCCTATTCAAAGACTAGCACTTACATCCCTCCCAGCATATGAACACACAAAACCACATAGCAAAGAACACGTCAGAAGTCTAAGATCTGCCACCTGTCTACAAAGAAGGAGACAGATGTAAATCACACAGCAGAGATTGCAGATTTGTTAGGCATTAGTTGAGTGATTTAAAAAGTCTAAGACACAAGACCAAAGCACATGGAATAGTGACAAGGCTTAATGCTGGAAAGGCACAAACCAATTCAGAGCAATCATTGAACATGTCACTAATTTACAGCCCAATAAAAGGATCTAGCATACAGTACCCATCATCTAGGTTTAGATTTTCTGTATCATTTCAAACATAGCTCGTGTTATGCTGGGTTTTATTTCAGGATATGACAAGGTGTACTTTATAGGCCATGCATTAGTGAATTATAGCAATGTAATCATCGATTCCAAGTTTAGAACACAACTTACTGACTCTGTATGCCATGCTAGGAGTATTACGTGAATCTAATATTCTGCAATAATACACAATAAGCAGGACTGGTTTATACATATTTATATAATTATATTAGCATTTTATTATATTAAATATATAGTACATATGATACTATATTAATACATTATATACATTTTAGCCAATTCAATTTCTTATGCATGCTATATTTTATATATTTCATTACATATATTATGTACTATACAAAATATATAAATGTTATATAACCACAGATATAGTATGTATGAGTTTGTGTGTAAATATATATATACATACACACACATGCACATATGTATATTGCCCACTTAATCTGTTAAGCTCTTAGTATATTTCAATAGTACATCTCAATACCCGCCCCTAATATGTATCACCTCAATTAGAGACAGTCCTGCTTATCTGCAACTCCCAAGCTCATCCCAGCACCAATAACCTCAAGAAGTCTTTTTCTGCTTCTCTTCCCTCTACACAAACAAATGGGTAACTATCCCCCTTAGTTAAAATTCTGTGCTTATGCATACAACCATCAGAGTACCGATATTCAACATGTGAAAAACGTTAGTTCTCTCTCCATACAGAGACCACACAGAAACTGATGGAACACAGGTATTTCTGAATCATGCCCAAGATGATTAATTTACATTCATTGTCATTTTAGAGTGAACTATACTCGGTTATATCCTTGTTCTCCAAAAATCAATACTTAATTCATAGTCTAGATGGGGCAATTTAATGTGGACCATACAATTCTACTCCCTGGGCACTGGCTTACTGTAACACGCTATTAGAACGCTTTATCCCCCTTGTGATTTCAGAGAATTAGTCTGAGCACCTTGTAATTCCTATCCTGATGAAACACATTATCAAAAGCCTATACCACTTGGAAGTAATTGAAGTCCACACTTCCTAATCCACATTAAAATTTGAGGTTTTTTTTTTTCTTACTCTGTTCAAGACAGATGTAGTCTCAGCATGAATCCCTGTCCTTTACCTTTTTCCAGCTGGACAACATAAACCATGGGATATGTTAAGCAAGGGATCTCCCAGGTCCCAGAAAGAGATCACGCGACCTCTTTGTTCACCTAGGGGAAGGGAAGAATCAAAATTAGCTTTCATACTTAGTCTAGGGTTGGGGGAGGCCGGTGACCCAATAGCTCCTGTATGCCTTTCTACTGGAACACATTTTCAGCACTGTCCAACCTTTGGAATTCTCACTGAACGGTCCATTTGGGAGTGAAACACCCCGACTCCTCTTTGACATGCTTCTTTCTTGTGACAATCACCAAAAACAATGAAGGTAGGACATCACTCACAATGTGGCCAAATCTTTTGCTCTACTACAGGGGTGACTGCAGATGTGAGCATTTTGTCTGTGGTCTGGAAGCCTGGCCAGGAAATCAGCACCTTCCCTGACCACCTGGACCTGCTAAAAGGACAGAAACACAGTAGAGTAGGCGGGGCTCTGTTCACAGCACCCCAACAAACTAGCCTTAAATGTTTACATTAATTTATTCTTCTAAAAATCTAAAGTGAAGAGTCAAGGACCTCAACTACTTTAAACTAGGAAGAAACAGGTTTGTGGGAAGTGCTTCGTAGCTATACAGACTTTAGTCCAAATCTTTATTTTGCTGTTCAGCACTCTGTGACCCTGAGCAGTGCTTTTGGCTTCAACCTTCAATCATTGCAACCTGTAGGCACGTGAGAACAGAGACAAAGTACGTAAAGCTCCTAATGCAGTGCCTGGCACAAAGTGAGCCCTGAATGAACAACAGGTCCCTGCGGGAGGTGCTGTCTGTTACCAGGCGCTTGTCCTACACAAGTGTTGATCCCAAGTTTGAAATTTGACACTTGGGGTCAGATAATTCTTTGTTGCGGAGGGTTGTCCTGTGCGTTGTAAGATGGTTAGAAGCATCCTTGGCCTCCATGCATTAAGTGGCACTAGCACCCCTCCACCCCCAGTTGTGACAGTCACAAATGTCCCCAAACGTTGCCAAACGTATCCTTGGGAGCAAAACTGCCCCGACTTAAAATTGCTGATCTACACTATATCATTCATTCCTAATAAAAATCCTGGGAAGTGGGTGACTCGTCCATTCTACAAAGAAGCCATATTACCTGTGCGGGACCCGGGCAGTACTAAGGGGGCAATCCAGGAGAGTGAGTCAAGAGCCTGAACTCTGCCCCTGTGTTCCAAATCTATAAAATGGGTATTTTTAAAGAAGAAGAACAGAAGTGTCACTGATATGTATTCAGCATTCTAAGTTCAACTTCTGGCTGCCCAAAGCCAGAATGTTTATATGATTGCACGTTTCACCTCTCCTCTGTTTTTATTAACTTTCAATAAACAAATTTTCAGAGCCACCCTCCCCATATACTTCAGTGCTACTTTATTAAGGTCCACTTTACCCTCCTCCTCTGCTCTAGAAAACAACCCGGACTTGGGAATCAAACAGACTGGATTTGAACTGCAGTTCCTCCATTTTCTAGCTATGTGACTGAGGGCAGGTAACTTAATCTCACCTTTGTATCCTACATAAAACGCACACCAGATTTTGCAGACTTCCCAGCTGAGTGGACAGCCAGTTCTCCAGGGCGGCCTGCTATGCAGAGCATGGGTAAAAGGTACAAAATTGCAGTTGCGGAGCTAAACCCTGCCCTCAACCTTCTTCTGCAGGGCCCTCGCCACAGGTGGTGTGATTCTTTCCCCCTCATTAAATGTACTCTGCCTATCCACAAGCTCTAAAAGATTAATTGTATCTTCCCCCAGAGACACACAAATTAAAAATAATCCAACTTCCTCAACAAATTGAATACTAGCCAAATGTAACCCAACTGCCCCATTTACTCTATGACAAAGAGAATGGGGAAATGGACCTGGCAATAGTGCCTGTTAGCGGCCAAAGGCAGTAGTGGCTCTTTTCCAAGGAAAGGGGCCAGGGTCATCAGCAGTGGGAACTGTCCATGAGCGGGGAGTCAAGACCTGCTGCCCAGCACAGAGGAATGATTCCTTTTCATCAGGTGCGCTTTAACTTGACCCTTTAGCTTTCAACCCCTTCCCTGTAGTGATTTTGAATGAGGAGGTTTTAACATGATGCTTAAAAATCTCATAGAGAAAATGTCAAACATCTCAATCATCTTCCACTCCTAGAACTTCAAAACTCATGAAACCTTCTTAGAAAGGACATTTTTAAAGACACACAGCCCCTTAAATTCCAAACTGGGTGATAACTCTATGAACATTTTGAGCCCAAATGTAGAGTGAAATGAAAAACTATGGGTCAGCGTTCCATCTTGTGTTAAAATTTTACAAGGTTAAAAAAAAAAATCCCGAGTGATTCTCCAAAGGAAGAGACCAACAAAACCTTTTTATTTTTCTTAAGCATTAAATAAGATGAAAATCTTAACACAAAAATAAGAACATTTGTGATTATCCTTCTCATAGGTGATATGACCAATGTGGATTCTGCTTTATACATTATTCCTGATTTAAAACATCCTCCTTAACATCCCTAAAGTTATTTTTAATATTCTCTGAATACCCTTTTCCATACTTTAAGAATGCAGCTAATACAAATTGCACTGTTTATACTACCTTGTCACACAATTGGATACATGTGAGCATGAAGGAAAACGCAATCCTTAGATACAACTTGTTAGTGCAGAAAGTACTTCAGCCAGATAAACCCATATTTATCTTCTTAAGAGATGAAGAGAGGAGGGAAAAAAGCGAAATCGTGATTTCAGGCCCCCCAGGTCAAGACTTGTTGGGAAATAAAAACAAGACTTTCTCTCAGACACAGAATGTGAAAAATGAAAACAGCAGACTATAGTTACATGGAAAAACAAACTAGATTCATAAAGGTCCGTTCCTTTAGCACAAAAGTACAATATTCATAGCATATATATATATATATACAATTGTCCCTCACTATCCACAGGGGATGGGTTCCAGATTCCCTATGGATACCAAAATCTATGGATGCTCAAGTCCCTTATACAAAATGGTGTAATATTTGCATATAATCTATGCACATCCTCTTGTATACTTTAAATCATCTCTAGATTATTTATAATAACTAACACAATGTAAACGCTATGTAAATGGTTGCCAGCATGTGGCAAAATCAAGTTTTGCTTTTTGGAACTTTCTGGAATTTTTTTCAAATATTGTCAGTCCAAGGTTGGTTGAATCTACAGATGTAGAACCTCAGATAAAGAGGGCCAACTGTATGTATATGTGTGTGTATGTGTATATTCAGTTCAAAATACATGAGCTCCATTTTTATATGGCCCTTCATAGTCCAAGTAAAAGAATCTAGTGTCCATTTATATTTAGATTATTTTAATATATAAGCATAAAATATTTTAATAGTTGAAACAGTACCCACCTATATAAAATATTCAATTAAGTATTATGTGCTATAAATAGTATTATGGTAGTATTTAAGTAATATAAATAGCACTGTAATACTAGTTACTACTGTAGTATTGCAGTGCTATTCACAGTACTCACATATACAAACTTAATTCAATTCAGTATTGAGAAAATGCTATGCAGAAAACATAGGTAACAAAATTATACCAGAAATATCAAAAATTGGTACCTAAGAGGTCATTTCTGCCCTAAGATTGCTTAGAATTCCACAGGGAAAGAAAACTTAGTGCCAACCAATGTACAAAGACTTTAGAAACCTTGAATCAGAAAATTATTTTACTCAGAAAATGGGGTGTCTCGTGGACAGTTGATTGTGATAACTACACTTTCTTCCCAAATATGGATGTGGAAAATGGGAATGATGTGGGCACTTCATTCTAAAGGGTCTCGATCTTTTCAATCAAATGGAGAGAAGCAGAGAGAACAGTTCAGTCCAGCCACTGTGAGACACATGAGGAATCCAGTAGGGATGAGTAACTGTCCCTCTAAACCTGCTGGTTGGTATTACACTACACAAATAGCTACAGGTATTGCATCCGTGATAGAGATACCCTTTCAATGATATTCCAGTCCTTTGCTAAGTCCCTCTGGGAATGGAATGCACACACCATTCTGACTTAATACTTACAGAATGATGTTCTTCTACAGACACTGTTCAGCAGTTGGAGGTATTTCAAAATAACCTTATTTAAGCAAAAGTCTACCGTGACAGGTATGTCTTCTTATGTTTGTGAAACCCATAGTCAGAGAGTTGTAATAGTTCCCTCAAGTACAATGAAGTGAATAAGCACTCTTTGGCAACATTGGTAATGGTAATACATTTCCATCACTCACAGTCCCTCATAAGTTGGCTAGTATAACTGAGAAGGAGAAATGAGTATTTCTCTGAAAAAAATTGCAAATATAGTATTTACCATGTTGGTGCCATAAAACAAAGGTGTAACCAAAAGATGATGTGTGCTGACACTTCATTAAAAACTCTATGGACGTTTGTATACAGCTATTAAGCAGGAACATCAGGAAATAAAGATCACCTTTTTAAAAAAAGAAATCATAAGGTAGTTCTATCAAACATTTTTCAGTGAATAGTATTTCATGAGAATTGGTGAAAATAACTAAAAATTGCAGTGTTCTTGATAGACTTAAAAATACTTAAATTCCACATGAAAAAAGCCTCTGAATCATTTAACTTTTGTTTTTCTGAAGGCAGCTAGTCATTTGTTTTAAGTGTTTGTACATTTTGAGTATATGGAAGCACATTTTATGTACTTCAGAGTACTGCTGATGTAGTAAGTAGTATATCATCAAATCACTGCTGCAGCAATTCTAAGGTCAAAGCTATTGCTTTTGGATTTGATACATTCTGTGTGTGATTTATGGACTAATTTTATGGAAAATATGTAGGCTATATGTCCCAAAAAGCACTTGATGGTATTATAACAATGAAACATGATAGTTATGGGATGCCCTTCATCTAGGCATATCAAAGGCCTTTCCTGACATTAGTTAATCCTTGCAATACCCTCAGAGGCAAGGAAGTACACCTGCACCACCTTTTTTTTTAGAACATAAAGAGCACTGGGGATTTTCACAAATCTACCTAGGTTTAGAAAAACTCTTAATCATTCATGCCTTTATTCATTCATTCTAATACAATGAGCTTCAGACAACGTGCTAGGACCTGGGGATAGAATGGTGTGGAAAAACTAGGAGCACCATCCCTGTGCTCCCTCTTGGAACTTACTGTGAAATATGTGAAGTGCTTTCATTTATGGTAAACAAAACAACATAGTAGCTTTTCTCTTATCTAGGATTTTACCCTTACAATCTGAAAACACACCTCTCAACAATATCTTCTAGCAGCAAAGAAGTAAGCTTCCAAGTTGTGAAAATGTATTACAAACAGGAGTGCTCCTCCTACCACAAATCTTTCTGAGAATTCACTTTACATGTATCCCGAACCCACGTTGGTCAATGGGATTATAAGCAAGAGAGTCAAAGCTAAATTAAGCTAAATGAGCTTCAGATTCACATGAACTGGGAAATATTCAGTATTAAATTAATACCTGGTATTAATATATGTTTGTTGATCTAACTAACACAGACATGTCTTTAGATTCATCAACATTAAGTATAACACTTTCACGGCACCTAAGTTTGATAAAAGTTAAATGAAATCTTGTTATATCTGTTGCAAATTTGTCAGCATGAAAAATAACTTAATATGATGAAATTTTAAAGTATATGTAAATGAGATAAGAGCAAGAGAGACCTTCAAGATGGCAGAGGAGTAAGACGTGGAGATCACCTTCCTCCCCACAAATACATCAAAAATACATCTACATGTGGAACAACTCCTGAACGCTGGCAGAAGACCTCAGACTTCCCAGAATGCAAGAAAATCCCAATGTATCTGGGTAGGGCAAAAGAAAAAAGAAAAAACAGAGACAAAAGAATAGGGATGGGACCTGCAGCTCTGAAAGGGAGCTGTGAAGGAGGAAAAGTTTCCATATACTAGGGAGCCCCTTCACTGGCGGGGACAGGAGGTAGTTGGGGGAGAGCCCCTTACTGGCGGGGATGGGAGGTAGGTAGCGGGGAAGCTTCAGAGCCATGGAGGACAGTGCAGCAACAGGCGTGCAGAGGGCAAAGCGATGAGATTCCCACACAGAGGATCAGTGCCGACCAGCACCCACCAACCTGAGATGCTTGTCTGCTCACCCACCAGGGCGGGTGTGGGCTGGGAGGTGAGGCTAGGGCTTCAGAAGTCAGACCCCAGGAAGAGGACTGGAGTTGGCTGAGTGAAGACAGCCTGAAGGGGGCTAGTGCACCACAGCTAACCGGGACGGAGTCCAGGAAAACGTCTGGACTTGACAGAGAGGCAAGAGACCATTGTTTTGGGGTGCATGAGGAGAGGGGATTCCTGCTCCATGTGCCCACAGAAGGCAGAGCACTGCCTAAGAGAGCTCCAGAGACGGGCGCAAGGTGTAGCTATCAGGTCGGACCCCAGAGACGGGTATGAACCACTAACGCTGCAATCGTTGACAACGAGAATCATGTGTGCAAGTGAAGGTCACTACCCATAGCCCCCCAGGAGCCTGTGGAGCACACCACTGCCAGGGTCCCCGCGTTCCAAGGACAAACTCCCCGGGAAAACACATGGCATGCCTCAGGATGTTGCAACATCAGGCCAGCCTCTGCTGCCAGAGGCTCGCCCTGCATACCAATTATGACGTCCATACCCCTCCCTCTCTTCCATCTGAGTGAGCAAGACAGCGTTAATCAGCTGTTGCTTTAAGCCCCTCCTGTCTGGGCGGGGAACAGATGCCTGAGGGCAGCCTACGTGCAGAGGCGGGGCCAAATCCAAAGCTGAACCCCAGGAGCTGTGCGAACCAAGAAGAGAAACCGAAATTTATCTGTGCAGCCTCAGGAGCAATAGATTAAAACCCCACAGTCAACTTGATAAACCCAACAACTTGGGAATACCTGAAGAGACAACAGATGTTCCCAAAATTGAGGCGGTGGACTTTGGGAGCAACTGTAAACTTGGGGTTTGCTGTCTGCATCCGACTTGTTTTTGGGTTTATGTTTATCATAGTTTCGTTTTTAGTGCTTGTTAGCACTGGTGGATTTGTTTATTGGTTTGGTTGCTCTCTTCATTTTATTTTATTTTTTATTATTGTTTTCCTTTTTTCTCTTTTTGTGTGTTTGTATGTGTATGTTTCTTTATGTGATATTGTCTGTTTAGTTTGGCTTTTATCATTTCTCCTAGCGTCCAGTCTGTTCGCTTTTTTGTTGTTTTCTTTTTTCCCTTTTGATTAGTCTCTAGGTGTATGTTTCATTCTGTGATTTTGTCTGTTTAGTTTTGCTTTCACCATTGGGTTTGGGGTTCTAACTGTTCATTCTTTTTTTTCTTCCTTTTCTTCAGAACTGTGTGGCCGGCAGGCTCTTGGTGCTCCAGCTGGGTATTGGGCCTGGGCCTCTGAGGTGGGAGAGCCGAGTCCAGGAATTGGACATCAAGAAACCTCCCGGACCCACATAATGTCAATCAGCAAGATATCACAGACATCTCTGTATCAACACTAAGACCCAGCATCACCCAACGGCCAGCAAGCCCCAGAGAAGGAAACCCTATGCCAAACAACTAGCAAGACAGGAACACTACCCCACCCATTGGCAGAGAGGCTGTCTAAAGTCATACTAAGTTCACAGACACCCCAAAACACACCACTGGACATGGTCCTGCCCAAGAGAAGGACAAGATCCACCCCATCAACCAGAACACAGGGACCAGTCCCCTCCACCAGGAAGCCTACACAAGCCACTGAACCGACCTCACCCACTCGGGTAAGACACCGAAAATAAAGGGAACTATGAATGTGCAGCCTGCGAAAAGCAGGCCCCAAACACAGTAAGGAAAACAAAATGAGAAGACAGAGAAACACGCAGCAGAAGAAGGAGGAAATAGGCAGTCTGAAGAGGAAATAGGCAGTCTGCCTGAAAAAGGATTCAGAGTAATGATAGTAAAGATGATCCAAAATCTTGGAAACAGAATGGAGAATATGCAAGAAACGTTTAACAAGGACATAGAAGAACTAAAGAGCAAACAAACAATGATAAAAAACACAATAAACGAAATTAAAAATACTCTGGAAGGAATCAATAGCAGAATAACTGAGGCAAAAGAATGCATAAGTGACCTGGAAGATAAAATAATGGAAGTAACTGCTACAGAGCAGAATAAAGAAAAAAGAATGAAAAGAATTGAGGAGAGTCTCAGAGGCCTCTGGGACAACATTAAATGAACCAACATTCGAATTATACGTGTACCAGAACAAGAAGAGAAAAAAAAAGTGACTGAGAAAATATTTGAAGAGATTATAGTTGAAAACTTCCCTAATATGGGAAAGGAAATAGTCAATCAAGTCCGGGAAGCACAGACAATGCCATATAGGATAAATCCCAGAAGAAACATGCCAAGACACATATTAGTCAAATTTTCAAAAGTTAAATACAAAGAAAAAATATTAAAAGCAGCAAGGGAAAAGCAACAAATAACACACAAGGGAATCCCCATAAGGTTAATGGCTGATCTTTCAGCAGAAACTCTGCAAGCCAGAATGGAGTGGCAGGACATATTTAAAGTGATGAAAGGGAAAAACCTACAACTAAGATTACTCTAACCCAGCAAGGATCTCATTCATATTCGATGGAGAAATTAAAATCTTTACAGACAAGCAAAAGCTAAGAGAATTCAGCACCACCAAACCAGCTTTACAACAAATGCTAAAGAAACTTCTCTAGGCAAGAAACACAAGAGAAGGAAAAAACCTACAAAAATGAACCCAAAACTATTAAGAAAATGGTAATAGGAACATACGTATCAATAATTACCTTAAATGTAAATGGATTAAATGCTCCAACCAAAAGCCACAGACCGGCTGAATGGATACAAAAACAAGACCTGTATATATGTTGTCTACAAGAGACCCACTTCAAACCTAGGGCCACATAAAGACTGAAAGTGAGGGGATGGAAAAAGATATTCCATGCAAATGGAAACCAAAAGAAAGCTGGAGTAGCAATTTTCATATCAGACAAAATAGACTTTAAAATCAAGACTATTACAAGAGACAAAGAAGGACACTACATAATGATCAAGGGATCAATCCAAGAAGAAGATATAACAATTGTAAATATTTACACACCCAACAAAGGAGCACCTCAATACATAAGGCAAATGCTAACAGCCATAAAAGGGGAAATCAACAGTAACACAATAATAGTAGGGGACTTTAACACCCCACTTTCACCAATGGACAGATCATCCAAAATGAAAATAAATACGGAAACACAAGCTTCAAATGACCCATTAGGCCAGATGGACTTAATTGATATATATATAGGACATTCCATCCAAAAACAACAAAATACACTTTCTTCTAAGGTGCTCATGGAATAGTCTCTAGTATAAATCATATCTCGGGTCATAAATCAAGCCTCAGTAAATTTAAGAAAACTGAAATCGTACCAAGTATCTTTTCTGACCACAACGCTATGAGACTAGATATTGATTACAGGAAAAAAATTGTAAAAAAATACAAACACATGGAGTCTAAACAATATGCCACTAAATAACCAAGAGATCACTGAAGAAATCAAAGAGGAAATCCGAAAATAGCTAGAAACAAATGACAATGACGACCCAAAACCTATGGGATGCAGCAAAAGCAGGTCTAAGAGGGAAGTTTATAGCAATACAATCCTACCTCAAGAAACAAGAAAACTCAAACAACCTAACCTTACAGTTAAAGCAATTAGAGAAACAAGAACAAAAAAAACCCCCAAAGTTAGCAGAAAGAAAGAAATCATAAAGATCAGGTCAGAAATAAATGAAAAAGAAATGAAGGAAACAATAACAAAGATCAATAAAACCAAAAGCTGGTTCTTTGAGACGAAAGACAAATTTGATAAACCAGTAGCCAGACTCATCAAGAAAAAGGGAGAGAAGACTCAAATCAACAGAATTAGAAATGAAAAAGGAGAAGTAACAACCGACACTGCAGAAATACAAAAGATCATGAGAGACTACTATAAGCAACTCTATGCCAATAAAATGGACCACCTGGAAGAAATGGACAAACTCTTAGAAAAGTACAACCTTCCATGATTGAACAAGGAAGAAATAGAAAATATAAACAGAGCAATCACAAGCACTGAAATTGAAACTGTGATATAAAGTCTTTCAACAAACAAAAGCCCAGGACAAGATGGCTTCACAGGCGAATTCTATAAAACACTTAGAGAGAGCTAACACCTATCCTTGTCAAACTCTTCCAAAATATAGCAGAGGGAGGAACACTCCCAAACTCATTCTACGAGTCCACCATCACCTTGATACCAAAACCAGACAAGGATGTCACAAAGAAAGAAAACTACAGGCCAAAACCTCTGATGAACATAGATGCAAAAATCCTCAACAAAATACTAGCAAACAGAATCCAACAGCACATTAAAAGGATCATACACCATGATCAACTGGGATTTATCCCAAGGATACAAGGATTCTTCAATATAGGCAAATCAGTCAATGATATACACCATATTAACAAACTGAAGGATAAAAACCATATGATATTCTCAAAAGATGCAGAGAAAGCTTTTGACAAATTTCAACACCCATTTATGATAAAAACCCTGCAGAAAGTAGGCACAGACGGAACTTTCCTCAACATAATAAAGGCCATATATGACAAACCCACAGCCAAGATCATCCTCAATGGTGAAAAAATGAAAGCATTTCCTCTAAGATCAGGGACAAGACAAGGTTGCCCACTCTCACCTATTATTCAACGTAATTTTGGAAGTTTTCGGCACAATAATCAGAAAAGAAAAAGAAACAAAAGGAATCCAAATCAGAAAAGAAGAAGTAAAATTGTCACTGTTTGCAGATGACATGATACTATACATAGAGCATCCTAAAGATGCTCCCAGAAAACTACTAGAGCTAATCAATGAATCTGGGAAAGTAGCAGGATACAAAATTAATGGACAGAAATCTCTTGCATTCCTATACACTAATGATGAAAATTCTGAAACAGAAATTAAGGGAACACTCCAATTTACAATACTCCCAATTGCAACAAAAAGAATAAAATACCTAGGAATAAACATACCTAAGGAGATAAAAGACCTGTATGCAGAAAATGATAAGACACTGATGAAAGAAATTAAAGATGATACAAATAGATGGAGAGATATAGCATGTTCTTGGACTTGAAAAATCATCATTGTAAAGATGACTGACTGTACTATGCAAAGCAATCTACAGATTCAATGCAATCCCTATCAAACTACCACTGGCATTTTTCACAGAACTAGAACAAAAAATTTCACAATTTGTATGGAAACACAAAAGACCCTGAATAGCCAAAGCTATCTTGAGAAAGAGAAATGGAGCTGGAGGAATCAGGCTCCCTGACCTCAGACTATACTACCAAGCTACAGTAATCAAAACAGTATAGTACTGGCACAAAAACAGAAAGGTAGATCAATGGAACAAGATAGAAAGCCCAGAGATAAACCTACACACATATGGTCACCTTATCTTTGATAAACGAGGCAAGAATATACAGTGGGGAAAAGACAGCCTCTTCAATAAGTGGTGCTGGGAAAACTGGACAGCTACATGTAAAAGAATGAAATTAGAACACTCCCTAACACCATATGCAAAAATAAATTCAAAATGGATTAAAGACCTAAATGTAAGGCCAGACACTATAAAAGTCTTAGAGGCAAACAAGGCAGAACACTCTATGACATAAATCACAGCAGGATACTTTTTGACCCACCTCCTAGAGGAATGGAAATAAAAACAAAAATAAACAATTGGGACCTAATGAAACTTCAAAGCTTTTGCACAGCAAAGGAAAGAATAAACAAGACAAAAAGACAACCCTCAGAATGGGAGAAAATATTTGCAAATGAAGCAACTGACAGAGGATTAATCTTCAAAATATACAAGCAGCTCATGCAGCTCAATATCAAAAAAACAAACAACCCAATCCAAAAATGGGCAGAAGACATAAATAGACATTTCTCCAAAGAAGGTATACAGATTGCCAACAAACACATGAAAGAATGCTCAACATCATTAATCATCAGAGAAATGCAAATCAAAACTACAATGAGGTATCACCTCACACTAGTCAGAATGCCCATGATCAAAAGATCTACAAACAACAAATGCTGGAGAGGGTGTGGAGAAAAGGGAACCCTCTTGCACTGTTGGTGGGAATGTAATTTGATACAGCCACTATGGAGAATAGTATGGAGGTTCCTTAAAAAACTAAAACTAGAACTACCATATGACCCAGCAATCCCACTACTGGGCATATACCCTGAGAAAACCATAATTCAAAAAGAGTCATGTACCACAATGTTCATTGCAGCTCTATTTACAATAGCCAGGACATGGGAACAACCTAAGTGTCCATCGACAGATGAATGGATAAAGATGATGTGGCACATATATACAATGGAATATTACTCAGCAATGAAATGAAACGAAATTGAGTTATTTGTCGTGAGGTGGATGGACCTGGAGTCTGTCATACAGAGTAAAGTATGTCAGAAAGAGAAAAACAAATACTGTATGCTAACACATATGTATGGAATCTTAAAAAAATGAAAAAGTTCTGAAAAATCCAGTGGCAGGAGAGGAATAAAGAAGCAGATGTAGAGAATGGACTTGAGGACATGGGGAAGGGGAAGGGTAAGCTGGGACAAAGTGATAGACTGGCATAGACACATATACATGACCAAATGTAAAACAGATAGCTACTGCGAAGCAGCCGCATAGCACAGAGAGATCACCTCGGTGCTTTGTTCCCACCTAGAATGGTGAGATAGGGAGGGTGGGGGGTAGATGCAAGAGGGAGGAGATATGCGGATATATGTATATTTATAGCTGCTTCACTTTGTTATAAAGTGGAAGCTAACGCACCATGGTAAAGCAGTTATACTCCAATAAAGATGTTTAAATAAAAAATGGATTAAAGACCTAAATGTGGGCTTCCCTGGTGGCGCAGTGGTTGAGAGTCCACCTGCCGACGCAGGGGACACGGGTTCGTGCCCCGGTCCAGGAAGATCCCACATGCCGTGGAGTGGCTGGGCCCGTGAGCCATGGCCACTGAGCCTGCGCGTCCGGAGCCTGTGCTCCGCAACGGGAGAGGCCACGACAGTGAGAGGCCCACGTACCGCAAAAAAAAAAAAAAAAAATTTAAAGAAGGGTAATAGAAAGATGGGAGAAGGGTGAAATATCTTCAGAAAAGAAAAAAAAAACAAAGACCTAAATGTAAGGCCAGACACTATAAGAGTCTTAGAGGAAAACATAGGCAGAACACTGTATGACATAAATCACAGCAAGATCCTTTTTGACCCACCTCCTAGAGAAATGGAAAAAAAAAAACAAAAGTAAACAAATGGAACCTAATGAAACTTAAAAGCTTTTGCACAGCAAAGGAAAGCATAAACAAGACAAAAAGACAACCCTCAGAATGGGGGAAAATATTTGCAAATGAAGCAACTGACAGAGGATTAATCTCCAAAATATACAAGCAGCTCATGCAGCTCAATATCAAAAAAGCAAACAACCCGATCCAAATTGTGCAGAAGACATAAATAGACATTGCTCCAAAGAAGATATGCAGATTGCCAACAAACACATGAAAGGATGCTAAACATCAGTAATCATCAGAGAAATGCAAATCAAAACCACAATGAGATATCACCTCACACTGGTCAGAATGGCCATCATCCAAAAATCTACAATCGATGCATGCTGGAGAGGGTGTGGAGAAAGGGCACCCTCTTGCACTGTTGGTGGGAATGTGAATTGGTACAGCTACTATGGAGAACAGTATGGAGGTCCCTTAAAAAACTAAAAATAGAACTACCATACGACCCAGCAATCCCACTACTGGGCATATACCCTGAGGAAACCATAATTCAAAAAGAGTCATGTACCACAATGTTCACTGCAGCACTATTTACAATAGCCAGGACTTGGAAGCACCCTAAGTGTCCACTGACAGATGAATGTATAAAGAAGATGTGGCACATATATACAATGGAATATTACTCAGCCATAAAAAGAAATGAAATTGATATAGCTGTAGGGAGGTGGATGGACCTAGAGTCTGTCATACAGAGTGATGTAAGTCAGAAAGAGAAAAACAAACACTGTATGCTAACACATATATATATAGAACCTAAAAAGGAAATGGTTCTGATGAACCTAGTGGTAGGACAGGAATAAAGAAGCAGATCTAGAGAATGGACTTGAGGACACAGGGAGGGGGGAGTGTAAGCTTGGATGAAGTGAGAGAGTAGCGTGGACATAAATACTCTACCAAATGTAAAATAGATGGCTAGTGGGAGGCAGCTACATAGCACAGGGAGATCAGCTCGGTGCTTTGTGACCACCTAGAGGTGTGGGATACAGAGGGGGGTAGTGAGATGCAAGAGGGAGGGGAATGGGGATATATGTATGCATATAGATGATTCACTTTGTTATACAGCAGAAACTAACACAACCGTGTAACTCTATACTCCAATAAAGATGTTCAAAAAAAAAACGAGATAAGAGCTTTTAGGTAAAAACAGGCAAATATCGTATATTAACACATATGTGGAATCTGAAAAAATAGTATACATGATCTTATTTATAAAGCAGAAGTAGAGTCACAGATGTAGAGAACAAACGTATGGATACCAAGAACTGGGAGATTGGGATTGACATATATACACTATTGATGCTATGTATAAAATAGATGACTAATGAGAACCTACTGTATAGCACAGGGAACTCTACTCAGTGCTCTCTGGTGACCTAAATGGGAAGGAAATCCAAAAAAGAGGGGATATATGAATATGTGTAGCTGATTCACCTTGCTGTACAGTAGAAACTAACACAAGGTTGTAAAGCAACTATACTGCAATAAATTTTTTTTTAAATAAATCAATGTAGCTTTGATTTTTTAAAAACAGTAAAATTAGAAAAGAGAGGGATATAGTTAAATGGCTTTGAGAAGCAGGCACATCAACAGCAAAGATAACACAGACAGCCTAATGATAGGGAAAGAGACCCACGTGCTCCCCAAAGAAAGCCAGTAATAGAGCTCAAAGTTCACACTGTTCTGAGGCCAATTCGCATCAGGAGCTGAAGTCTTTGAGTTCATGCTTTCTTGATGATGCTATAGTAGGTTGTTTGCAAGAAAGCCCCGCACATTTTCAACCCTCCCTATATCTATACCTTATGCAATATGACCCTGCAGCAATTCCATCAAGATGTGGCATTTACTTCTTCACCCCCTGAAACTGAGCTAACCTCGTGACTTACTTTGGTCAAAAGAATGTAGTGGCAGTGATTATGTCAGTTCTGACAGAGGTCTCAAGAGGCCTTGTGGACCCCTGCTTCCTGAGCACTCCTGCCACTGCCATGTGAACAAGCCTGGACTGGCCTGCTGGTGGATGAGACACCACATGGAGCAGAAATGAATCATACCAGTTATGACTATCTTAGGTCAGCCAGCTTCTAGCAGACCCTCCCACTGACTAGATATGCAAGAGCAAGTCCAGTCCAGATCAGCTGGGTCCAGCTCAGATAAGAAGAACCACCTAGCTGATCTGCGGATACAAATAATAAAATTATTGCTTTAGGCCACTGGATTTTGGGGTGTTTGTTACCAAGTAATAACTAACTAATGTAACTGAATTTCAGCCAATATTATCTGTTCCATAATGATGAACTTGAACCACTAGAAAAATATTAAATTCTACCCTGATCCTCTGTTGAATAAGGCAAAGACACATGAACACATTTGAGAGATATTTCCATCTGAAATGGCCATGAAAAATACATAAAGGGAAAAAATCCAAAACCTCTTAATAACTCCAATTATTCAGTGTGGTTTATTCATGAGGTGCCATATAATCTCAGTTTTGCTAGACATGAAAATCAGAATTATAAAAATGACAAATTAGAGGGTACTAGACATATTATATAATATTTTCATGCTTTGTCAATGATCTGTTACATGGCTCCAATATGCATTTAAACTCTAATCTAACTTTTTGAAAAATCTACCTTTCAAGCAAATTTTCAGAAACACATCATATGATACAAAGAACACTTTACTATCTGGACTCCATGCCAACCAGGGCCTGCCTGGAGGAACTTTTGTGCCAAATTTGTGAAAAGCTAATTTGACTAAGTACCCTAATATATTCTAGGGGAGTCATGAGGCTATTCTAAGAGAAGTGGGGCATTGGTGAGCATCTGCTGGAGATGCCTTTTTCCTTTGGGGGAAGACCTGGGATAGACAGAAAATATTATGAGTTAAGTCCCCAGCTGGGAACTACTCAATCCCTTATGTAATAGGGAAGAGCAAATCTGACTCCATGTTGGATCCGTTTCTTTTTCTTTAACCTTTCTGCTCTGTGGCCTGTGCTTAGTCATGCTGGCTCTGCACCTTTTGTAAAAGAATGTTGCCTGTAGCCCGAAATATACAAGATAACCTTTTCTCAGGGCTTTAAGAGTCCATTCATACAGAGATAAAAAATGGCAGAACAGAGAATAACGTTTGTCTTGTTGCAGGTTTAGAGCAACGTGGTGACCTGACCTACACGGACAGCTGCAGGAACAAAGGATTTCTGCACCAAGAAGTTTGCAAGAACCAACCACCCTCCTCCCCTTTTTTAGTACAAAAGAAGCCTGAATTCTGACTGGGTTAAGACAGTTTTGGGGGACACTAGTCTGTCATCTTCTCGGTCTGCTGGCTTTCCGAACGAAGTCATTATTCCTTGTCCCAACAATTCATCTCCCAATTTATTAGCCTGTCGTGTAGCAAGCAGAATGAGTTTGGACTCGGCAACACTTATAGACTCAAAAAGTACTTCCTGAGCACCTATTATGTGTCTGGTTAGACAGTGTTAGACACTAATATATACAGGGATGACTAAGACAGCTCCAGTCCTTGAGGAAATGTGATGTCTTTAAAGAGACCAACAAGTCTGAGTCAGGGATCTAAGTGTCAAACAAAAGACCTGCAGTCGAATATCAACATACGACAAAAGATACTTTTTTTAACCTCATGCCTCAACTCATCAGGGTGCTCTTGGAATGCTGTGTTAAGAAGGTTTATGAGACCCTATCCCAGCTCATTAAAAAACATGCAACGGTTGGTCAATAATGTAATACACGGGTAAGAGAATGTGATGTGGTGACACAGGTAATTTTAAAGCAAATATATTTAACAAATACATTGTATTATTCTCCTCTGTGAATACATTGAATGAGGTACTACTATGAGCTAGGTGTTGTGCTACTCACTGGGAATATGCTGGTGAACAAAACTTACATGTCCCTGCCTTCACAGAGATTACAGTCTAGTGTCATCCCTGTCATACTGCCTCTAGGGCAAGGTGTGACAAAATGCAAGGGCTTCAGTAAAAATAAGAGACTACTCAGACCACTTTCCATAGAGAATTGGTAATGGTATGTAAATATTTTTTGCTGCTTTAAAATTTCACGCTAGTTTTTTATGGTATGCCAGTAGTAGGGGCATGAATATTTAAAATTAATATAATATTCGTAATGACAAGAACTACAACCTAGTGTTTATGGAAAGCTTACTTTGTGTCAAGTGCTTAAAACATGTTACCACTGAATGTTCACAACACACCAATCATCCCCATGTGGGAAGCTGGGACCTAGCAAGGTTAAAGTATCTCTTCACGGTCACCCAGCTCCTGAATTGCAGAGATCGGATTTACATACACAACTTTCTGATTCGCAGCCCAGACTCTTAATCAGTAGGCCATGCTATCTTGAATGACATATTCTTGACATGTGCTGGTTAAACCTAATATAATATTTCATATCTAATCTAATACTAATGATGAGGAGTTCCAAAGGAATGACCCTAACACCCACATGCATATTAAAATATGTTTTCCTAAGCTCTTCAGCAAGCTGTGAGATCTCCTTTCTCTAAGTATCCTGCATGTCCCTCTCCTGGAGTATTTATTGTGGTCTGTATACAATACAGATATTTGTGTTTATACCACCAACCCGTCTCCACATGCATATACTCATGCCACCCTGCACACACACACACGTACATGCACACACACACAGTTACCTTGATACAGTAAACCCTTAAGGGCAGGATCTGCTTCTCATATGCTAACATATGCCCCATGGGGGTGTAGCACAGTCTTATACAGAGCACAAATATTTGATCAATGTGAGTTGAATTAAGGCACAACCCTTCCCACCTTAGCTAATATCATCTTTCAGCCAGCAACAGGCTGCCTAAAAGTTATAATAAATCAGTCTCTACAAGTCTGTGCTCCATGGCACACTAGCGGAGCACATGAGGAGTTCTACATAAACAGGATACCACGATCGAATATCTTTGGGAATCTCAACATAGTGATAGACCGCCTCTCTTAGAGATTAGCAATGCAGGTTCGCATATTAAGGGCACCAGGAAATCCCACAATAAACTGTTTTATACTAAGTAACATTTTGATGGACCTCTTGGTTCACATAACACAGAGGAACAGAACATGATAATGACTGTAGGAGGATGATCGAGAGATCAAAAGTATCAGAAGATTCTGTTTTGCCGTCGTGTAACTAGGGAAAATTCATTCTTCCTCAATTTTACTTTTTGAGCTATCCTCAGGAGATGTAGATTTTGCCATATTACGACAAGTTTTACTGACCTTCTAGGCTAGGTTTAGAGACCTCTTTAGCTCATCTCTGTAAGCCCAATGTCAAGCACAGTGATTGGATGTAGATGTTAAGTGTTAAACATTTACTGAATAATTGAAGGTTTGGATGTTTTCTCATTTCCTGAATATGCTGCATAAAGCGTGGCGAAGATAATATAATATCAGTATTCTGGAACCAAAATGATCACGTCCCCCTTTACACGGTATCTTTTCTTAAGGCAGCTGATTTGTGGGGTAACTTGTCAATAATTTAAATTTCTCATGAAATTTTATCTACAAGCCATTTCCTCCATACCCAGTTAAAGGATAACGGGGATCCCTGCCATTTGTTATACAACTCTATCAGCATGACTACCTAAATACTATAAAGTGACACATGCATGGGTGCCATTGGTTATATAATTTTACCAGCGTGACAATTTAAGTACTGTACGGTTAATATATGCTCCTGTTGAAGGCTCTCAACTTGCTTCAGGTTAGAATACAATACCCGAGATTTTTGAATCCAAAACAGTGAACTGTTTTAACATCAAACTCCTGCTTAGGTCCCAAAACAACCATTTTAATAATGGACCCTGTTTTAATTCTACTTAATACTTAATTCTAGTGAAATGCTGCCCAGTTATCCTCAAATTTTCAAGATATGGTACTTGGGATAGACGTATACATATATAATAACAAGAATAATACTAATATTACCTAATACTTACTAAATGCTTGCTGTGTGCTGGGAATGATGCTGAGTGATATATATATACCTTATCTAGTTTGACCCTCACTTTATGAGGTAGACAGTATGATTTTACTCTTTGATGATGGGAAAATTGAAGCAACTATCTTGAGTTGACGATAAATGCCAGAGTCAGGATTATGAACCCCAGAGTCCAATTTGTAAACCACAGTCATTCCTTCTACAAATATTTATTGAGTACCTACTCTAATCAAGACATTGCTCTGTATCCTGGGAATAAACAATAAACCAATAAACAAACAGAACGTCCCTGGGCTTCTACAGCTTACACTTTAATCAAGATAGACAGAAACTTAAGCATAGGCATGTATGTGGCAAAGATGGCTGAAAGTCCATCAAAACATTTATTTCCTCTTTCATAGAACGGGTTTGTCACTGGGAAGCAGCTGTTCAGCCAGGATTAAAATCCCAGCTCCTGGGCTTCCCTGGTGGCGCAGTGGTTGGGAATCTGCCTGCCAATGCAGGGGACACAGGTTCGAGCTCCTGGTCTGGGAAGATCCCACATGCCGCGGAGCAACTAGGCCCGTGAACCACAACTACTGAGCCTGCGTGTCTGAAGCCTGTGCTCCGCAACAAGAGAGGTCGCAATAGTGAGAGGCCCGCGCACCAGGATGAAGAGTGGCCCCCGCTTGCCACAACTGGAGAAAGCCCTCGCACAGAAACGAAGACCCAACACAGCCATAAATAAATAATTTAAAAAAAAAAAAAAAACTCAGCTCCTCTTGCATATAGATATGGCCATGTGACTATTTCTTGCCAATTGAATGTGAGCTAAAGAGACTTGTGTCCCTTTTCAACAAAGGCTTCAAGGAATCAGGTTTGGGGTGCAATCCCCACTTCTCTTCTCTGTTCTGTGATCTGAATGAAGACAATAATAATAATGAAATCCTGAGAAATAAAGGAGCTTTCACAGGGAATCTGCCTGAGTTCCTAAATCACTACTTGGAGGAAAGATGCTTGCCAACCAGGAAGACATATCCTGGACTGCTCTGTGAGTGATAATAGCCACCTATGGGCTAAGGCATTACAATGTGAGGTCTGTTTGTTAAAGCAGCTAGCACCATCCTAAAGAATATAGAACGTGGTGATTTGATTTGGGTGCTGCCATGAAAATAACCTAAATATGCGGCATTGATTTAATGGTCAAGCACTGAGTGGCATGGAACAGATATCATAGGCTAGAAATATGAAGATCCACAATACACAGTTACAAAATACTTGAGAACACTGTTGCCTACAACAGCTGGGAAGGCTGACCAAGCATCTACTTAGCCTACAGCTCCAAGGAGCGTTACTTCTGAGTATTAGTTTGTATTGGGTTATAGTTACTGCTTTTTCCAATGTACTATAAAAAACTAATAAGCTCAGGGGAAAGGTGAGTGCTTAGTAAACAGAAACTAAAGGACTTGCTGGGATGGAGAGACAAATGATCAATGACCATAAATATGAGGAGATGAAAATAAAAAACGAGGACAAATGCTTATTAAAAATTCTAATTTAAACAAATAGACTCCACTAGAAACGAAAATATGATTATGAGTATTGCTTTCCAACGAATACATATTGTTTCAGGAGGCTGTCATAAGACCAAGGGTGAGAGGCATGGGTTTGAGGAAGCAAAGAACCAAAGCAGTTTTAAAAAGCATGTATAGGAAAAAAAACCATGGATAGGGAAACAGACACACAACGCTGATCAAAAGCAAATAGATTTAAAGGCTAATAAGCTTTGAGGGAACTTTATTGCCAAAGAAACCATGAGTCTGGCCTTTAAAAAGCCTTGGATTCTCAAATCCTTAAAGCAATCCTTGATCTCCCAAAGGTCTCCCATGAGCAAGAAGCAAGTTGCAAAAATTGCACCGACTCTAAGGAAGACCAACTCCCAAAGCTCACTGCGGATGTGACCAGGGAAGAAACTGAGCAAGGAAGAGCTTCTGAGAAGGCAAAGCAAAGAACCACAGAGAACAATGGAGAAGGGAGTTCCTCCTAAATGCAGTCTAGGTTCTAACCAGGTAACTTCCTTCACTGGAAAAGCAGAGTCTTCAAAACCCCCGTCCCAAAGATTCTGTCATTGTTCTGGACTATTGACTCTGTGTGCTTCTCAATCTTCCCTTTACTGAATGGGACTTGTGGTGTACACATATTGTCCCTGTTCTACCATTTATTTAGGGGTGGGAGAATAATAGCTCATCTTTCAATTAAGTCATCAGAACATGAGGAACCATATCAGGACTTGATGGAAAGAACTGAGCATGACTCAGAGATTCTGGACGTTGAGATGGATGTAGTATCTGAAAGCGGGTTTGGGCTGTCTGGCTTGGAGAGGACATGAGTTATGCTCTAGGTGGAAAGAAAAAAAACAAAAAGGCCATGCAAAGAAATTTATGTTCAGAGGAGCAGATGTGGCAGACACGTCAAATTGCCAACAAAATCTGCATCTCTCCTTCCGTAGTATATTTTTTGGTGGTGAGCAGCTTGCCAGTTAGGAACTCAATGTCATCACCTCCACCGCCTTGCAAGTAGGTAAGGCCATGTGACTAGTTATCACCTCCACAGCCTTGCAAGTAGGTAAGGCCATGTGTCTAGTTATCACCAAAATAATCTGAACAGAAGTGATATGGGCCAGTTCTGGGCCAACCATTTTAGGAAGTGAGCATGCTTCCCACACACTCATTTTCTCCTTCTGCTGACTTCAGGCTTGGGAGAATTAGCAGAGCTACAAGATGAGAGGCATCTGGGTCCCTGAAGCCTCACAGGAAGGAGAATGGTCAGCCAAACAGGAACACTAACCTTCAACTATTACGCGAGCAATAAATTAACTTCTGTAGTGTTAGAACTAGGATATTATTGGGGGATCTCTTTGTTACTACCACTTAGCCTACCCTAAATAATTCACCATCCACACATAAGATTCCAAAGAGTGACGTTCTAGGAAAAAAACAAAACAGGGTGATAGATAGAACCATATCCCAATTAGTTGGGGCGACTTACTGAAACACGAAGATTAGAGAAGGTCTCTCTGAAGAAGTTACATTTTAGTTGAAAAATGAATAGTCTGGCAATATCTATGGGACAAGCATTTGGGGCAAAAATTATACCACATAAAACTTTTAAGGTGAAAACCAATTTTACAGTTTTAAGGAGGAACAAAGAGGCCAGTGTGGAAGACACATAGAGAGAAAAGGGAGCGAGACAGGGCTAGCTGGTATTTGGGTCTTACTGGCTTGGTGAGAAGATTAGATAGATTTTAAGTCTAACAGGAAACTTTTGGAAGGTTTTAAGCTAAAGGATGACATAAATGATGTAGTTCATCCTTCCGGCTGCATGGAGAATGGCTTTAGGGAAGCAAGAGGGAAGGATGAGATCCGACAGGAGGCTACTGCAGGACTAGGCCTGGGGGGATGGTGGATTCTGAACGGGTGGTGGTGTTGATGGTGCGATGTAGCAGGTTGGGCTGTATCTTGAAGCTAGAGCTGAAATAGCTTGAATATGGATATTGTGGGTGAAGAAAATATCCGTAGATCAGATATTATGGATGAAGAAAAAATGAAAAGCCAATGATACTTATATTTTTGACCTGAAAAGCTAAGTGGATGGTGGTGTTCTTTACTGAGATGTGAAAAATTGAGGGAATATTCAGTTGATTAGGTATGAGAAAACTAGAAATTGTGTGTGTATTTTTATCAGAGTGCCTGACACAGGTTATGTATTAAATATCAACTTTGAATACAAGTATGCTAATACATGCTTTTTTTTGCTTTCAGGTCACCCCTATTATAATAAGAGAGGGCTGCTTACTTTTGGAGGTTTTAAATAAATATATCACATCTCCCTTCTCCTCCTAAATTTGAAATCGACTGAGAAAAAAATCCAGGGAGCAACTGTATGGAGATCTAAATATCACTTGTATAAAGGATGATGCTGATTAGAGAATACAAATTTAGACCCTCAGCTAAGTACCCTTACTAATTCTGAGCCCCACTTCCTTCCCTGTCACAGGCAGCTCTGAACAAAAGCACGCCGACACTGTTGGGAAGTCCATAAACACAGAACCTGGAACACATCGTCAATGCATGCTTTATGAGAAACAAGCCCAGAAGGGCCTGAGCCACACATACTTAGATTATTCCCCCAACTCCACCTCCAGTCAGTAAAGTCTGTCCTGAGAAGAGAGTGAGGCAATAGATCAGGAGTTCAGGAAATGCTACCTACACAGAAATACAGAGAGAAGGGAAAGGAGTTTCTCTCTTAAAACAAAGACAAATAAGTGAATGTTACTGACGTCTGGAAAACATCCATACAGGATACAGTGGGGACAAAAGAAGGGAATTTTCAATGGATGGATGTCATTTCAAAGATGAATGAACATGTTCTCAATGACCTTTGCCTTTACACTTTCAAACCCAGTTCTTGGAACGCAGGAACAGATTGAAGCAAAATTGAGATTTTACCTTATTTCAGGTAGTAAAAGAAGAAGGAAAAAAAAAAAAAACTGGAAGAGAGGAAAAAACAGAAAATGTCTTGTCCATTAGTTGGATTTGGAGTGAAATTCTGTTTTCCTATTTTCCAATCTCATATTACATGGGTGGCTCCTACCCAGAGGGAAGAACTGCCTCCAGCTTAAAAAATTCCAGCTCGCATTCCATCACTGCCATCACATCTCCCATGCTCCTGATGATTTACTGACAGAACTGGTAATTCCATCTGAAGACTTTGTTCCCGGGCCTTTCATCTTATTCTTTCTTGACTAACCATCTTCCCTGAGGGATCAAAGAGTAAAACTACTAAAAAACAGTGCACGCAGAGGAAGGAGATAGGCTGCACAAAATGCTCTTCTTGGCTACCAGGCTAGCTCAAAGCTCCTTACTTCCCTTTAAATTTAGGTTTAATATGCGGACTGAAAACGCATTGCTCTGAGGTGCCTTCCCCACACTTCCCAGGCTCTGCTGTGCGTTGGGGGGTACCACATTGCACAGATTCCCTTCCCGATGCAGGACTACCCACTGTCAGGCACCTGTAGAAGACTAGAGATGCAGAAGGAAGGGGGAAACTCTGGCAGCTACTGGACTTCGTCCAGAGTTTGGTCCCACGGGACAGCTGTTCTCTCTGTAGTCCCAACCCTGAAGGGCCCCTCCCAATATGGCACTGGTTCCCACCAGGTGGTCTCTGAGAACATAAAGCTTATGTAACTTCATGACACGCAGTGTCTAAAGTATTTACCTGCTGGCCTTTCGCAGAACATGTCTGCTGACTCCTGCAATAAATAAAACAAGGCCCTCTGTCGAGAGGCCCAGGTGGGCTCTGTGATCCAATTAGTCTAGACCAGCATTGTCCAGTAAAAACATGGTGTAAGCCACCTCGTAATTTTACATTTTCTAGTAGCCACATTCCAAAAAAGAAACAGGTTAAATCGATTACAAAAATATACCTTATCTAAGCCAATGTATCCTATAATCGTTTCAACATGTTATTAATATAAAAAACTGTTGAGATATTTTACATTATTTTTAGTAGTGAGTCTACAAAATTCAGGGTGGATTGTATACTTAAGCACATTTCATTTTGGATGCTCAATTTGCCTTACAAATACTTGATCTCTATGGAGATTTCATAAAATTTACAGTTGAAAAAGTAGATTCACACTACACACCTAGCAGAATGGATAAAACAAAAAATGGTGACAACACTAAATGCTGGCCAAGATGCAGAGAAACTGGCTCACTCATACAATGCTGGTAGAAATGCAAAATGGTACGGTGACCCTGAAAACAATTTGGAAATTTCTTATAAAACTAACATGCACCTACACCACGATATGGCCTTGCACTCCTGGGTATTTATCCCAGTTAAATAAAAACATGTTCACACAAAAACCAGTATGCAAATGTTTGTGATAGCTTTAGTCATAATAGCCTGAAACTGAAAAAACCGCAGATGTCTTTCAGCAGGTCAGTGGTTATGCAAACAGTGACGCAACCAAACCATGAACTATTACTTAGCAATAAAAAGGAGCTAGCTATTGAAACATGGAACAATATGGGTAACTCTCAAATGAATTAAGTGAAAGAACCCAGGCTCGAAAAGATGCTTAGTATATGATTCCATTTCTACAGCATTCTTGGAATGACAAAATTATAGAAATGAAGAACAGATTAGTGGTTGCCAGGGTCAGGGCTGTGGGAGGTGCGGAGAGATGTGGGTGCGACTAGAAAAGTATAAAAGGGCACATGAGGGACCCCTGTGGTGATGGAGGTGCTCTGAATCTACATCATTGTCAATATCCTGCTTATGGATCCGGTGCTACAATTTTGCAAGATGTTATCACTGGAGAAACTGGGTAAAGGAGACGGGATTTCCCTGTCCTATTTCTTACACTTGCATGTAAATCTACAAAATAAAAAGTTTAATTTTAATAAAAGTAGAGTCACATAACCGAGGCTCTGCAATAACTGAAAATATTTCAACAACTCAAATATCATTTTTTTAATTTTAAAAATTAATTAAACTTAAAAAAATTCAATCTTTAGTCACTCTTGCCACACTTCAAGTACACAATAGCCACACGTGTCGCTAGTGGCCAAAGTATTACACAGAGTGACTCTAGATCCTCTTTTGGGGCTAGAATGGCTAAAAACAGAGCCAAATTTGAGGCATTAGAGAGGAAAATGGCCACACAATACTACTCCCAGAAAGCACGCTTCCTGCAAAGAAACACACATTTCTGCTCTAAATACTCTGCAGTTCCAAAAGAGGTAATGAAACCTCCATGGTATTAAAAAACTAACCAGTGTGACAAACTGCTTATAGAGAGGCATTGTTCTCTAGACAGCTCCTCAGCCAGCTAACAGGATGTTGTCTCCTAGACAAGATGTGCCTTTCCTCCTTAAACTCACATGTTTGAAAAACATGAATAAGATAAATAAAAGTGAATATTTTAGATTACAGCTTTCCCCACCAACCCCTATTTCTGCATCAACAATGGAGTTTAGCATGATGAGCACTGATGACACATGTTTACAAGAAGCTGACACTCAGCTCAGAAGGTCCCTGTCTTTGACAAGCTGACAGATGACATTGGAAGATGAAATGTAATTGTGACTCCTCCAAGCACTGGCTGCCCACCACGCAGAAGGACCATGGGAAACGGGGGGGTGGGGGGGGGATGGTCTCTGTTAATGGACCGCTAGAGAGGGATGTGCAGGGTTCAGGGGCTCTGCTCTCCTTGGTGACCACTGTGGTTAGATTCTCCAGGAAATAATGGGGAGCCTGGCACAGCTTCATGTGCTCTTCTGCTTATGTGTGTTCCCAATGGTGGGGCCTTGGGTGCCGTAAGTGCCTTTTAAATGGACAGTAACAGACCACACTGCGAGGAAATCACCAGGAACAATGGTCCAAAGGGACTGCAGCAGCTGACCAGTTCCGGAAAGAAGTCAACAGACCCTCATTCTATTGAGCAAGATCCCCCACCATCTGGACCTTTCTGCCTGCTCGCTTTATGTGCCTCCACCCTCCACTCATGTTGGTTTAACTTGCTTCCTTCCTTCAGAATCCCGCCTGGTTGACCCCTATAGCTCTGCTCAGGCTGTCCCTCTGTCTACACCAGTTCCCTTTACTAAAAAAAAAATTTTTTTTTGTCTTTATTTTTTTTAAATTGAAGTATAGCTGATTTACGATTTACAATGTTGTGTTAGTTTCAGATATACAGCAAAGTAATTCATATATATATATATATATATATATACACACACACACACACATGTATAAATCTATTCTTTTTCAGATGCTTTTCCCTTATAGGTTATTACAAAACATTGAGTGGAGTTCCCTGTGCTATACGGTAAGTCCTTGTTGGTTATCTATTTTATATACAGTAGTGTGTATATGTTAACCCCAAACTCCTATTTTATCCCTCCCCGCCCTTTCCCCTTTGGTAACCATAAGTTTGTTTTTTGTGTCTGTGAGTCTACTGCTATTTTGTAAATGAGTTCAGTTGTATCTTTTTTTAGATTCCACATGTAAGTGATACATGATATTTGCCTTTCTCTGTCTGATTTACTTAGTATCATAATCTCTAGTTCCATCCATGTTGCTGCAAATGGCATTATTTCATTCTTTTCTATGGCTGAGTAATATTCCATTGTATAAATATACCACATTGTTATTCATTCATCCATCGATGGACACTTAGGTTACTTCCATGTCTTGGTCATTGTGAAGAGTGCTGCTATGAAGGTTGAAGTGCATGTATCTTTTCAAGTTAAGACTTGACATAAATCCCATTTACTTTTTTTTTTTTAACCCATTTACTTTTATTAGGGTCTCAGTCCTCCCTTAAAGTCCAGGTAAAACCACACCTCCTAGAAATACAACCTCACTGTAAATGATCTTGCCTTCTGCAAGATTTCCATTGCTAATAATAACAGCAGCATTTCCTTGGGCAACTATCTGTTCCCAGTTCTGCGGCTGACAATTTCATACTCCCTAACTTAATCCTCATACGCTTACTGTGTGTGAATTATTACCATTTTCCAGACAGGTAAACTGAGGATGTGAGCTATTAAGTAGCTAGCCTAAGGTCACACAGCACGTGACAATCAGAACGAGTATTCAATCTACATCTGTTTTTCTGTCTCCAAAAACCTATACTTTTATCTCTGTACTATTCCGTTAACTCAGGACAGAGTCATTTAATCAGACCATATTTACAGAGCATCTGATAGACGCCAGGCCCTGAGCTAGGCTCTAAGGACACAACAAATAATAAATTAATGATGTTCATAATACAATCATATAAGTGCATTTGGTGAAGAAACGTACAAAGAATTATAAGGCTTCACAGAATGATGTCATTTATGGCGGGTTTGCAAGATGTATGAAAGTTTACCAGGTGGAAAGGACCTGGCCAAACGCATGGCATGGGGGTGGGAAGATGCAGGGCAATATAGTCTACAACGAGAAAATGCATGTGCAAAGGCAAAGAATTAGAAAAGTCCACAGAGGGTTGCAAAATAATTCAGCAGCATGCTAGAAACACTGTCAAGGACAGGTTATAAAGGCTTGCTTTGTCACACACAGGAGCTGCAAGGTATTCTGTGGGTAACAAAGCCACAGAAAAGGATTTTTCATCAGAAGGTGATCAGAACACATAGGCATCCCTTTCATTTATTCATTAAGTATATATCGAGTACCAAGTATTGTGCTGAAATTGGAGACATAAAGAAGAGTTTTCAGTTCAGTGGTGGAAAGAAACAAATGAATCAACAATTAGAGAAAAACAGGGTAACTCCTGGACAGAGGTGTGGGCAGGATGATACGCAGCACAGAGGATTGGGCACTGGTTAGAATGGCAGGAGGTGACAAGTGTCGGGAATGGCTCCCTGGAGAAGATGTCACACTGGGGGTGGCTGGAGGATGGACTGAAAGGTGTTAGATGGGGGATACAATGAGGGAATTGAAACTGTAATGAGAATATATTTGAGAGTTATTTCATAAAAATTATTAAAGTATTTAGCGGCTTGCTGGAGGGGGGTAGGGACAGGGCAGAAGTAGAAAGAAGAATAGAGCTTGTGACTAAAATCTTTAGTCCACTGAGGTTATGGGAAGGCAAAGTACTGGGAACAGAAAAAGCAGTAAGTTTGCAGAGAAAAGAGCCTGCATTCAGTATTGTACACAATAAGAGAAAACTGTCAATAATTCACAAACAGGACAAGCAAAAAGAGAATCGAATAGAAAAAAAAAAAATTGGAAAGAATAAATGGGAAGTCAGATAACAATAACATCATACTTATGTTAATTTATGTTATGTTAATTTTTAATACTAATTATTGCCTTATTTAGCAATAATGGTAAATATTGAGCCATCTCACTTATCCAAATAGTACATGTTTGAGCTTACTAAAATAATAAATACTATTTTATTTGCTTTCTTGCTCTATACGCTAAGCCTCTTGCTTATCCATGAATTCCCTGCAACTTTGTAACCTGCACTTTTAAGTATACAATGGAGTCTTCTAGAAGCTATATTTTGTTTGATGACAGCATCACCCACCCTGAGAGCATAAATGAGTGCTTATGCATCCTTGTGTGTTTCCAAAATTTTTCAATGTTTAGAGTATAGCTATATACCTTTCCAGAGATGAACTCAGCTTGTTTTCAGTACTACTACTGTGCTCTTTTGACGTTTCTTTGGTTCTACCTGCTATCATCTTTGTAACCTCATTACCTACCAATAAATCATTGTTTGGAAATCTTAAAAATGTTCTTCTGCCTACATGGAAACACAGTAAGAGGTAAGTATACAATATTTTAAAATATTTTTTGAAATTTTTCCAAAGCTTAAAATTTTATCTGCGTGCTATAATTTGAATTTAATAATATTTTATCCTAAAGTGAAATAAAATGCATTTATAATGCATTTTCCTTACAGTTTAAGGACAGATTGCTGTTTTTTTAAAAAAAGAGAGAACTCTGAAGACTCACTTTCTCAATGCACAGCAACAGAGATCTACATCTAAAGATGTTGAAAAAGATCAGAGTTCTTGACTGAAGAAAGGGGAGAATCTACTCCAAAGAAAGTTAGCATGAAATGAAGACAGAAAATCTCTTCGGCCTCATAGATGTTAATAATTTCTCTTGTTGAGTCTCATACACCAGAAACTTTGGAAATATATTTATAACGGTGCAAGCTAAAATGCAGCATTAATTTTTAATCCACTTCTCAGGATTTAAAGAAAAAGGAATGGGATATACCTTTCTGATGAGATATTTAGAAGTTAAAAATGGTTTTCTGCAGCTTTTCAAACTAGAAGTGAAAAAGCCGCAGAAGCGTCTTATGGGGTAAGACGTCGTATTGCACCGAGTGGAGAAGGGCCCACAGCACCTGAGGGACTAATAAGGTCTGTACAATTGACAGAACATAAGGGATGCCCTGAAGTCAAAATTTGGAGAACCAGGAATCTACACTTCAACTGCCTCCTCTGCTTTGCTCTTCCACTTGACAGTCTGACTCACACATCAGCATCTGCCCCTTCCAGCCCAAAGGTTGCCCCTCTAACACTGAGATAACACCAGGCCCCTGTGATAACGGAGGACGAGGGTACCAGAGCTGACCTCCATGTCCTGCCTCGCTTCACATCATACAAGCCAGCTGTTTGCCCACACTCTCCCCCTCCTGCATAAGAGTTGGCCATCCTGGCCCTCCTGTTCTCTCCAAGGTATGTCTCTCTCTTCTAAGCTCTTCCCCAAATTGGTTCCATCCCTGCTAATAATTAATTTTTTCTTACAAAAAGAGACAGACAGGCAGAAAACACACAGAGCCTTCTCTTTCAACTCCAGTTTTGCCTCAAGTTACTATTACATTTTTTTGGTTTTCTCTCTGGTTAATAACGGTGGATACATACTACAAGTCCACAATCTCTCATCCACATGCTAACAGTACAGAAAGCTGTGAAAATAAATGATTTGACAACTCATTTGAGGGCCACACCTGATCTTCGGATTTGGCAGTAGAATCTGATGGAAAGTGCCACCTGAAGTGAACAGTCATATTCTGCTGTGGAAACGTCACTCTGGTTGGTTGGGACAGTGCACTGGGTGAGGGGATTGTAACATGAAGTGTACATGCACTCTATTACATTTTCAAAACATCTGCATTTTGAAAAACATCTGGCCCCAAGCATCTTGGGGAAAGGACAGTAAACAGGCACTATCTTTCATATCAATCTCAAGATTTAGGAGCAAATGCAAAAGTATTTACACTCTGTCTTTGATTAATACAGAGGCTGATACGAAACACCAGTGGTTTCCGATTTAAGAAGCCTGTCTATAGAACTGTGGTCTAATTCACACGGCAGGACGACATGAAGGTACATTAACATGTCTAGACACTCTTCATATACCACTTAATATTCTCAGAGGATGTCTCCTTGTGTAAGTACAGAGAGTTGTCTTAAGGAAATAAACCTTGGTGATTCCCATGAGAATCAACAGATATAAAGAGAGAAATAACTACGGCCATTCTCCCTGCCAGGAGCCTCGCAGATCAGTTTTCCCAGAAAGGTGGGTGGACTAGTGACAGCGTTTCACACTCAGATGTCAATGTTTGTCCAACTTAGCATGGAGGTGGGTAAGAGTATATGCACCATCATTCCAAAAAGAGGTCAAAATTGAAGCTCTCTAAAAGGTGTAGTTCGAGAGAGATGGTGACATCTGTCAAAAATGTCTCCCAAAGTCTCCTGGATACTATATTCTTCTATACCCTGAAACTCTCATATTTGTTGTTATTCTTTAGAAAATAAAAATAGGGCTACCTGCTTGCAAAAAGCTGCTGGTAAAAATTCATTTTTATTATTAGGTGGTTAGGAAAGCTCTCCTCTTCAGTGACTTTAGGACATGACTTAACCTTTCTGAGCCTGTATCCTCACATATGAGATTATTGCCTACCTCAAAGCATTCTTGTGAGGATGACATGTGATTTTCTACGTAAAGCATTTAGCAGAGTGTCTGACACGTAGTAAGCATTCAACAAACGCTACAGTAGCAGAATATGAACACTTGGGCTCCTTTATTACGCACATTTAATTCCTTTGTTTTACCATTCACTACTGTGCTAGAAGAAAGGAACACAAATATTTCCACTTCTCTTCACTTGCCAGGCGGTTTTGATGATTAAGCCCTCCCTGATCTCAAGGGAAGGGGAACTGATCGTTGTGCTACTAGTTTAGATTCTGAACTTTATAGGACACCGAAGTCTACTTTGGAAAGAAAAAGAGAGTGGCTGGTGTTAGGGAAGAGATAAAGAGTCAGAGAAGCAGGAGGCAAAGACAGGTTTCCTGAAATTAGAAAGAAACTTTAAAGTACGAGTAATGGTACAAGAGAGGGCTTGGATTCTAGAATAATAAGGGCTCAGCTCTTATGACACTGACTGTACCCAGGGAGGCAAAAATTACCTTCAAGGAATGAAATGTGGCATGACAAAGGAAGAATGAAGTTCATATGGAATTTCACATGAAATATGGGATGTCAAGGGAGGTGGCTGGGAAGGCCTTGAGGTATCCATCCTCACCAATGATTTCCAGTGCCATTCAAGACACTAAAGTACCAGAAAGCTGCAGAAACAATGGATGTCTCAGCAGTAACCTCTGTGGACACATGAGAGATAAGGGATAACTAGAAAATGTCCAATGTTATGGCACAACCAAGTCTAACCAAGTTGAATTTCCTAACAGTCCACCAGAGTAACTCAGAGTTAAAAAATATGTTGACTCGTAGCAATAAATAAAGGCCACATTTCTTGGATACCTGGTTCTTAGAATGAGACTGACATCCTCTACTTCAGTTATCATCATTATGACGCTGTACTCCTATCTGTGATAGATGCTGGGTATACAGGAGTGAGCAAGAGATATGGTCACTGCCCGCGGGAGTTCATAGTTTAATAAGGGAAACAGATACTTTAAAAGTAATTCTAATAAGCAGTGGTGATATGATAGACGAAGTAGAAGATAAAAGTGGATTCAAGGGAACAGAATCAAGCCCAGGAGTCAGAAAAGGCCTCTCTGAGGGAGTGCAGATAACACTGAGCCTGGAAATGTGAGGGGTTAGGCAGGTGAAGTGCTCCAGGCTGAGAGAACGGTGTGGTCAAAGCTCCAGAGACAAGAAGTAAGAGCATGATGTAGGTAAGGAAAATAGAAGATATCTAGTGAGACTACAGCACGGAAAGCAAGGAGGAAATGGCTTGAGATGAGGTCTGAGGGAGGCAGAGGTCTGATCATGGGGGGCCAACCTCTCTGAATGACTGTGATGAACTGACCAGGGCAGGTCCCGGTTGGGTCAGGGCAGCCCTTGTTGTCATGACCATGAAAATCAGGTAAAGCCCTGAGGCACCAGATGAGGGAGAGGCAGATGCTAAGCAGCCTGGACGGGGAGCAGTAAAGGAGGACCAGAGAAGCCTGGGCAGAGCATTAAAGAGCTGGATGTGGTGGCAGTGTATAAGTATTTGTGTGGTATGTTTTCCTGTAAATTAATGAGAGCGTTAAATGGAAATTAATTAGGGAATATACTCTCCCTTACTGGATAGAGAACATTTCCAGTCCAGGGTACTGATATGAACTGAATGTTTGTGACCTCCCTAAAATTCCTATGTTGAAACCCAAATCCTCAATGTGATAATATTAGGAAGAGGGATTTGGGGAGGGAATTAGGGTTAGATGAGGTCATAAGGATGGGGACTTCATGATGGGATTAGTGCCCTTAAAGGAAGAGACTAGTGAGCATTCTCTCTCTCCCTCTCCCTCTCTCTGGCTCTGTCTCTCTCACCCTTTCCCCACACCCCCCATCCCCCCTTGCCATGTGAGGATATAGCCAGAAGGCAGCCATTCGCCATCCAGGAAGCTGGCCCTCACCAGAACTCAAACACACTGGCTCCTTGATCTCAGACTTCCCAGCCTCCAGAGCTGTAAGGAATAAATGCCTGTTGTTTAAGCCACCCAGTCTATGGGTATTTTGTTACAGCAGCCTGAGCAGACTAAGAAAGCCGTTTACATTTTTATGGACCAAATAAAAGTGCTCCAGGGCTGAAAATCCTTGAAAACCCTAAGCTGAGGGAATGACTGGCTTTAAGTAAGCAGGCATGGCTCTAAGCTGTTGTGGAAAAACAGCAAAGACAGCTGTCAATCCTGGCCTGCAGGAGTGGAGACATATCCTAAGCAAAGGGTCCAGCTGGACGCAGGCACAGCAGCACCACAGTAAGGACCACCGTCACTCAACGGTCCGATCCCAAGACCACTCACAGCACATCTATCCTGCAGAATTATTTACAGCCACACTAACCTGTGCTAATGGAAACCAGGACCACGAAAGTAGATGCAGTGACACGTGAATACTGAGCACAGGGCTTGAATCCCGACTCAGCCACATCCGAGCTGCACGGCTCTGGGTGAGTTACTAGGTTCTTTGAGCTTCACTTTTCTCATTAGGAAAACAGAGGAAATAATTTCTTTCAAGGCTCTGTGGCTGGCAGAAACCCAGTCAACCAGCCCAAGCAAAAGAAGATGACTGTTTTCAGAATGAGGATGATGACATGGAACCTGCTGGCAGGACATGCAAGACAGGTCTCCCCAGGGAAGGGAAGCAGGAACCAGAAAGCTGGTGGGAAGCAATTACTCTTCCAAAGGCTCTGATTCCTGACCACTGCTTTACTTTCTCCTCTACATCCTCTGCTTCCCCAACAGGAACCTGATGAACTGTGGCTCCCCATGACCCCCGGGTTAACATTTAGTTACTAGAAGAGGCTGACTAGTTTCTGTGAATCGTAATTTCTAACTCCCAGGAGAGCACCTGAGTGCCCAGCTCTGTCCTAGGGGCAGCAAGTCACACACACACCAGCCTGGCCCCCAGAGCCCTCTCAGAGGGAGGTGGAGAGTCGGGCTGGGGAAAGATCTTAAAGAAGGTTCTGTGAAACGACAAGTACCCCAAAGGCGGATCCTCTAAAGGGAAACCTCACGAAAGGTTGTGGTTAGGATTTATTTAATTGTTCCATGTGGATCAGCTAGCACATAAAATAATCCGTATGTTATAACCTAGCCCCTTACTGTACCCTCACAATGAATTTAGTAAATATTTGTTTTATACAGAAGGATCCTGAACGGCTAAAATGAATCTGAGTGGGTATGGCCTCCTTCACCACGTGGGCATTTCACAGGTAAGTCTAGACCACAGACAGTTTATATCCAGTTGTTATATTTGGAAATAATACGGTTCACTTGACACTTTAAAAGAATTTATTTATGAGAAGTCTGAGATAGGGCTGTGTCTCAGAAATCCCTACACAGTCTGTGAAATGTACACCTGAAAGCAGAGGGATGGCTATCAATCACGACGTAAGTGGAAGAAACACATAAGGAGTGCCAGCAGGTGACGTTAGAAAGCCATGGTTGTCCTACACTTCTCAAATGTCATTACAGAGACCTTGAACTTGGTTTGCCAACGTTCAATAATTACCTGAATGCCACATGAGTACTGAATTTACTGAACAAACTGATACCCTCTGAATAACAAGTTGTGTTCAGACAGAGAAAGAATTGAATGTGCAGGCTTTTCTTCCAGTGACATCTATGCACCTCCCCTTCAAAAGTTAATCCAAACCATCAACTCTGGAAAGACACATGCGCGATTTACCTGAATGGATGACCCTTTCCATATATTCCCCTCAAAGGACCTTATTACCTTGTTACCAATAATGATCTACTTCAGGGTCCCAAATGGTTACGTAACCATCTTTTGCATAAAGAGCTAAATTAGGTGGAGCCTTGCTGCTGAGGTGGAAGACCATTACTTACAGTGTCTGACTCTCCAAACTCTAGATCACCCTGGGTTAACATCTTCCTTCAGAACAAGTAGTTCTATAAGCTCAGTCCCTCCAGTATCAGTTACTGAACCTCCACTGGCATTAGATGTTAGTTTTACAAAAAAGAACTTTCCAAAATGCTTGATTGTTATAAAGACAATACCAGTGATGTTATCTATCACTTCCCCAGGTTAAAGATGGGGTTGTTGGTGGAGGTTTTTTCTACATGCTCATGAAGACGCACAGGTGACTAAGGCATGGTCCTTTCAAAGAATTCATAATCTAGTTGAGATTAAAAGATGTAAACCTCTCAGTAAACAACAGTGGGCTCAGCTAATGGATGAAGATGGGAATGATCAAATAGACAAGCTTCAGAATAGGAATTTGGAAGTAGAAGAGGGGGAACAGGCTACGGTGCATAGAGGAGGCTTTATGCAGGAGGTCAAGTTCTAGCTGAGTCTTAAAGGATGGGCAGGATTCAAATGATGGGAGAAGAGAAAGGAGCCTGTGGTGCTGCACAAGCAAACACGAGTGGGGCAGCAAAAGCCCTTGTATATAGTGCCTCCAGCTGTTGTATATAGTGCCTCCTATATACAGTGCCTCCTATATACAACAGTTGGAAAGACTGAGAAGGTTCCTAAAATGGAGCAGTTTTCAGCTGGGGCTGACTCTGTTCCTCAGGGGACACTTGGCAATGTCCACAGACATTTTCAATTGTTACAACTAGAGAGAGGGCTCTAGTGGGTACAGGTCAGAGATACTGCTGAACATCCTAGAATATACCCAACAGCCACCCACAGCAAAGAATTGTCTGGCTCCAAATGTCAAGAGTGCCAAGGTTGAGAAACCTTGCTAGAAGAAGAGATTAAAAAGGATTTGAAGTGGCTCACTGAAGTTGCCTTCTTTATACCAACAGAGAGAAAAATAATGGTGGGGGGGGGGCGGGGGCGGTGGTTAGGAAACAAATAGTATATAAATTTACTTCTAAATTTAGAGCTAAAGCTTCCTTATAGAGGGCCTCCTAGGCAGACTGTCTGATGAAGGCCACAAGTTTGATTCACTCCATGCTCAAAATCTCCATTTCAAGGTGGTAAGATCTACCCCCAACCCCATTTCCTACTGTTGGTCTCAGGGGGAACCAGGTCAGAGAACATGAATATTTCAGCATCACTATTAGGAAGATGAATCAAAGTACAAGTTCTCCCAATGAAAGGCTAATAGCATCCCCTTGATGATAATATTAATTATGATAATGATAAAAATTACAAGGTTAATTATTTCCTGAGAAGCCTTCCTTTGCCACTCTCTATAAAACAGTTCCCCCCATCGCTCTCATCTCACCTTGCTATATTTTTTTTCATAGCACTTACCCATTTACAACTATCAGAAGTTAGGGAGGTAGGTAAGCAGTTAGGCAGGTAAGTAGAGAGATGATTAACAGAGGTTTCAGTTCTTATTGGCTGCATGACCCACTAGAATGCAAGCTCCATGAAGGTAGGCACTTTCATCTACTCCCTGCTATATGTATTTCTGGATCTAGAGAGTGCCCCAACTTGGCTTTGAAAAGCAGGTGCTCATTAAACATCTACTGAATGAATAAATGACGACTACTAACATTTCTACAGCTTACGCTATTACAAAGCACTTTCATGCCTTTATTTCAGGAAAAACATGCACTGGCATTGTGACCCAAACTCTGGTGAATGAGAGAGATATGAGCTCACCCCTTACATACCTTACAGGCCAGCAAGAGTGCAAGCAAAGGAAAAAATAATTATAACCAAGCGATGAGTATTCCAATATGGAATGTTGAGAGTAAGAGGGAATCGCATAGCAGAGACCCAAAACAGGGTCAGAGGAGGTAGATCCTACTGTTCTTTTAATTTTATCAGTGAGAGAACAGCAGGTCAGAGAACTCAGCAGAATTATCCCAAGTCATGTAGTTGAAAGGTGAAGATGAGATTCTCATAACTATATACTGACCCCTTAGATATGAAGATTCATACAGTGTTACTATAACTGAAGTAGGAGCGTTATCTTCGCTCTGCCAATATCTAGTTTCTTCCACCTCTGCTGGCTGTGAGGGTGTGTATGCATGGCTCTGTATCTGATTGTAATGTATTCCACCACTTCTCAAGTCAAAATGAGCTGGAGATGTCTACACAGCGACATGACTCGCTGTCAGCAGTCTGCCGGCATTGCACAGCTGTAAGTCCTCAAGCAGAGACTTGAGGGAATGGGAGGGCAGTGGGGGACAATAGGGAAAGTCACCCAAATTTACTGAGAGTTAGATAACAGAATTGGTTGGAAAATTGGAGCTGCCTTTCCACTCTGACATGACTAAATAATATTTTCGGAGCCATTCAAACCCAGAACAAACTTCTGTATTCACCGGTAGAGATGTTACCGCTCAATGATGTGTCAATAATTGCACTTACTGCTTCAGAAAATATTTACTAAATGTCAACCATGGTCCGGCTCATGTGCCATGAGCTGGTCCTCATCTGGAGACTTTTTTTTTGTTTTTTTTTTTTTTTGTGGTACGTGGGCCTCTCACTGCTGCGGCCTCTCTCGCCGCGCGGGACAGGCTCTGGATGCGCAGGCCCAGCGGCCACGGCTCACGGGCCCAGCCGCTCCGCGACATGCGGGATCTTCCCGGACCGGGGCACGAACCCGCGTTCCCTGCATCGGCAGGCGGACTCCCAACCGCTGTGCCACCAGGGAAGCCCTAGAGACATTTTTGATTGTCATGACTGGTAGGCGGGGTGTGCTGGCACCTAGTCAATAGAGGCCAGATATGGCGCTAAACAATCTACAATGCATGGAACAGCTCTGCATCAACGAGTGGTCTGGATCAAAGTGTCAACAGTACCAAGCTTGAGAAACCCTGATGTAGACCTTAAAGATCCAAAGAAAGAATCCCCACACTCAAGGACTCAAGGCATGCAAATAATGCCAACCCAACACGCTAAGCCCCATAACAGACAATACCTAAGATGCCTGAGAAGCACCAGAGAAGCAGTACCTATATCCACAGTCCTGAGAGTCACAAGAGGAAATCGTGGCTCTCTACCCTTGCTCTCAGATACTCAACATTGTTCCTATGTCATAATTAATCTGGGTCTTAAATTCTGGTGCCAGATATCACATCAAATCTTAAGGAAGTTACTCCCAATGATTTTTAACTTATTCTGATCCTTCACTGTCTGCAGAAGAAAAAAGCCCCATGTGGCATTTCAGGTTTAGAGACTGTCAGAAGCATTTTAATGGCAACCTTTAAGAGCAGACCACACTGATGTTTCAAATAACAGAAATTACACTGTAGTTTGCACATGAATGTGGAACAAAGGACTTAGTTCAAAAATGAATGAAAGGAGACCACTTTAAGGTCACTTATATCTCCAGTGGTTAAAAAGAGGTGTAAGGTGGAGCTTCCCTGGTGGCGCAGTGGTTGAGAGTCCGCCTGCCGATGCAGGGGACACGGGTTCGTGCCCCGGTCCGGGAAGATCCCACATGCCGTGGAGCGGCTGGGCCCGTGAGCCGTGGCCACTGAGCCTGTGCGTCCGGAGCCTGTGCTCCGCAATGGAAGGTATGAACTATCACTATTACCTTCACAAACAAACAATATCTTTACTATGGCACCCCTCATTTAAGTGAAACAAAATGTTCTACAAATTGTATAAGATAAGCTTTTGTAGAAAATTTGAGTTCTATCTTTTTACTTTGAACAGACACACACACATACACACACACACACACACACAGAAAGCAACCACATCAAACAAAAGTGTATACTCAAATTTAATCTTATGCCAAGAGATCATACTTCATCTGATGAACTAAAGCAATACACCAAGCGCTTTTGACTCTCCCATAGGTCATAAATTCAGTTTTATTAACTGCTAACAGAGACATTTTACAAATTGACATCTAAAGATGCAATGTGCCCTAAGGGCTGAGTAATTTGTTCCATAGTTTTCCCTTAAAGTTGATTTCCATCTTACTTTTTATTTAACTTTTTTTTTTCCAAAATGGGTTTCTTAAAATAATGCGTTTCTACATGTTCAACTCACTGTCAAATGGACATTCTCATTAAGACGCATTTCTACCCACTCCTCTATCATGACATCATTTAACAGTGCCCTGCAAAGGGTAGAGAACTTAGAAAGGGCTTTCCACTCTGGGTTGCAAATAGAAATTTTGGCCAAAGGGTATTTTCCTGATCCAGTCCAATCTAGGATACAGTCTTTTTCTGATAATACAATACTTATTCATGCCTTTGCTAATAGAATGGATTAAAGAGGAAACCATTAAGCCTCATAGACTTGACATCATATAAAACTTACCTGGATAGCTGAATCCTCCAAGTAATTACTGCTGAAACCAAGCCAACTAACATCAGTTATGCTCAGAAAAGTAGCCCACATATCACTCCATATTTTACAATGGATATTTGTTTCATAGATATTTAAAGAACTAGTGAGAACATCAATTGACCTGGATTTAAGGTGGCATTTAGGTGATTCACAGTTAAATAAAAAGACTTCTGGCCTCATGAATTCAACATATAGAGTTCTTTGTCCAACTTTTTCATTGGCAATATGATCCCTATAGAAACATTACTGCAGTGTTTGCCTTAATTCCTGCTCTTTTATGTTACCACCAAAATGGCAGGAGTGTCTTTGTAATTCTTATCTAACTAGGTTGTACCTCTGCAACAATTAATGGTCTGAGTTTAGAATTCAAGGTCTGACCGGGCTATAGACTTCATTTCTCTCTCACTGATGCAAATTTTACGAGCCATCTTCCATCACCTTGTATTTTTTTCATGAGCTGTTTATTCTCTGATATAGAAACATATTAAATGAGGCATCACTAATCTTTGCTAGAGAGCCACTGCTTCCATTTCTCCATTATGCGGGCATCTGTCTTTTTTGGATGTTACTGTGATTCAAATCCACAGGAAACTTAATTGCTGAAATGCTTCATAGTGTAATTTAAACATTCCTGTGATAATTAGTATACCTTTTAGTCATCTAAATTTTCTCAAACCTAATTTACGCTGCCCAAAAAGTGACTTTCCCTCAAAGTGACATATGTCTGACAACTACAGCTTCTTTCACTACTGCCCCTTTTTATAACAGGAATGTTTACCATCTTAGAACTGAGACAGCCTACACATTCACACTCAGGAATGTCTGTCTGCGTGCAAATTTTCACTATCAGTCATATGCAATGATGTGACATAGAAAAATTTTTTAAGTTACCCTTATAAGATTTAAATGTAATACCTTCAAAACTAAGAGGACACTAAGATTAATTTGCTTCTCATCTACACAGCTAGGAAGAAAATGTTTTGTACAATATGGATTTGAGTAAAATTTACATTTTTATCGTGGAAAATTCTCTTGAAATTATCTACATTATAGCCTTTGACATCACAGTTTCATAGCGGCTCTGAGTGCAGGTTCAAAAATATTCAAATCTATTATGAGAAATATTTGATAACTATAGAGAACACTGAAGAATAGATGACTTGGCATCTGAAAAACGTAAAATGGTCAATAAATGTGAAGTGAGACACATGATATTTAATTAATTCATATCTGCTACAGGGTTAACCTGGGCTGAGATAAATATGTAATTATTTAGTTACGTCCTGCTGACGTCTACAAGGACTTGAGAGACTTGGTTACATTTTCTCTTTCAGCATTAGCGGCAGACGGGGGACAGGAAGTATAGCAGGGACGTGTCAAACAAACCAGTAGGACGAAGATGACAAGAAGCATTCTTTAACTTTCATTACACAAATTCCAGGCCATGTCACAGTCAAACGCATATGCTTCACACAAACAGCCCATATTTATCCCTTAGAACAACTCAGACGGCACATTTTTTGAGACAGTTCTCATTGCTTTTGTATTTAAAGGTGTGAAAATGGTTCTCTATTCAATGCTGTTATTAGCTCAGGTCTTTCTTCTTAACAATTTGAAAAAGATGTAAATTCAATGATTTATTTTAAATTGCACACACACACACACACACACACACACACACACACACATACATAAAATCTCAAATGAGTTCTCTCTCCACTCTGGTAACACCCAAAATTATATAATCAATACTTTATTCGATTTAGTGTAATTCTAAGGCAGAGACAAAAAAAAAATCTTTTGAAGGTGAAACAAGCTTCAGTTAACAATATAACACAACTGTGCTATTTGAAACATATACAAAAGAATCTAGAAAAATAAGCTTTTTCTTCCTCTTTCTATAACGAAAAGCTTAGATTGCGGGTTCATTTTTCTCTACACTAGAAGCCAAATTAATTGGCTAACTTGAAATTCATGAAACTTGCCAACTGCAGAAGTCGTTATGACACAGCGTTGCCAACAGTACAGGTGTACAATTACTTCTGCTCAGATATCTCAATTTCTTCCTGCAATCATGCCAGCCCATGCAGCCTGGTCTCCAAGCATTCCAACATCTCACAGCTCAACTGATGTGAAAAGTCACAAGGTGACTACAAAGTAAAGGATGGGCAGCTTCACTGATGGCCAAGCAGAGCTACTGCGCTGGGGAGAGAAGATAGCGGATGGTATTTTCTGGCTCATACCCTACTTTTCTTTTCCTTGGGGAATTCAAACATAAAACAACTGACATGCTTTGGCAGGCTTCAGAACCTTTCAACTCCACCAGCTGACTTGATCATAAGCATTTGCTGGCTCAAGAGGAAAATGACTGGTAAAGTATGTTGGCCAAGTACTCAAATCATATTTTCATTTAAGAAGCCTGAAACCATTCCAGCTTTCCTGGGCTGTATCAAATAGTGCTTTAAGGGATTGGCAAAAGAGTTTCTTCTGATATATAATATACATACTTCAGAGGATTTTCTGAGCAGTAACATGTATTTGTTTAGTAAGACTGTTTATTTTGTAAAAGTATTTTATAAAAGTTAAGAAGAGTTATAAAATGCACTCAGGCATGAGGAAATGGTACTTTTATATTATATCCAGCCTCAAAAAAAAAAGAATATGATGATTTAATTATTTACAGATATTTAGAAGTGATCTAAGGAAGGTAGAATACATTTTTTAAAAATTTCAGTGAATTCATGAATATATTTCAAATCATTATAAAAACCTAACAAAATGAAGACTGTATACTCTTTTTTTTTTTTTTTTTTTTTTTTTTTTGCAGTACGCAGGCCTCTCACTGTTGCGGCCTCTCCCGTAGCGGAGCACAGGCTCCGGATGCGCAGGCTCAGCGTCCATGGCTCACGGGCCCAGCCGCTCTGCGGCATATGGGATCTTCCCGGACCGGGACACGGACCTGCGTCCCCTGCATCGGCGGGCGGACTCTCAACCACTGTGCCACCAGGGAAGCCCTGAAGACTGTATACTCTTGAGAGTGAGTATTCACAAGGAAATCAGAAATTTTACTCAAATAGCTGGGTTCAATAAAATGGCCATGTAGCTGGCTGAATATTTTAAACAGAATTTGAAATTGTATCAACATCATCACAATACTTCTCCAGAAGAAGGCTGTTGGGATTTTAAAAGCAGATTTTTTCATAGTTTGGTATAGAGCCATAATTTTCCAGAAAGACAAATTATCTGAGTCAGACATGCAATTTTCCCCTTCATGGGGAAAGCCTGTTCCTTTGTATTTCACTGTCTTTTTTTAAAAACCCATCATAGGTGGTACTTTGAAAGACTTTAGTAACCTCCACGAACCCATCAGTAAACAATCGTTCCCTTAAGAATGATGTGATTTACAGAATAAAGAGCTATAGTCACATGACCTTATAGGGATTCTTCTACAATGATGAGTATATGTGTGTGTGTGTGCGTGTGTGTGTGTGTGTGTGTGTCGGATCAGGGGAAGGAGGATAAAGGTGGATGAAGGTCAGAAGACCAATCTATGAACGTGTAAACGTGCACACTTCTAATTTTACACAAAGCCATCTTTGAACCCTCAACATAATGACAAGTTTTCTTTTGACTGATGGAAAAATAATTCCCTCCATAATTATCAATTAATGTTGATTTTTCAGAGACTTCCCATTTTTTCACAACCAAGACATGAAGGCAGAGTTGTAACTGCACCAAATGCACCGTTACATTAAGGAGGCACTTGTGAGGGTGGGGAGGGGAAGGGTGTATTTTTAGGCATCAATGGAAAAGAACAGACCAGGTAGGGTTTCGTGACTAGAGTTCATAAAATCTATACGGTATGTTTAACACCAAGAAGTAATGTAGCCGAGAAAAAAAATTTAATGCTGTAAAGTCAGATAAATGTCAGAGTTGAATCTTAGTATTACCACATGCATTGGTCAACTGTGGACATACTGCTTGACTCTTTGTGACTCTTTTCCCTTGTCTGTAAGAAGGAATTGATAACACTCCACCCAGAATTAGCCGTGATGACTGATAAGCTGATAAACACAAAGGAAGGCCTAACACAGAGTAGGTACAGATTAAACAGGGGCTTATAAGGAGTTTTTCTATGTGAAGAAGGTCGTCCAGAGAAGGCACTGGGTTGGCCAGAAAGTTCTTTTGGGTTTTTCCAGAAGATCTTACAGAAAAATCTGAACAAACTTTTTGGCTAACCCAATATACTTTAAAGAAATTCATGTGAAAGTCAGAGCCTTTCCAGTCCTTCAAAGGAAAAGACACTTTCATTTAATGAGTTTGCATCCCAACAGTTGCCACGTCTTGCCTTATATTTCCTTTTGATACCAAATAGGAGATTTTGGGTCACTGGCTTCAAGAATTTGAGCAACTCTTCTATTCTTAGACCCTATTTTCTCTTTAATCCACTCTTTGATTTCTGTCAAAGGCAGGAAAACACAGTAACCTGCTCCCTCTCTCCCCTCCAAAGCAGTAAGTCATGCCTTTTCTCATTCCTGGAATGGTCTTCCCACTTCCCTTAGCAAAACTTTCAACCTTCCTTTTTCAATATTGTTCTAAAAGAGCAGGACTCCAAGACAATCAAATTATATCTTTGAGCTTTGTATGTTATGCATTTATAAAAAGTAATGTCTGGATGCTTCCAGTTCATCAGCACAGAAAAACAGCATCTAGTTCAACTCTTTCCATTAGGCACAATACCATATAGTTGTTAACTGATTTACAAACCAATAAACAGATTTCCCAGTGAAAAATGTCAAACACTTCAAAAGGTCATGAAGGAACTGCAGTCAGCTAGATAAAAGACTTGAGTTAGACATGGAGGGTTAATTTATTCAGACTCCGTATAAATAAATAAAGCTTAATGATGCCAACAATACTCGACACCCTGCTATTGGTTTTTGCTGCCCACCTGCTAAAAAAAGAGCCATTAACTACCTACCTTTTATCTTCTAACTGAAATCTAGTTATGATATAAGAAATATAAGAAGATATCTGAGCACAAAATGGAAAGTTAGTATGAATCGGATAACTATAATTTTAAAAGTAATGAGAATGTGGGACGGGGGAAGGAACTAAGGCCAAAAAAAAGAGGGGAAAAAAAATGAAAAGAAATGGGAACAAGGATATGGAATCAAATATATGGAAATTAAGGCAGAAAACAGAAAATAAAACTGGTAGAGTGATCCAGACAACATTTAGGAATATTTACCAACATTTAGTGAACCCTTCTAGAGAATTCAATATGGGTTAGATATTATGGAGGATGATGGAAGACAAAAAGCAAAGAGGTACAGTTCATGATCTGGGATAGCCCAAGTAAGCCACTCTAGACCACAGTTTTCTCACCTATAACATGAGAAGATTTGACTGCATGATCTCAAAGATACTTAGAATAGTCTATGATTCCAGTTCACTGAGGAGGCATACCCCATAATCGAGATGTAAAAACTTCTTGAAAGAACGCAATTCTGAGGAGAAACTTAAAGAAGGCAGTGGGAGGATTGGATTATTGATAAAGCGCCAAAGAGGAAATGGCAGGCAAAGGGAAACTTATGTACAAAACCCCAAAGCTAGAAATGAGAATCATACGTGAAATGCAAAACTCATACCTGGTTGGCTGCCATGTGGACTCAGTCAGAAATAACAGTAATGAGATGGGGAAAAAAGGGAGGGTCTTAGAGACCAGAAGCTTGAGTGGAGACAGGGCAACCTCAGAAAATACATAGGTATAAAATAATGAAGAGAGTATCTGATGAATGAGAAAAATATTTTAAAGGCAAAAAAAAAAAATGTTTGAACAAAGGGAGCAAAGAAATTGAGGTGCAATTATAAGTCAGAAAAGTAGAAAAATAGCTGTTGGATTGATAAATAGGAGAGAAGAGTAAGTAGGTATGAGAAAATGAATGCGCAGGTAGTTTAGCTAAAGTGGATTCAAGTTACAAGGTAGATAAATGGTCAAAGATTTGAGCATTATTTCTGAATTGCAGCCTTTAGTGCTGCATCAAAATGGGCATTTCAGGGTCGTTGAAGCAGCCAAGAGAGTTTGGCTTCAGCAAACATTTTAACTGCCAAACTCGAAGCATCTCCAAGCAGCACAAGTGTGGAAGAGGGAGTGAAATTGTTGGAGAATTCTGATGAAATACTTTCTTCCTCCTGAGCTCAAAAGCAATTCATTGGTCTGAAATTGGACTTCCAGAAATAGCAAATGCAATGTAATCCAAACAATAATTATTATCTTAGCTAACATTTATTGAACCCTTCCATGAACCAGGAACCATGCTGTGTTTTAAAGGCATCATCTCATTCAGTGCTTCCTGTGGAAAGAGAGAAAAAGACGTAGGTGGCCAGAAACTGTGATTCTAGCCTGCTTACCCTCTCCTCATTTACATATGAAATTCAACACTCCTAGTAAGCAAGACTATTAAAAAGTCAGGTGCTGAGGGCAAAACTGAACTCTTCATCAGTTGTCACCACACCAGGGAAGAACGGGTAGAAGTATCATTACCACCTCACACAGGAGAGTCCAAACGAAACCACGGCATTAAAAAGAAATCAAGGAAACCTCAAACGTGAAAAAGACTGCAGTGCATGAAAGTTAAATGAGGCAATCTAATAGAACACATGCTCTTAAAACCTCCAGCCTCCTGTTTTTATTCTGTAATGTAAACATAATATTACTACCTGGAGGGTGGATGAGAAACAGCTGAGGGCAGTTTAGTTCTCATGAGGAGTAAAATAAGGGAACATCACTCACATTTATAATTAACTACATCGTTTCTGTAACTACTATGGGAACCACTCAAAATGCAATGGCTTGAGGTTTCCTTCTCATAACTAAAAATTAAAAAATAAAATAAGAACATCGGCAAAGGTACTCCTGGTAGTTCTCTAATTAATGATCAAAAGTGCATTTACTTTGCACAATTTCACATTTTTATGTAAAGTCTTATTTGATTGTAATTAGCACAGACTAGAAAACTTAATTAGGACCAGTCATTCCTTAATGCAATCAGAATCCCAGAAGAACAATATCAACAGATTTTTTATTGGTATTAGTGATGCAAACTTGTAAAATATAGAGCCAATTAACCTATAACAATGCTTCCAAAATAAAAAATAAAAATAAATTACGGTGCATTACCAAACAGTTTAATGAGTACACTAGGAACATAATAACAGAGTTAATAATCAAACCTCACAGGATCCAGCCTCCTTCTTAAGTATTAAAGACAGCAGTTACAACTGTGAAGCATGTTAAAGTATGCTACCTCTCAATGAGATTAAGCATTAAAAGACTTTCTGAGACACTGCAGGTTCTATGATGTCAACACAGCTCCCAAGCTAAATTCTGAGAGATAGGAGTTCCACAATTTCTAGATCACATAACAAAATTCAATTACAGTCTCCGTATGTTTTGAAAAGTTAAGCTTAGGGGAAAAAGTAAAGGTGATGGAACCTTAGTAAACATTTCTGCTTTGCAAGCTTCAGGAGCATAAGCGGCAACTGTATTCCTCTTGTCCATTACATCCTAACTTTGTAAGATTCCCTTTTCAGCCTCATGAAATGGTTTCAAACCCCTCCAGAGAGAAAAAATTATCTGCAGTGAGACATTCCAATTTCTGAAAGGACAGTCAATAGAATCTGTCTTAACATTGAACTCTCTAATGAAATTTCTCCAATGGAATTGGAATCCACCCTAAAAAGTCTGGAATATTTCACACAATTAGATTTGGAACTCCAACTGTTCTCCGACCGTTTCGCAAAAGTGCCAAAGTGAGCACGTTAGCTCACGATGGATTCTCTTGACTGAGCCTTGAAGCAAAACTTGAAAAATACAAATTGGCATACAGCTTCCACTGAACCAAAATTACTTCCCAGCTGGGCTTTAGTCAGACATTAAGGGGGAGGTGCAATATTTGAAATATGTAATCTAAACAGTATGCTCCTATTTCTTAAATATTGTGAGTTTCCCCTCACAACACTGCAGTTTCATAGCAGCTTGCTACTGAGGCAGATGCCAAAATCACATGCTAGGAGGGGAGGGGAACAGACTTTTAGACTTGGAGAATTAACTGATCCCTTACCTGCTGTCATAATTTGTCAGTATTTCTAGGGGATGTTCAGCCAAGTTCATACTGATGTGCCAAAAGGATAAATCAAAACCACCACGATTCAACAGGTAACAAAATCTCTGACTTCATCTGTCATCCTCCACACTTTCGGCCAGAACCTTCCTAGTTCTCCTTTTTTTAGTCAACACACAAGTTCATCACGCGCAGCCTTTTATTAAACACGACTTAGTAGAGCTGATTAAAAGGGTTCACCAGGTATTTCTAAAAGATTGTGTTGTTTATTTGGGATAGTCGAGTGGCTTTAGCGTTAGTTACCAAGATCTAGTTAATCTCCTTTGTGCCCAGAAGGGTAGGCTGACATCGTAAGACATGGGTGCTGTCTTTATGGGGCTTATAATCTTTCCTGAGGAAACAGTAAACCCTCATAATACTACTGACAATTCTTGAGGCAAAATATAACGAGTCCCTGGGCTGCCCTGGTGGTGCAGTGGTTGACAGTCCACCTGCTGATGCAGGGGACACGGGTTCGTGCCCCGGTCCGGGAAGATCCCACATGCCGCGGAGCGGCTGGGCTCGTGAACCATGGCCGCTGAGCCTGCGCGTCCGGAGCCTGTGCTCCGCAATGGGAGAGGCCACAGCAGTGAGAGGCCCGCGTACCGCAAAAAAAAAAAAAAAAAAGAATTAGTGTAACTTAAAATAACACTATCACATTTTAAAATTATATGTTGCTGTTCAAAGATACAAAATGTTGTATGAAATGGAGAAAACAAACAAAGCTGATTCCTTAAAACCTTTAGGAGAAAAATCCGTTGGTAGATCTAAAATGAGGGCTGAAAAAAAAATTGACTCAATATGGCATGTAGAATTTTACCTTCAACCAGTTTTTTTTTTTTCCTTCAATTTCCTCACTAAAATGAGAAGGACAAAAGCAGGTAACAACCACCTTTCTTTCTTAGCAAGATGCTTGAGATTTGGGGTCCTTAAGATGATGCAGTCAGGACAAGTCATTATTTGCCAATCATCTTCTTTTCCCAAGTAAGGGGAAAACGATGGCTTCCATATTGATTCACATCACACTTCCCCAAAAAATGCCCCCTTAAATGGGGTCATTCCATTTCAAGAAACAGAAACATAATCAAGACTAGTGTGAATTAAAAATAGGTATTTATTGGAAGAATGAGGAAAACAGAACAGAAATATAGGGAAGACGAAGAGCTTGATCTCAGAGGAGGGAGAGATGAGGAAGCACTGTTAATCTCTCCATTTCTCAGGGACGCTGGTTCCTGCTTCTCTCTGTGATTTTGGCTTTACTACTTACAATCTATCCATCTCCCCTTCTCCACCTCCAACTCCCTCCCAGCTTTTTGCTGCTTTGGTGACACATCACATTCAACAGCCACTGGCAAACATCCATTTCCCACCTCTGGTCACAGTCCCCACCACAGTTTGCTCTGAGACAGCCATCCTCAGCCATGAAGTTCTGGGTTAGGGAGAACCGACCCTCCCCCTCTACTCCAGGGGCAAGTTTTGAAATGCTCGAGATGTCTGTTGATGGCTTAACACATTGCTCTGAAAAATCTACCTAACCCGTTGGAAAGACTCCAAGAGGCACATGGGTCATGGGAGGAATGCAGTCAGGTTAGGTCAGGCACCATGAAAAGTACAAGCTCTACCGAAAGTCCCCAAATCGAGCAACAGTTATCAACCTATATTCCAAACAGGAATATCACACATAAATACAAATTAATGCCTAGTTCCCTACTTTCTGGAAAATGTAAACAATTTTGGCTGCTTAGAAAATCATATGTACAGGGCTGCATGCATACTTTAAGGAGTATGATCTGTATATGAGCCTTGGTGCTTAATGTGTATTATTTCTATAATCTGGAGCAAGTCGTTTAAATTCTAGGTCTTTGCGTACAGCTATAAACAGAGGGGTGTATTTTCCCTTTTCCAAAATGGTTCCTTAACACCATACAAGATGGTTGTTGGAACCAAATGAGATAACAAAGGGAAAATATCTATCTCAGGACTCAGCACCCAGGAACCCTCAACATATGCTGTTTCTATTCTCAAGCTACGATCCAAAGTCCTTACAAACCTCTCCATGCCTTCCTCTCTCTCACAAAATAAGCAGTGTAAACCTCTTACCTTACACCAGACCTATCGAGTTATGGATTTCCCTCCAAATCTGCCTTCACACCAAGAAACCCCTCTTGCAAAAGTCTTTTCTGATAAAGGCAAGGAGTCAGTGATGTGCCAATGGCAGAGTTGGCCTTGAAGTGGAAACATGATGGAAATGGCAGGAGTATATGGAAAATAGTTATCTTTATATCCTCCCTACTCATCCTGTCAGAAAATATACTTAGTTCATTGTTTTCAATAATATGTATGCATATATTTATACACACACATATATACATATATATATATATATATTCACCATGAGCACAAAGATGATTCTCTCTCCCTTCCCTCCCATCCTCCCTCCCTCTCTCTGTCTGTCTTATACAAACACACACACACACACACACCCCTCTTCCACATTCAGCAGTGGAAGTCATCTGGTATTCATACTTCCCTCTGCGTCAGAGGCCTCCAGCTAAATTTGGCCTGCGTGTTGAATTTGGTCAGAAAATGTGTTTTATTTGAGCTACATAGTGTTTTTTTTGTTTTTTGGTTTTTGGTTTTTTTTTGCGGTACGCGGGCCTCTCACTGTTGTGGCCTCTCCCGTTGCGGAGCACAGGCTCCGGACGCGCAGGCTCAGCGGCCATGGCTCACGGGCCCAGCCGCTCCGCGGCATGTGGGATCTTCCCGGACCGGGGCACGAACCCGTGTCCCCTGCATCGGCAGGCAGACTCTCAACCACTGCGCCACCAAGGAAGCCCGCTACATAGTGTTTCAAATGTTTACGAATTACCTACTCATTTAAAACTTTCAACAATGTCACATGAGCATCCATACACCTACTATGGAAAGTTCAGTTGATCCATAACCACTGGGACCACGTCTCCACATGGCAACCTGTCCGCTTTAGACAGAGCTCAAGTTCTTCATTTTACAAAAGATGCCACCACTCACATTATATTCTTGACCATGAGGATAAGTGTTACCTACTATCTGTCATATTACACCTGGCTTGCTTTCTCACTCACTTTACCTTCATGGCCATTAGGGGCGCTTGCTTTTGTGCACCCTGGACTATGCTTTTATATCCATTTCAGGATATAAGTGTCTTATTCAGATTTTAGACTCCAGGGGGAAAGGAGCACATTGGTTTGACTTGCTTTTTATATTGCCTAAAAGTGTCATGTCATATTCAAATGGAGATGCCTACTACATGTGTGACATTATGACAGTGACACAAGCACTAATTGATTTGTTCTTATATTCAGCTGAAACATCTAAAGCATCCTCTTAGTTGCAAACGATTCTGACAACCCTTGATTATGCATGGCCTGCTTCTCCAGTTTATGAATCATTCGAGTAGCTTTGTTTCTTCTCATTTTGCCCACTGCCTGATTGTCTCGGAGTATTTCTTCCAGGGAGAGAGCATAAATAGAAAGATGAAGGAATTCAAATCTCTTGATTAGACTATAGATAAGGGGAAAAGAAAGACAGAAGTAATGGCTTAAAAAGAGAGCCGAGATTTTAGGATTTAACTTTGCTCTACTCCTCAGTCTTTCAGATAATCTAAAATTGGACCAACCAGTTGGAGGAGGGGCTGTCAATGGCCCCTGCATTTTCCTGGGACCATTCTGTGTGCTGGGAGTAGGCTGACTGCCAATTGCCAGTGGCTGACCTTTGTTTCTGGAATGATGGAAAGGTGGGTTGCCCAGATGTGCTACTGCATGGCAGGCCAGAAGTGCCAAGGAGTTAATACTCCCGGGGCAGGGCAGTCTTCAATCAATGTCTTGAGACTCGATGTACTGTATGTTTTGCCTCGTTTTCCAGACACCCATTGCAACGTTGGTTTAATAGCTCACCTTTATTGGCTGCCTTCCTTTTCCTGTATCACTTCCTCACTCCCCATAGGCTTTTCCTGCACTTCCCAAGTAAATTACATTCCCTCAATCCTGATCTCTGGATCTGCTGCTGGAAGAACCCATAATAAAACATGTACATCAGAAATAGCTAAACTACCAAGAAACAAACAAGTAAATCGGTTCCCATGATTTCCACAGAATCAAAATGACACTTTAAGATGGAAATGCCTTCAGATCCGTTACAGCCTTCCGTCAGTGAAAGTTTTGCTAGGGAACAAATTTTATGTGCCATACTTTAGTCACTTAAGTAAGCTCTTGGTAACTTGAGAAGGAAGATTATTGTGAAACAGACACTTGAGTCAAGCTTTTTATCTCGGTTGATCTAAAATGACTTTTTATTGCTGTATCAATCAACTAAATGATTCTTTCTAAGTCTGAAATAAAATTATATATTGGTGTGATGGGCAAGAGAGACAATGAGGATAAAATTTTAATTTGTTTGCCTCACCAGAACCCAACACCACACTTGGCCCATTAGAACTGCTCAAAAAAAAAAAAAATCTCTTGAGTTAAAATGCTAAATTATATATCTAGTACTTTCTGATGAGGTAAAAATTATAGCCTTTCTATTGAATCTCATAATTGTTCAGACTCATCATATTTAACAGATAACCATCTTTCTTTTTTATTTTTTTTGGTATCCAACTGTGCCAACAGAGATGCTGTGACAGTTTTGGTGTCTTTTCCACGTCTGAATCTCCTGTTTTACCTGCCAATTCGTGTTACAAAAATCACCTCATCTGTCCGGTTATGCATTGTTTCACTTCTGAGTATTTTACCTTTAACGGAATTTTAATTTCTGAAACTGTGCAATCCTCAAAAGAAATGCCATCGGCCGGGCACTGTGGCAGGCCTTAAACGGTATCCATCTCAAACAGGCAATGAGAGAGGGAAGGACAAACTGCAAATACCTCCCTGCTTCCTCAATCGAGTGCATTTAACATAAAAAGCTGTTGTGAACTTGTCCACAGTTACAGGAAATGTCCTATGAAATAAGACCATTCCCCCCATGTTTTGCAAAGCACCTCCATCACGAGTAATTAGTGTCAATGACAGTGCCTCGCGCCCCATGCTCCGACGCAGCCCATCTGCTGACTGCCCTGTGACGCCCTCAGACAGGCTCAGGTTCATCTGCTCCCTGCCTGGCGTTTGCCTCCCACCGTTCTGTCCATCTGCTGTCTTCATCATCACTCTGACCTTTTAAAGTCCTGTCGATTTGCTGACTCTCCGCCAACCTTGCTCAGGCATTTGGATCACCTTGGGTTGGCACAATGATCAACTCTGCCAGCTTGTCCTATTAGCTCAGGCCTCTTTTTTCCACTGACCCATCCGTCTGACCCTCCCATCACAGAATACTAAAATGAGTATGTTTTTTGAGCACAGAAACCAGGCTAGACCTTAGGGGAAGGAGCAATCAATGACATACCTGGAGTCCTGAGTTCTACTCTTGGCTCCATCATTATTTAGATGTATAAGCTCAGACAAGTCACTGACTTTCCTCTTGACCTCAGCTGCCTCAATTCCAGAATAAGGAGCTTGCACTATATGACCTCTAAGAACATTTCTGATCAATGATTCAAAGTCATCCTCACTGTAAGTGAGCCAATTCCATGAAGGCTATTTAAAAAAAAAAAAAAGGAAAGAAAGCAGAAGATATGTCACTAGCGGATGCACAGAGAATGAAGAGAGAATGCATCATGTAAAGAATCAACATGTGAAACTACTAGAAGGCATTATGATCCTAATAAAAGTCACTGCCATTATCACCTCCAAATGGATCTCCCAGCTTCCTCACATGAGACAGATTCCATTTTACACCCAGCCCTTAGTGTAATCTGGATTCAGTGTTATTAATCAGATCACACCACTACCCCTCTTCCCTCTGCCCCATGGCTTCCTATTTAACTTAGAATAAATTCCAAATGCCATGGGTCCCAGCCTCTCAGATCTCACTTTGGATCACTCTCTCCCTTCTCAAGTTGCGGCCACACCAATCTTGCTTTGGTCTTTCAGACACAGCACGCTCATGCCCAGCTCCTTCTGGCCATCACTATGCTCTGTGCTTGGAATGCCCATCTAGCAAATCTTCTCTTGGCTGGCTCCCTGTGTGACTCCAGTCTAACCTAAAATGTCCATTTCCTCGTAGAAGTTTCTCCTGATCCCCTATTTATATCAGCCCCGCCATCTTGCATCACCAATCACGCCTCCTCTAACACCCTGCTTTGATTACTTTCTATCATCGACCTCTGTCTGAATTTACCTTATTTATTTGTTTATTATTTCTCTCCCCTTACTAAAACATAAACTTTTGGACAACAACTTTTGGGAAACTTCTGGGGAAAGATTTTTTTCTTATTCTTATTCTGTCTATCATGCAGAACAGAATAATGCTCACAATGACAAATTCTTGTTCAATGGATGAATAAGAGAAGGGAGAGTTACTGGGATATTAAAGCCTTCTTGGAGATTTGGCAGGCTTGATTTTGAATATAGCAGGAGTGGAACAGACTTTGAATGGAAAATAAAGAATAGGGCATCCTCGCTTCCAAATCTGCCAGAGAGAGTTGAGACGCTTCCTTAAACAGTAGTTTGAGATGGTTTGGTCCTTTCTCTGGCCAGAGTGTGACCTCAGGTGATTTTGGGGAAGATTGGTGTCCACTGACATAGAGTAACCTGGCTCAATGTGTGGGAAGCTTCCAGCAAAGAATGTCCGTGGTGTGGCTACAGGTGAAAATATTTCCATTTTCCAGGGAGACTTGTCTATGACCTTGAGAAACCTCTCATGGATTTCCGCATTTGAGCTTGTGAATTTTTCCTCACAAATTCAGATTAAGTATTGTTTCTTCCACTTCCCAAGGCCATTTCTTGTACAACAGGTAAAAATCAAAAGACTTACAAAATTCAGACTGCAATACCTGAGCTCATAGCTAGCATCCCTACCTCACTTCTGAGGCCAGAGACACCAAAATCCAACCAAAAATCTTCCTGGTCTATCTTGTTCTCCTTAAAGTAAAGCCTTTGTCAAATCTATATAAATCTAAAGTACATTAGTGGTTGCCTATAGCTGAATGGAAAAGGGGATTAACTAAAAAAGGGCACCAGGGATCTTATTGGAGTGGTGCATGTGTTCTAAAACTGGATTTTCAGACAGCTGGGCAACGCAGTACATTTGCCAAAAATTATTAAATTGAATGCTTAAAAATGGGTGAATTTTATGGAATGTAAATTAGATCTCAATAAAGTTTTGTTGCTGTTGTTTTTTAATTAAATCTTTGGTCTTAACCAGCTGAGTTCCCCTGGCTTTCAGTTTCAAGGGGGACAATATTTCTACTCCATGTAAAAATGATTTTTTTTCTCGTTTCTTCTCTCATCTGCATCTAAGGACCACTTAGATTAGTCACGTGATAAGACTGCCAGACGAGGTAGTTTCCGCTCCAAAAATAATGTGTTATTTCTACTTTAACACTTTTTGGCAAACAGAAAGTAAAATCTTGCACACATTCATGATCAAATCCAAAAGGACATAATTACTAGATTATGTGAAATGTTTAGGGAACAATTCAAACCGAGTTAAAATGACACCATTCTGCAGCTAAAGTCAGAAGCCTGCGTTGTGCGATGAAAGGCTGGTGAAAATGATGAGCTTCCACACCTTTCTTGCTATCCCCTTCCCAACTTGATGCTTCCAGTCTCCGTGGCTGCCTCATCCCTCTCTGCATGTAGTGAAGATGAGGTCATCATTTCCCATTTAAAGCCATCGTCACATGCTCATTTCTTGTTTCCCAATCCATTTATAGCTACCCTTTGATTTAGTTTTCACTCTATATTTTTTACATTTTTAAAAGTAGCCCTTTCATCAGGTAATAAATAAATGAATAGTTCTGGTGGTTCCCACCAGCTTACTGTCCCAAAAAGGACACACCAATCTTTGATTCTGTAGCAATTATAGCCACCTGCCCTGGCTAAATGACTCTGCAAAATCAAAAGAAGGGCTCTCTTTTAATTGCTCTCTAGCATATATTCTGAATGCCAGATGGGACAGATCTATAGATACGGTTCATACTGAAATGTGACTTGAACCACTGTGAATCTAAATGTTCTCATTGGAGAAGTGGAGGTATTGGTAACTACCTTTCTGTATTGATGACAGGTAGTAAGACAACACCGTGGTGCTGTCACAAGTAGGTGGTGAATTCGGCGGGGGGCAGGGTACTAACAGAGTCAACACTTTTGCCGTCACCAATACTTCTGGACTCTGGGATGGCACCAAGTTACTCCCCAAACCCACTAGACAAATCTTTAGTTTGTCAAAACAGCATTAGACCTATTTCCAAAAATATAAGCAGTCTTCGGAATCACACTTACTTACCAGTGAAAGCTGACAAAGTGACAGAAATAAACTTTCTGGGATGACGGTTTACAAAGGTACTCTTGCTGCGTTGGCAGGAATGGTTACCTACCCTGTGATTCATGTTCTCAGACAACATACACTGAACTGACTCTGAACAACACCAGTGCTGCTGACATTTCCTTAGGAAACCCAGGAGAAGCATTCCAACCATCCCTACATGTAGAAGCCCGTGTTGCTTGGGTCTACATACCTGCTCATTCCACCCCTTTTTCAGCTAGATCATTCGGTAGGATGTGATGGGCAGATAATACCTATTGAAGTGGAAGAATACGGACTTCATACGTCATACTTATTGTCCAGCTGAAAATTCACCACAGACCTCCTCGTTAGTGCTTATGGAGTCCTTTCTTTAAAAAAAGCTTACTTTCAAGTCTTTCCTCTCTGAGGATAAGTACCTTAAGGGCAGAAACTATGCTTACACTCTGCACCTTGCAAAATACATCAGCTGGCACACTCAGTGCCCAATGAATCTTCATTGATGTGAGGTGTTTGGACTGTCCAGAGACTTTCCATTCCACTTGGCTGCACTACGTACTAAGCACACTCATGAAGTCCAGGTTAGCAAACAGCAGGTTCCTGAAAGGAGGGACTTATCACATTGTATTTTCCATATCATGTGTATCATGCTATTTCTTCCATCTAACACAGGACAGATTTTTTCCATAGCTATCATTTTTTTAATCGAAGTATAGTTGATTTACAATGTTTCAGGTGTACAGCAAAGTGATTCATATATATTCATATATTTTTTTATTTTTCAGATTCTTTTCCATTATAGGTTATTACATGATACTGAATATAGCTCCCTGTGCTATACAGTAGGTCCTTGTTGGTTATCTATTTTATATATAGTAGTGTGTATCTGTTAATCCCTCTCCCCTTTCCCCTTTGGTAACCATAAATTTGTTTTCTATGTCTGTGAGTCTATTTCTGTTTTGTAAATAAGTTCCTTTGTATCATTTTTTTTTACCATCTTTATTGGAGTATAATTGCTTTACAATGGTGTGTTAGCTTCTGCTGTATAACAAAGTGAATCGGCTACATGCATACATATATCTCCTCCCTCTTGCGTCTCCCTCCCACCCTCCCTACCCCACCCCTCTAGGTGGTCACAAAGCACCGAGCTGATCTCCCTGTGCTATGCGGCTGCGTCCCACTAGCTAGCTATTTTACATTTGGTAGTGTATATATGTCCATGCCACTCCCTCAGTTCGTCCCAGCTTACCCTTCCCCCTCCCCGTGGCCTCAAGTCCATTCTCTGCCTCTGCATCTTTATTCCTGTCCTGCCCCTAGATTCTTCAGAATCATTTTTTTTTCTTTTTTAGATTCCATATATATGTGTTAGCATACGGTATTTGCCTTTCTCTTTCTGACTTACTTCACTCTGTATGACAGACTCTAGGTCCATCCACCTCACTACAAATAACTCAATTTCATTTCTTTTTATGGCTGAGTAACATTCCTTTGTCTATATGTGCCACATCTTCTTTATCCATTCATCTGTCGATGGACACTTAGGTTGCTTCCATGTCCTGGCTATTGTAAATAGAGTTGCAGTGAACATTGTGGTACATGACTCTTTTTGAATTATGGTTTTCTCAGGGTATATGCCCAGTAGTGGGATTGCTGGGTCATATGGTAGTTCTATTTTTAGTTTTTTAAGGAACCCCCATACTGTTCTCCATAGTAGCTGTATCAATTTACATTCCCACCAACAGTGTAAGAAGGTACGCTTTTCTCCAAACCCTCTCCAGCATTTGTTGTTTGTAGATTTTTTGATGATGGCCATTCTGACCGGTGTGAGGTGATACCTCATTGTAGTTTTGTATCATTTTTTTTTTAGATTCCACATATCAGTGAAATCTTTTAGACAAACAGTTCACACTATGTGACACTCAGTGGTTGGTGTGGCTATCCCCTAAACAGGTCGTGATCTCCTTGAGAACACAATGGAGTCACATTCATCTTGGTATCCCAAAAACCTCACCCAGTGCCCCCAGCATAACAGCTCTTAAGAGCTCCGTCAGAGCCAGGCATTGTGATAGGCGCCAACAACAAATGAGTAAGACAAAGTCTTCAATGTTATGGAGCTCACTGGCCAATAAGAAAGAGAGTTAGTAAACAAATGATCACAAGACGCCACGTGAGGCTCAGGTGGCCTGCAAACTTGAGTGGAAAGATCAGAGGAGTCAGGTAAGATTTTCCAGGTAAGCTGACAAAGAAGAGGAAATGTATTGCACAAAAAGAAAAAAACTCATGTAGATGATTTACATTATAAATGCCATATCTAAGGTGTAAGGTGGATCCTCACCGCTAAGTGAGGACACACGGCGGAACCCATATCGACAGAAAGCACTGCCTCTTCTTGCCCAATACTCAGCTCTTTCTCTTCTTCTCAGCATCCTGTGCTGGGCGGGTAAAACTAGAACCCTCAGCTCCTGCACCTGTCACCATGTTTAAGATTAAGGTCACCAGTAGAGCATCTTCTTGTCCTGTGTGGTTTTAGCACTTGTTTGCAGACAAACAGCTTGCTCTCATTTCTGTTTAGAGCTGGCGTGCACTGATGTCTTTGAACAACACTACAAAACACCTGGCAGTCCTCCCACAGGAAGAAATTTTGCCCAGACCCTCGATCGAGTCTCTAGAAGTCATTTCATAAGATGCACTACAGAGAAGGTTATTTAAAAATCAACAATTTGGATTTATGTTAAAGAGACTTCTTTGTTGTAATAGATATGGCAAATAAAATCTGCTAAGTTTATTTTTCAGTTTAGTATTAATTTTTTCCATATACAAAATCTCCTTTGGGGGTTATAAGAAGAAAATTGATACTTTAAGTTTTAATATAAAAATTATTTTGGAAGCTCATTCTATGGATTTCATCCAAAAAGAGGTCTAATATACCATGATTTTTCTCTAAATAGACACTTTAACATTCTAAGTATGTATGTATTCCCAGTAGGAAGATAATTTTTAAAGAAAAATATACGTAAGCACATCCCCTTCATGTCTAATAGGACTAGAATTCATTTATTCATTCCCTCCTTGTTTTGAGTATACCAAGTTTAAAGGTACACAGCTACCTTTCATGGAACTAACTATGAAGACAAAGGAGCACATATTAGCTGAGGTAACTGCCCATCTTAGACAAGTTTGGGAAACATTTAAAAATATACACAATTATTTAAAATTCTTTTGTTTCTTTCAACGTATTTTTTTAAAGGTAGATTAACACTAATCAGACCTTTTTAGATTATGCACTCATATTCCTATGTAACATTATTTTTTTATTTCGGCACACCTACCCACACACATTCATAAATACAACAAATAGTGATATTGGGCAATGCAAACAAATTAATCTGAATGATATAGATAAATTTTATGAAGCAAAACACTTTTAAAAAATTGAATTATGACAGACAAATTGATCATTTCCCAAACAATTCAGGCATTTGGCAATAGTAGCCAACTCTTAAGCAATTCGATCACTGTCTGTGCCATTTTGCTTGATTACCAAGCTGTATAAATTCAGTTTTTGTTTGGTTTTGTTTTGTTTTTTTGCAGTACGCGGGCCTCTCACTGTTGTGGCCTCTCCCATCACGGAGCACAGGCTCCAGATGCTCAGGCTCAGCGGCCATGGCTCACGGGCCCAGCCGCTCCGCGGCATGTGGGATCTTCCCGGACTGGGGCACGAACCTGCGTCCCCTGCATCGGCAGGCGGACTCTCAACCACTGCGCCACCAGGGGAGCCCTAAATTCAGTTATTTTGATCATCCTGACAAGTCATACACATCGTGCAACAATCTGATCAACTGCTCAGTAATTAACATTTTTAATCTCAAGACTAAATAAAGTGATAAGCTGTCTACTCAGGGATAACCTGGAAATATGGTCTTTTAAACCTCGGAATGTAAGTTCCATTTATTTACCAATTATCTCTACCCAAGCCCACATCTCCTGTGCTCTTCTTTGTGATCCTGGGGCTGGAAGTCGCAGAACTACATACATTTCTCAGATTCCCTTGACAGCTGCCTTCTGGTTAGCTTCTGTCACTAGGAAACTCTGATGGAAGGTGAGAAAGATGGGAAGGAGAAAAGGAGAGCTAAGGCTTTGTTTCCAATTCCTGTCAGTACTCTTCCAGCAGCGGTGGATAGCTCTAACTTTCCCTCCCTGTGGCATCTAAGGAGCAGCCCCACGGCACACCTGAAGGACGAAGACCAGCCTTGCAGAACTCTCCCAAAGGTCTTAGCCTGCTGGATGGTGCTTCTCAGAGTTACCAGTCCTGGCTCCATGGTGGCCGCTCCTTGAGCTATTTAGGTTCTCATAGCATTGCCTCTTCCCTTTGTTATCCCAGACAAAGAAGTGAAAGCTACTTCTACAATTACAGTTACCAGTTTCTGGGTTATCGCTTTGTCTGCTTGATACTCTCTCAGCTTCCCAATACCTATACTAAGGTCATTCTGTTTTAAATGCCTATAGTATTTTCTATTTCTTGAATGGAACCTGATTGACATACTATATAATGTACTTTGAAAGAACAAACGTTTAATGTATAAGACCAAATGAGGCACACAATGTGTTTCAAACGTACATCTGCCACAAGACCTGTGTGGATTCAGAAAAATTCCATAACCTCTAAGCCTCTGTTCACTCATATAAATTGAATATAATAGCAATACCTATTTAAGAGGTTATTATTTGTTTTGGTGAGGTTAAAAGAAATGATGCAGGTTCATCCTTCACAGTTTCTGGCATGTGAAAAACATCCAATAGATGTCTATATTATTATTATCATTATTACTATTCACCAAATGAAACGTTTTACCCAGTGTTGCCAGGTGATGGTGCATATTTTCAAAACATACCTAGAAAAAGACCCCATAAAATTGATTTCTAAAACACCATAATTCTAAAACTATGATATTCTGTACCACCCCTTATACGAAGCATCACAGGAGAATGGTCTCCCTTAATTCTTTTATTTTAAGATCAACAATGAAATCTTTATTCGAAATAAACTTCAGTATCTCTAGTTCCTTAATCACTAAATTTTACCTAAGAAAGTTAAATTCACCCTTTTATATATATTTCAATATAAAATGTAAAGTATAAAACTTTTTATAAAAGTAAAATGGTACGTTTTGACACAAACCATATAAAAGCATTTTTGAAGCCTAAGAATACCAAAATATTACAGAAATAACAATACACAATGCAAGGAGCAAACACTTTTCAATAGCAGGATAAAAATAAATGTCCTAAGTTCAGGTGAACATTCATTGAACTCTTACATAAACCATAACGAGAAAAAGAGCATAATCTGAATCATTACTTAAGCACTTCCATTTCGTCTAACTTTCTTTAAAGATAAAACCCTTTTGAAATCTGTCTCTGTACAGAGCAGTATCTCACAATGCTTTAACTTTAAAATATTGTTTCCCTAACCAGTACAAGTCACTAAGGAATAAAACATCTGCTTTCATCAAAACCCCACATACTAACTTTTACCCCCAGAATGCCAGAGTTCAAAAATATCACCCTAAATATTAAAACTCAAGGGTGTTACTCTAATGAGCCTAATTATGGAAAACACCAGATGCAATAATGTGCTAAAAAACACAGCAATTTGAAACAATTACAACAGCTTGCTACAGATGGTATAGCAGTGCACTCACTATATTCGTCAAGTTTGGCTTTGATCAGAAAAGTAAACTGAAAACACTTTTCTACTGGCACAATAATAGAATGAATATGTTGAAGACTTGGAAATCTGTTTTCACAAATAATTTTTTGAAAATGATGAAGTGTGCTTGTCCTGTAATGACAAATACCGATTTTTAAAAACGCCATTACAGAGAAGCGTTTATAAAGAAGAATAAATAAAAACAAAGCTATTTAATCTTTAAATTCAATCTATTTGCCAAAATAGGATGTAAAAGTAGAAACTATGTATTCCACCTGGAAATGCAAGACCCGTTCATATTGAAAGAAACCAAATGTGAGGGGTATAAAAATGGACAAGACATTAATCCCATATTTGAAAGGAGAGTTAGGTCGCTTAAGGAAGCACATAGAATTCTGAATGGCCAGTACAGACAAGACATCGTCTGCCCCTCTAGAAAAATGAGAAGGCTGGTTACAATATAAAGTAAGGAAAGAAGAAAGAAGCCATATCCCCCTGTTATAACTTTTGCACTTCCTAAGATTCCTTGCCTTGAGGCATGGTGTTCAGACTGTGAGTGACAGGGAAGGCAAGACTGGAGATGAGAGAAGATATGAAGAGGAAAGTAATAGGTTTAAGAAATTACATAATTTATAATCTTGATTAAATTTATACCAATGACATATTAAATGTTTTTAAATCATGATTTTTTTAGAGGGGGAGGGTAATGATCTCCCTGAATTCAGTGATTTTCACACTTGAATATTAACTATATCACTGGAAGAATTTTCAAAATAAACCCATGTCTATGAAGCTGCCTCACCCCCAAAAGAAGTTCTGATGCAGCTGTTCTGGGGTGCAGCCCAAGTAGTGAGATATTATAAAATCTCTGCAGGTGATTCAAATGTGCTGCAGCACTTGAGACCCACAATTTTAACCCTTTAGGACTTCCTCCCTAGTAATAACTTGCCTCAAACCCAGGTTTACTTAATGTCTATAAGTCTGTTTAAAGTATTTTAAATGAACTAAGTCTCATGCTTCATGACCCCTTCATGATTTGCAATAGTAAAAGTTTTCAACAACCTAAATACTTTTCAATAGGGGGCTGATTAAATGTTATGCGGAACTATGTAATGGAAGGTTATGCTGTTACTTAAAATTATGGTATTAGATCTTTTATTATTTTACTTTTTAAAATAGCATTTTATCAAATGCATGTGCATTGTTTAAAACACCAAATAACACTGAAAGACATAATGAAGTATTAAATTAAAAAACCCAAAACCCTGTTGCTACTCTCTCTGCCTGTTTCCCAGAGTAACTACTTTGAAATTATTTTTACTGCTGATACTGATCACCAGATTTCTAAATAATATACTTCTATATTTTAATTCATCAAATTGGACATCATGTACTAACTTCCACAGTAGATAAGAACATGGCTCTCACTACTTCTGAATACTTCCTATCCCAGCCAAGTTCACAGCATTATGCTGGTTACCTATCCAACATTTACCCTTGGTCTAAGACTCTAAGGCCGTCATGGTGGTCCATTCTCCTTGACAGTGATAAGGTTTTAGATGCAGACATATAACTAATCCTGTCATAGTGACCTGATGGGAAGGTTCTGGGGAGTTACTGGGAAAGGTTTCCTAGATCCTAAGAAAGAGATTTCAGCAGGGGTGATCCTCTTTCTGTTTCTGGACTGTTGTGTACAGTGATAAACAATGATTACATTTGCTTTTCTATGCAATAATTTTCTTGGAATTTAAAATATGACACATTTTTCATTTGCTTAGTTTTGTGCCTATAGCTTTTTCTTGTTACACCATACATAAGTCATTCAAGATAATTTCTCCCAAGAAAGGACATGTCTGGTGTGACCATGTAATTTAATATCCTACCTGGGACACTTCTGAGGATGAAAGTATGAATTATCAATGATTATGCCAGAACAATAAGTATAAATCAGGACTGTACTGAGAAAAGCAAGACAGTCTCCATAAATATATCTAATAATCTATCAATGCATTTTTAATTAAGGAGCTCCCTCCTTGTGTTCTCCTTTCTCCAGCTACAAACTAAACCAGCTACTTTTTAGGCCTGCGAGCCACAGTTCTGTAACTTCCCATCACAGACTTACTGGAAATTCCCTCTGTCTTACTCCTTCTTGTTTTAGATATTCTGTACATGGTTCTTGAGTTTTTCTCTTCATTTAGGTAGAGAATATTCCAGTAGTTTCTGCTTTCGTGGATTACTCCACTGTTTTGTTGGAACGCATCATTAAGTGGCATCATTAAGTTTTGAAATAAGGAAGTATGAAAGTCTCTTTATTCTACATTTAAGTATAATTATCTGGCTAGAACTTTAAAAGCTTTACTACACTACATTATAGCTTCCAATCTTACTAGCCTGAAACCCAAAGTAATTTTAGTCTCAGTTCTCAGTATATAAGCTTTTTTTCGTTCTTTTTCTCCAAAAAAATTTTAGGATGTTTTATTTCTGATATTCTGTATTTCGTTATTTGTACTTTGGAGTAGGTTTGCTTCATTTAACTTACTGAGCTGGACCTTGATAGGACCTTTCAATCTAGTTACTGACATAATTCGATTCTGGGAAATTTCTTGTGTTATATCATTATTTTATCACTTCGTTTTTAAGTTCTGTATTTCTGAAATTATTATGTGTCAAGTGTTAGACCTCTAAAGTTGAATTTCTAATGGTTTTATATTTTCCTTTTGTTTTAACTCTTTCTTACACTTTCCCTTTTCTTTCTTTTTGTGTAGTTTTATTTATTTGGATCCGAACATTCTTCAACTTTATCTTCTAAGATTTTACTTGATTTTTTGTTTTTGTTTTTGTTTTCTCCAGTTTTACTGAGAAATAACTGCCACACATCACTGTATAAGTTTAAGGCGTACAGAATGATGAGTTGCTTTACATATATTGTGAAATGATTACCAAGATAGGTTCAGCTAACATCTATCATCTCATATACAATAAAAAGAAAAGAAAGAAGAAAAAAAAAATTTCTCCTTGTGATTAGGACTCTCGGAGTTTACTCTCCTAACAATTTTCCAATATATCATTCAGTCGTGTTAACTATAATCACCATGTTGTACATTACATCCCTAGTACTTATTTCTCTTATAACTGGACCTTTTGACTGCCTTCCTCTAATTTCCCCTCCCTCCCCTCCACCTCTGATAACAACAAGTCTGATCTCTTTTTCTGTGTTTTGGTTCTTGGTCTTTTTTTTTTGGATTTCACATATAAGAGAGATCATAGGGTATTTGTATTTCTCTGTCTAATTTCAGGTAGCATAATGCCTTTAAGGTCCTTCCATGTTGTTGCAAATGGTAGGATTTCCTCATTTTATATAGCTGAATAATATTCATATATATATGCACACATACATACACCACAACTTCTTCATTCATTCATCCATGGAAAGATACTTTGGTTGTTTTCATGTCTTGGCTATTGTAAGTAATGCTGCTATCTATGTACGTGGGGGTGCAGATAAATCTGAGTTAGCATTTCCATTTCCTTTGGGTATATATCCAGAATTAGAATTGCTGGATCATATGATAGTTCTATCTTTAATTTATTGAGGATCCTCTATACTGCTTTTCTGTAGTGGTTGTACCACCATGGAAATCCCACTAAGAGTGTACAAGGGTTCCATCTTCTCACATCCATGCCAGCATTTGTTATCCCCTGTCTTTTTCATGATGGTCATTCTAATAAGAGTGAGGTGATAGCTCATTGTGGTTTTAATTTGCATTTCCCTAATGAGCAGTGCTGCTGAGCATCTTTTCACCTACCTGTTGGCCTTTCGTATAACTTCTTTGGGAAGATGTCTATTCAGGTCCTTGCCCATTTTTTAAATCAGGTTATTTGCTGTTGTTATTGCTATTGAGTTCCATAAGTTCTTATTATTTTATGAATATTAACCCCTTATCAGATATAAGGTTTGCAAATATTTTTCCCATTCCATAGGTAGTCTTTTCACTTTGTTGATGGTTTCTTTTGCTGTACGGAAGCTTTTTAGTTTGATGTAGTGCCCCTTGTTTATTTTTTATTTTATTGCTTGTTTCATATCTAAAAAATCATTACCAAGACTCAACAAGGAGTTTTTCCCTATGCTTTCTTCTAGGAGTTTTATGGTTTCAAGTCTTACGTTAAGTCTTTAATCCATTTTGAGTTAATTTTTGTGAGTGGCATAAGATATGAGTCTAATTTCATTCTTTTACATGTGAATATCCAATTATTTCAGCACCATTTATTGAAGAGACTGTCTTTTCTCCATTGAGTATTCTTGGCTCCCTTGTCAAATATTCGTTAACTGTATATACTTAGGTTTATTTCTGGGCTCTTGATTTTGTTCCATTGGTCTTCCTGTCAGTTTTAAAGTAGAACCATACTGTTTTAATGACTATAGCTTTATAGTATAGCTTGAAAACAGAAAGTGTGATGCCTTCTGCTTTGTTCTTTCTCAGGACTTCTTTGGCTACTCAAGGTCTTTTGTGGTCCCATATAAATTTTAGGACTGCTTTATTTTTACTTCTGTAAAAAAGTGCCATTGGAATCTTGATAAGGATTGCATTAAGTCCACAGACAGCTTTTGGAAGTACTGACATTTTAACAATATCAATTATTTTAATCCATGAACATGGGACACGTTTCCACTAATTTGCATCTTCTTCAATTTTTTTCATCAGAGTGTTATTGTTTTTAAAATAGAGATCTTTCACCTCCTTGTTTAAATTTATCTCTAAGTATTTTATTGTTCTTGATGCTATTGTAAATGGAATTAATTCCTTTACTTCTTTTTCAGAAAATTTGTTGTGAGTAAATAGAAATGCTACTGATTTTATATGTTAATCTTGTATCCTTCAACTTTATTGAATTCAGTGATAGATTTTAAAAGTTTTTTTGTTGGGCTTCCCTGGTGGCTCAGTGGTTAAGAATCTGCCTGCTAATGCAGGGGACACGGGTTCAAGCCCTGGTCCAGGAAGATCCCACATACCATGGAGCAACTAAGCCCGTGTGCCACAACTACAGAGCTGAGCTCTAGAGCCTGTGAGCCACAACTACCGAGCCCGCAAGCCACAACTACTGAAGCCTGCATGCCTAGAACCCATGCTACAAAACAAGAGAAGCCATCGCAATGAGAAGCCCGTGTACCACAACAAAGAGTAGCCCCCACTCACCACAACTAGAGAAAGCTCATGCACAGCAGCAAAGACCCAGCGCAGCCAAAAATAATAAAATAAATAAAATTAAAAAAAACAATGTAACACTGAAGCCAAGAGATTTATTTTAAGAAAAAAAGTTTTTTTGTTGAGTGTTTAGAATTTTCTATATACAAAATCATGTAATCTGCAAATAGAGACAATTTTACTTGTTCCTTTCAAATTCTGATACTTTTATTTCTTTTTCATCCCTGATGGCTCTAACTAAGACTTCCAGTACAATGTTGAATAGCAGTGGTCAGAGTGGGCACCTTTGTCTTGTTCCTGATCTTAGAAGAAAAGCTTTCAACCTTTCACCACTGAGTATGACATTAGCTAACAGCTTGTCATATAAGGGCTTTCTTATGTTGAGCTATGTTCCTCTATGCCTAATTTGTTAACAGTTTTTATCATGAATGGATGTTAAATTTTGTCAAGTGCTTTTTCTGTGTCTCTTGAGATAACATGATTCTTTTCTTTCATTCTATTAGCGTGATGTATCACACTGATTAATCTGGGTATGTTTGAACGATTGTATCCCACTTTATCATGGTGAACAATCCTTTCAATGTGTTGCTGAATTTGGTTTGCCAGCATTTTACTGAGAACTTTTGCTTCTATACTCATCAGGGAAAGTGGCTTGTAGTTTCCTTTTCTAGTAGTATCATTTTCTGGTTTTGGTATCAGGATAATGTCAACCTTGTAAAATGAGTTTGGGATTGTTCCCTCCTCTTGATTTTTTGAAAGAGTTTGAAAAGGATTAGTGTTAATTCTTTAAATATTTGGTAAAATTCACTAGTTAAGCCATCTAGTCCTGGACTTTTCTTTCTTTTTTTTTTTTGCAGTACGTGGGCCTCTCACTGTTGTGGCCTCTCCCGTTACGGAGCACAGGCTCCGGACACGCAGGCTCAGCGGCCATGGCTCATGGGCCTAGCTGCTCCGCGGCATATGGGATCCTCCCGGACCGGGGCACAAACCCGCATCCCCTGCATCGGCAGGCGGACTCTCAAACATTGCGCCACCAGGGAAGCCCCTGGGCTTTTCTTTGTTGGGAGATTTTTGATTACGGATTCACTCTCCTTACTATTAATCGGTCTATTCAGATTTTCTATTTCTTCCTTCCTGATTCGTTCTTGTTAAGTTGCATGTTTCTAAGAATTTTTCCATTTCTACTAAGTTGTCCAGTTTATTGGCATATAGTTGTTCATAGTAGCCTCTTGGGATCCTTTGTATTTCTATGGTATCAGTTATAATGTCTCCTTTTTTGTTTATAATTTTGTTAATTGGGTTACTCTCCTTTTTGCCTTGGTTAGTCTAGCTAGGATGTTTTCAATTTTGTTTATCTTATCAAAGAACCAACTCTTAGTTTAATCAATTTTTTGTTTTTCTGTTCTCTTTGTGCTTCCACTTTCATCTGTCTCAAGAAACTTTTTAATTTTCCATTTAATTTCTTCTTTGATCCATTCATTGTTGAGGAGAGTGTTGTTTAATTTCCATGTATTTGTGAAGTTTTCCAGTTTTCCTCCTGTTACTGATCTCTAGTTTTACATCACTGCGGTCAGAGAAGATACTTGGAATGATTTCAATCTTCTTGAATTTGCTAAGGCTTGTTTTGTGGCCTAACATAGGACCTATCTTAGAAGATCACTTCTAAGATAGATCACTTAGAGAAGAGTGTGTATTCCCCTATTATTAAATATAATGTTCTGCACATGTCAGTTAGGTCCATTCTGTTTATATTATTGTTCAAATATGCTGTTTCCTTATTAATTCTCAGTCTGGATACTCTATCCACTGTTGAGAGTGGAGTATCAAAGTCCTCAACTGTTATTCTGTTACTGTTTATTTCTCTTTTTATCTCTTGGTATTTGCTTTATATATTTAGGCACTCCAATGCTGGGCACATAAATATGTAAAACTGTTTTATCTCCTTGATAGATTTGTCATTATGTAATGACTTTCATTCTCTCTTTTTACCATTTTGAGTTTAAAATCTATTCTCTCTGATATAAATATAGCTACCTCTGCTTATTTGGGGTTACCATTTACTTGAAATAACTTTCTCCATCCCTTCAATCTAAGTCTATGTGTGTCTTTAAGGCTGAAGTGAGTCTCTTGTAGGTAGCATATCGTTTGATATTAGTTTTTATAATCCATTCAGCCATTCTATGTCTTTTGATTAGATAATTTAATCCATTTACAATTAAACTATTGATAATTATTGATAGGTAAAGACTTACTCTTGCCCTTTTGTTAATTGTTTTCTGGTTGTTTGGTAGATCTATTGTTCCCTGTTTCTTATCCTGCTCTCTTTTTTGTATGTTTTGGTATCAGCATGCTTTGACTTCATTACAATTTTCTTCTGTGTAATTGCTACAGGTTTTTCCCTTGTGGTTACCATCAATCTTAGATAAAATGTGTTAAAATTATAACACCCTATTTTAAGCTGGTAACAGTTTAATTTCAACAGAATTCCTAAACTTCACACTTTTACTTCTCCACCCTGTCACAATTTAGATTACTGCCATTATAATTTACATATTTTGATACTGTGTAACTAATAACAGATTATTATGGCTATGGTTCCTTTTAACTTTTTAAATACAACTTTTAAAGGTTACACTCCATTTAGAGTTATTACAAAATATTTGCTACATTTCTCATGTTTTACAATACATCCTTGTAGTCTATCTTATACCCAATGGTTTGTGCCTCCCACTCTCCGACCCCTATATTGCCCTTCCCCCCCAACTGGTAACCACTAGTTCATTCTCTATATCTCCGAATCTGCTTTTGTGTTATATTCACTAGTTTGTGGTTTGTTTGTTTTTTTAGATTCCACCTATAAGCAGTATCATACAGCATTTTTCTTTCTCTGACTTATTTCACTTAGCATAATGCCCTCCAAGTCCATTCATGTTGCTGCAAATGGCAAAATTTCATTCTTTTTCATGGCTGAGCAGTATTCCATTGTGTGTGTGTGTGTGTGTGTGTGTGTGTGTGTGTGTGTATCTACCTACCACATCTTCTTTATCCATTCATCTGTTGATGAACATATCTTGGCAATTGTAAATTGGTTGCTTCCATATCTTGGCAATTGTAAATAATGCTGTTATAAACACTGAAGTATGTGTATCTTTTCAAATTAGTGTTTTTGTTTTTTTTTAATATATACCCAGGAATAGAATTGTTTGGTCACATGGTAGTTCTATTTTTAGTTTTTTGAGAAACATCTATTCTGTTTTTCACAGTGGCTGTACCAATTTACATTCCCACCAATAGGGTAGGAGGGTTGCCTTTTCTCCACATCCTGCTGACGTTTGTTATCGGTAGACTTTTTGATAATAGTCATTCTGACAGTCATCAGGTGATATCTCATTGTGGTTTTGATTTGCATTTCCCTGATGATCAGTGATGTTGAATGTTATTTCACCTGCCTGTTGGCCATCTACATTTCCTCTTTGGAAAAATGTCTCTTCAGTTCTCCTGCCTAGTTTTTAATCAGATTGTTTGTTTGTTTGTTTGTTTGTTTTTTAGCGGTATGCGGGCCTCTCACTGTTGTGGCCTTTCCTGTTGCGGAGCACAGGCTCCGGACGCGCAGGCTCAGCGCCATGGTTCACAGGCCTAGCCGCTCCGCGGCATGTGGGACCTTCCCAGACTGGGGCACGAACCCGTGTCCCCTGCATCGGCAGGCGGACTCTCAACCACTGCGCCACCAGGGAAGCCCAGATTGTTTGGTTTTTTTGATGTTGAGTTATATGAGATATTTATATATGTTGGATATTAATCCCTTATTGGTCATATTATTTGTAAATATTTTTGTACCTTTTAAACTAGAGTTGTAAGTGAATTACGCACCACAATTATCAAATTACAGAATCTAATTTTGACTGTGTATTTACCATTAGCAGTGAGTTTTAGGCTATCTTTTTATGTTTTTATGATGTTAATTACTATCCATTTACTTCCATTCAAATAACTCCCTTTAGCGTTTCTTGTAATGCTAGTGGTAATGAGCTCCCTCACCTTTTATTTGTTTAGGAGTCTTTATTCCTCCTATTTCTGAAGGACAGCTTTGCCAGGTATAGTATTTTTGGTTGACAGTAGTTGTCTTTCAACATCCTGAATATGTCATCCTGTTCTCTCCTAGACTGAAATGTTTCTGTTGAGAAATTCACTGATAGTCTCATGGAGAAATTCACTGATAGTCTCATGTAACTTCTCTCTTTTCTCTTTCTGCTTTTAAAATTCTTTCTTTGTCCTTGACTTCTGACACTTTAATTTTATATTTCTCAGTGGAGCTCTATTCAAGTTCAATCTGTTTGAGGTCTTTGAGGCCTCACGGATCTGTATGTTCACTTCTCTCCCCAGGTTTAGGAAGTTCTCAGCCATTACTGCTTTAAATATACTATCGCTTTCTCTTCTCTTTCTGGAATTCAAAAAATGTGAATATTATTTCTTTTCATTGCATCCCATAGGTGTCATAAGATTTCTTCACTTTCTCATTCTTTTTTTCTTTTTGCTCTTTTACTGGAAAATTTCTCATATCCTATCCTCTGGGTCACTGATTCTTTCTACTGCATGGTGAAGTCTTCTTTTGAAACTCTTATTGCATTATTCAGTTCCATTATTTTCAACTCTAGGACTTCTGCATTCCTTTTTTATGGTTTCTATTGCTTTGCTGAACTTGTTTGTTCACGCATTGCTTTCCTAATTTTGTTTAGTTATCCGTCTGAGTGTTCTTGTAGTTCACTACACTTCAAGAGAATTATTCTGAATCCCTTGTATGAATGTGGGTAGGTTGCTTTTTCTTTAAGAACAGTTATTAGGGTTTTATTAGTTTCCTTTGGTGGTATCATATTAACCTGTTTTTTTGTGTGTGTGTTCCTTTATTCCTTACATTGGTATCTGTGCATCTGTATAATTAGGTTCCTCTTCCAAACTTTGCAGGTTTGTTTTGGCAAAGACAGATCTTCACCAGTTCGCTCAGCTGGGTTTCTGGGTGTGTCTACTGGTAACGTCCATGGGCAGATGGGGCCTACTACTGTGATCTATTTTGGGGTGAGGCAACTGTTCAAGCTCTGTGGTCAGGGATGGGGGGTGTGCCACTGGTTAAGAATAGTTGGATAGGACTGCTGGCCTGGTTCCCTACCAAAGTGAGGATGGGATCCACAGTTGCCAGAATTCTCTGGTCAAACTTACTAGATGGTCAGGACTGGGTACTATATTCAGCAGTAGATGGGGCTATGAATTAGCTTCCCTCCCTGTCAGGGCAACAGGATAGGACCTAGGTCCTACATGGTTCATTGTTTGGGGACCTTATTCAGGCAAAAATGTGCACTGAATTCCCTGGTCAGGTGAGGCCATCACTTTTCCTCTCCAGACACACAAAGCCACAAGCTGTGCTTTCTGTTCAAGTGTCACTGTAAGCAGGGCTACGAGATGGGCTACATAGCTTCCCATGTGCTCTGATTAGGTCCCCTGGTTGGGCAGACTGCAGACTGTATTCAGCAATGAGCAGGGCTATGGATTAGTTTTCCTCTCTGGGCACAGTGAGACAAGCAGCACCAAAGCTGGTAAAGCCCTTTGTTTGTGCCTTACATCAAGTCAACCTGCACCCCAAGTTCCCTGGCTGGACAGGACCATTGGCTTTGCTCTGCAAACTATCAGTTCTGCCTGCCCTTCTCTCGGCTCAAGCAACACTGACCACAGAGATTTCAGATATTCTTGCCAGCCCTTCTGGTCACACGCGGGGGCAGGAGCCACACTGAGTGGGGCTATATCTCAGCTCCCCTGCCTGCCACTCCAGGTAACTCTCAATTTCCCAACAGGTTCTGCTGTTGGAAGGGGCCAGGAGCTACCCTCAGCTGTGGCTATGAATCAATCCCTGCTTATGCATAGCAGGGCAACTCTCTGCCCAGTACTGCCTTTGCTCTGGGGGCAATCAGCTCTACCGGCTCACTTCTCGGCTCAAGGATCAGTGGGCTACACAGCTTTCAGGTGTTCCCACCAGGCCCTCTGGTTAGATGTGGTCAGCAGACATTCCCCACAGCAGATGGGGCTGTGACTCAGCTCCTTGCTCCTTGCCTGGGCATGGACAAACCAGGCCCAGGGCCACCAAAGTAACTCATTTGAGGATCCAAATAAGGCAAATCTGCACCCCATCAAGATCCCTGGTCAGAGTACACCACCCACCTGGTTCTGAAGATGAGCAAACCACAGGTTGGGATGACTACTTGGGTACTGCAGGGACAAACTCATTTGCCAAGATCCACGTGCTGATTGTTGCAAAAGCCCTTCCTTCGCTCTCCATCATCATCAGGTTCTCAGTAGTTGACTTCCTCAGATTTCCCTGAGGGGCAAGATAAGAGTAGGGGCTCCCACAAAGCAACCTACAATGCTGGGAGTCTCTGGTTGTCCTTTTTGGGTTCTCCTTTCCCACTGGAGGAACCAGAAACTCAGGGGAGACCTCTCCAGGTAGTGCTGTGCTGGCCTGGGGGAGGGGCAATGGGTCAACGTGTAGCTGCTTCCCTTACTCTTCTAATGCAGCCTCTCTTGGTCCCTGTGGTACAGTTGCACCTAGAATATGGTACCTCCATATACTAGGATTCTCCCAGTGGGATCTTCTTCTTAAATAGTTGTTAGTTGTAATTATTATGAGGGGAAAAAGGTCAGGAACGACATACTGGTGACATCACTCTCTGATTTTTTTTCTTTACTGTATTTTCTTTTTAATTTTCTAAAGCAAACTGATATTCTGAGTGTTTTTTTTAAAGTGTCCTGATCTTGTGTCATGGATTCAATATGTTCTCCTATTTCTCTCAAGTTATTAATTTTAAAAAAATATTTTGTGTCCCGCATTGCCTCTACTTCCTTCCAGTTCCTATTGTGGATGTGTGATTGTCTTCTTGTTCTAGATTATGACTTTCACATTGCAGGTTTCCCTCACATGTATGGTGATCCTTGGATATTCAATAATATTGCACATGAAATACCGAAAAGCTGACTGGAAGCTTGTCAACCAGTGGGCTTCACTTAAGGTGATTAGGTGGTAGCTTTTTGTTAGGGGGGACTTGGTTCCCCAAATATTGGTATTTCTAGGACTTTCCTCTAAGTTTATCCAGTTTTTTATAGAGAAAAATCCCCTATGTCCTGCCTGATGTGTTCTGGGAACAACAGCACAGCAAATGAGGGCTGGAGGTCTCCATTTATTCCTTCCTTTATACTTTCAAGATTTTCACAAAATATTATTACAAAAAATTACTCTTATAATTATATAATTTTTATAAACTCACGTTAAGAAAGAAAATGAAAAAGGATGACTTGATGATGAAAGAAATTTTAAAAAAATATTTTTGAGATTCTACAATATGTAGAGCATGTTTGATGTGCTCTGAAATTGAAAAATTATTAAGATTTAAACATTTGCTCCAAAACAGTTCACAATCTACTGGAGAGAGACACTAGCATAACTAACAAACTAACTTACTTACTTACTTTATTTATTAATTTTAACATCTTTATTGGAGTATAATTGCATCAGCTATACATACACATATATCCCCATATCTCTTTCCTCTTGCATTTCCCTCCCTCCCACCCTCCCTATTCCACCCCTCTAGGTGGTCACAAAGCACTGAGCTGCTACACAGCTGCTTGCCACTAGCTATCTAGTTTACATTTGGTAGTGTATATATGTCCATGCCACTCTCTCACTTTGTCCCAGCTTACCCTTCCCCCTCCCCATGTCATCAAATCCATTCTCCAGTAGGTCTGTGTCTTTATTACAGTCCTTCCCCTAGTTTCTTCATGACCATTTACTTTTTTTTTTTTTTTAGATTCCATATATATGTGTCAGCATATGGTATTTGTTTTTCTCTTTGACTTACATCACTCTGTATGACAGACTCTAGGTCCAACCACCTCACTACAAATATCTCAATTTCATTTCTTTTTATGGCTGAGTAATATTCCATTGTATATATGTGCCACATCTTCTTTATCCATTCATCTGTTGATGGGCACTTGGGTTGCTTCCATGTCCTGGCTATTGCAAATAGAGCTGCAATGAACATTGTGGTACCTGACTCTTTTTGAATTATGATTTTCTCAGGGTACATGCCCAGTAGTGGGATTGCTGGGTCATATGGTAGTTGTATTTTTAGTTCTTTAAGGAACCTCTATTCTGTTCTCCATAGTGGCTGTATCAATTTACATTCCCACCAACAGTGCAAGAGGGTTCCCTTATTCTCCACACCCTCTCCAGCATTTATTGTTTGTAGATTGTTTGATGATGGCCATTCTGAGTGGTGTGAGGTGATACCTCACTGTAGGTTTTTTTTTTTTTTTGCGGTACACGGGCCTCTCACTGTTGTGGCCTCTCCCGTTGCGGAGCACAGGCTCCGGATGCGCAGGCTCAGCGGCCATGGCTCACGGGCCCAGCCAATCCGCTGGCATGTAGGATCTTCCCGGACCGGGGCACGAACCCATGTCTCCTGCATCGGCAGGTGGACCCTCAACCACTGTGCCACCAGGGAAGCCCCTCATTGTAGTTTTGACTTGCACTTCTCTAATGATTATTGATGTTGAGCATCCTTTCATGTGTTTGTTGGCAATTTGTATATCTTCTTTGGAGAAATGTCTATTTAGGTCTTCTGCCCATTTTTCGATTGGGCTTTCATTTTTATTATTATTATTTTTTTGATATTGAGCTGCCTGAGCTGCTTGTAAATTTTGGAGATTAACCCTTTGTCAGCTGCTTCATTTGCCAATATTTTCTCCCATGCTGAGGGTTGGCTTTTCATCTTGTTTATAGTTCCCTTTGCTGTGCAAAAGCTTTTAAGTTTCATTAGGTCCCATTTGTTCAGTTTTGTTTTTATTTCCATTTCTCTAGGAGGTGGGTCAAAAAGGATCTTGCTGTGATTTATGTCATAGAGTGTTCTGCCTATGTTTTCCTCTAAGAGTTTTATAGTGTCTGGCCTTACATTTAGCTCTTTAATCCATTTTGAGTTTATTTTTGTGTATGGTGTTAGGGAGCTCTAATTTCATTCTTTTACATGTAGCTGTCCAGTTTTCCCAGCACCACTTATTGAAGAGGTTGTCTTTTCTCCATTGTATATTTTTGTCTCCTTTATCAAAGATAAGGTGACCATATGTGCGTGGGTTTATCTCTGGGCTTTCTATCCTGTTCCATTGATCTTTCTGTTTTTGTGCCAGTACCATACTGTCTTGATGACTGTAGCTTTGTAGTATAGCCTGAAGTCCGGGAGCCTGATTCCTCCAGCTCCGTTTTTCTTTCTCAAGATTGCTTTGGCTATTCGGGGTCTTTTGTGTTTCCAAATAAATTGTGAAATTTTTTGTTCTAATTCTGTGAAAAATGCCATTAGTAGTTTGACAGGGATTGCACTGAATCTGTAGATTGCTTTGGGTAGTGTAGTCATTTTCACAGTGTTGATTCTTCCAATCCAAGAACATGGTATATCTCTCCATCTGTTTGTATCACCTTTAATTTCTTTCATCAGTGTCTTATAGTTTTCTGCATACAGGTCTTTTGTCTCCTTAGGCAGGTTTATTCCTAGGTATTTTATTCTTTTTGTTGCAAAAAGATTTGAATAGGTATTTAACAAAAAGAAAATCCAAATGGACAATAAACATGAAAAGATTCTCAACTTTACCAGTAATCACAAAAATGTAAATTGAAACTACAAAGAGAAGACTTTAAACACATATACATTCACACACATACATACACACAAATAAAAACAAAAAAACTGTAAAGCCTGATTATACCACATATCATTAGGGCATGGAATAATACAGATACCCATGTGATGCTAAAACAAATGTAAACTGGTTCCCTTACTTTGTAAAAATGCTTGTCATTAATAGTACATTAAAGATATACATGCCTATATATCCAAAGAAAACTCTAATTCAAAAAGATACATGCAGCCCAATGTTCAGAGCAGCACTATTTACGATAGCCAACACGTGGAAGCAACCTAAATGTTCATTGACAGATGAATGGAAAAAGGAGAAGTACACAAACACAAACACACACACACACACACACACACACAATGGAATATTCCTCCACCATAAAAAAGAATGAAATAATGCCATTTGCAGCAACATGGATGGACATAGAGATTATCATACTGAGTGAAGTAAGTCAGAGAAAGACCAATATCATATGCTATCACTTATATGTGGAATCTAAAAGAGGATACAAATAAACTTATTTCAAAAACAGAAACAGACTCACAGATATGGAAAACAAACTTATGGTGACCAGAGGGGAAAGGGGGTGGGGGATGTATTAGGAGTTGGGGATCAGCAGATGCAAACTACTATGTATGACATCGATAAACAACAAGATCCTACTGTATCACACTGGGAACTATATTCAATATCTTGCAATAAGCCATAATGGAAAAAAAAAAGATATACATGGCCAGCAAATCCACCCCAAATGCAAATTCCACAGAAACTCATGCACATCCATATTATGATATGTTTATAAAATGTTCCGAGCAGCGCTATTTGCAATGGTAAAAAATGGTAACAACCCAAATGCTCATTAATAATAGAATGAGAAAACAAATTGTAGAATATTCATTCAATAGAATGATATAGCAGTAAAAACATACAGCAGTATGGCACTATGTGGATGAATCTCAGAGAGGAATGAAAGAAGCAAATCACAGAAGATCCACATACAATATAATCTAATTTACATAAAGTTTACATAAAGTTGAAAACTGAGTTATTTTCTTTAGGGAAGCATCCATCCATCAGTGGTACCTCTAAAGTAAAGAAATGGACACATTATTACAAACATCATGGAAAATGCTTCCCTCTGGCTGATGAGGATGAGCACGTGGGGGTATAGGAAATACACCACTTCTTGGCCTGGGTTGCTGCATCATGGCTCATTTCACAATTATTCTATGAACTTACATTTACATGTATTTTCTCTAAGAATATCAACCAACAAAAAGTAAAATAAATTCATAAAGATTCTGAACACACGAATAAGGCAAAAGACTGGGAGAAAGAAAAAATCAAAAGTAGAGAGATGGGTTATTGTAACAACTCAGGAGAAGACCTGAGGTCTTGAACAATGACAGAAGAGGGGGAAGGAATGGGTCTGAGAGTTATCACAATAGAGGTAGAAGTAATAGGATTTGGTGAATGATTAGATACAATAACAAGGAGAAACAGAAGAAATGAAGATATCTTCAAGATGTTACTCAGGTGACTAGTAGGATAAATACACCATTTAGTACAGAAAGGCAATAAAGTAAGGTGAGAAAGTACATTCAACAGGAGAAAGGTGGTGAAGATGACAGGAACTGCTTGGGCAGTTTTTTTTTTTTTAATAAATTCATTCATTCATTCGTTTTTGGCTGCATTGGGTCTTTGTTGCTGCACGCAGGCTTTCTCTAGTTGTGGTAAGCAGGGGCTACTCTTCATCGTGGTACGCGGGTTTCTCATTGTGGTGGTTTCTCTTGTTGGGGGAGCATGGGCTCTAGGCACGCAGGCTTCAGTAGTTGTGGCACGTGGGCTCAATAGTTGTGGCTCATGGGCTTTGGAGTGCAGGCTCAGCAGTTGTGGCACACGGGCTTAGTTGCTCCGCGGCATGTGGGATACTCCCAGACCAGGGCTTGAACCCGTGTCCTCTGCACTGGGAGGCGGATTCTTAACCACTGTGCCACCAGGCAAGTCCCTGCTTGGCTATTTTGAGTTTAAGCCCCTCTCTGTGACACTGTAGACATACCCAATAGGCTTGAAATACTCGTTTGGAATACAATTCTATTGCAATCATTTCTTTCAAGCCAGCCAAGAAATGTTTTTTTGAGTAACTCCCACTTACAAGGTACCATGCTGAGAACTGTAAAGGACAAATAAAACCTAAGCATCATTTTCTTCCCCAGGAAGCTTATACATTAGCCAAGGACATGGGACATGTATAATGGGAATGGCACCTAAATAAAAGGCAAGGATAAATGAGTTACAGAGATGATGAGTGACAGAGACTTTAGTAGTGGAGGAGGAAGTATGGATGTTTGGGTAGATACATACATACATACATAGGCGAGAGAAAGGAAATCATTTACAACTAGTCTTTTTATGATCTGTGTCTTGGAAGATGAATAGAGCTTAGAAAGAAGAAAAAAGTCTTTCCAGACAGAGATGGCGCTAAATAATATATTCAGAGGACGCTAAAAAGACCAGTCTGGGAAGAATTAGAGGAATGGCAAAGACAACATGAGAATGGTAGAATGGAGCTAGATTTTTTTCATTAGCTGAAGAGGAGATAAGAAAACAAACAGAAGATAAAGAACACAGGTCAGAGATCATGGTACTGCAGTAGTCAAGACAAAAAGATATAAGACCAGAGCTAAAAATGAAAGTGAAGGAACTGTCTCGAGAAATGTTGTTTAGAAAGAATTAATATAAAATTGTTGGGGGGGAGGAGACAAAAGCTAAAGCCACCTCTGAGGTTTGAAGTCTAGACAGCAAGATCCTTGAGACCACTGTGAAAAAGAAGGTAGGCAGGATGGGGAGATTCTGGAGAGGGACAAGAGCTCAATTTTAAGCACTGGGAAGATAATGAGACAGAAGCTGATTAATCAAGCAAAAAAATCCCAATACGGTCTTGGAAAATTAAAGCATCTACTCAGGAGAAAAGCTAGCTCAGCAGAAGAATCAAGATGTATGCACAGAAAAGTGAAAGCTGAATGTAGAGAAGTAAAAAGATCTCTAATGAACTTATTGAAAAATCATGTATTAAGTACCAACCACATGTGGTATATCATAAAAGAAGCTTTGAGTTAAGAAGGAAGAAAAAGCATTATAGGAAGAAAGTAAAAGAAATTCACAAATTTAACAAGTGAGAAGAAAAAAACATTTAAAAATTACCATGATTAGCAACTCCCCACTGCCCCCAGCCCTACCCCCAAGCAACCACAGGTATAAAGTCTTAATTATGCAAGCTAAACAGTTTCTAGAGATCTGCTGTACAACACTGTGCCTAGTTAACAGTACCATATTTACACTTAAAAATCCATTAAGGGGGACTTCCCTGGTGGTCCAGTGGTAAAGAAACCACCTTACAATGCAAGGGATGTGGGATGGATCCCTGGTCAGGGAATTAACATCTCACATGCCACGGGGCAGCCAAGCCCGCGCTCCGTAACTACGGAGCTCGTGCGTCTCAAGTAGAGCCCATGTGCTGCAAACTACAGAGGCTACGTGCCCTGGAGCCTGCGCGCCACAACTAGAGAAGAGAAAACCCGCACGCCACAACTAGCGAGAAACCCGCACACCAAAACGAATGATCCCACATGCCTCAGTGAAGATCCCACGTGCCACAACTAAGACCTGACGCAGCCAAAAATAAATTAAATAAATAATAAATAAATCTTTTTTAAAAAAGAAACCCATTAAGGCAGTTGACTTCATGTTAAGTGTTCTTATCACAGTAAAAAAAATTTTAAGATATGTTCCAAGAAAATAAAAGTCAAAAGCAAAAAAACAAAAACAGCTTATCTCAGCTGGACAGGAAAATAAGTGACTGAAGCAAGGCTAATACAGCCAAATACAAGAGAGATGTCAAGGAGGAATGGACAGAGAAGGGACCTTTAAAATGCCACCGACAATCAGAAAGTTATTGGTGAACTTCAGGAAAGCAGTTTCATTGACGTGAAGTGGATAGAAGCCGTACTGAGAGGGGAGAGTTCTGCACTGGTCTCCACTACCCAGAGCACTTTCCTCATGGCTGCTCCTTCCTCTCCCTCAGATCTTTGCCCAAACGCCATCTTCTGAGTGAGAACTTTCCTAATCCTCTTATTTGAAACTGTATCCCTTCAGCACTCCTTTTCCATCCCCATGCTCTGTTTTCATCACAGCACTTATCACCCACCATGCATGTTATTACTTACATTTATTTCCATCTCATCTGATATCAACTCCATGAGAGCAGGGATTCATGTCTAGTGTTTATCACTCCCGGGCCTAGAACAGTGCCTGTACAGAGGATGTCCTGAAAACTAATTTGAGAAAGTGTATCAAGACGAAGGTGTAGTAACTGTGTTACATGAAAGGCCAGGTAACAAGAGGACAGAGAATGGACACTAGGATTTTGGAAGATGACCTAAACAAGGGCAATTTCAAATGAGCAGTGTAAAAAAACACCAGGCTGCAATGGGTTAAAGTATTAATGGATAGGTGGGAGGTAAACACAGGAAGTATAAACAACCCTCCTAAGGAGGTCTGCTATATAGAGAAGAGAAAGGAGATGATAGCTAGAGAGATATTTTTGTTTTTGTTTTGTTTGGAGATGGGCGATGTTATAGAATATTTGTATAAGGATGAGAACGTTCAAGTAAAGAAGAAAAAGGTTAATAATGTAAAAGAAGAGAGATAGTTAATAAAGTGATACCCTTGCAAAGTCAAGAGAGGGCAGATTCTGGTGCACACAGTTGGGAACGGCACCCGAGCCAGAAGGAGAAACAATTACCCCACTGGGAAAGGCAGCGAGGTCTAGCCTGGATGCAAGTTGACCAAAGACGAGGACATACTCTTCTGATTCCTTTCTTCGTAAAAGGAGAATTGAGTCTGCTGAAGATTTAAGAAGATATGAAAAAATAGAAGACATGAAACAGGTGTCTTGAGCGTGAGAAAGTGAATCTACTAAGGAGATGTATAGAATTCTTAGGTCTTATTGAACGTCAATGGGACTTTCGGGGTATGGAATATTAAGCGAGAACACTGAGCAACAAAATTGTGGATTCTTTCCCGGCTATGTTCAGTTGCACAGGTAGAACTGTAGAGCGGATGAAGGGTTGGGTTTAACCACCATGACTAGCAATGGTTTCTACCAACGGATAACATAGTGATGCATACAGCTGTAACCTAAATAAAGAGCAGAGCTCCCTGTGGCCTAGTCTCACCATTTTAGTACATTAACCCACACATACATAAAGTCTAGTAATCCAAAGGAATTATTTATTCAGACCTCTCAAAGAACACTTGAGAAGATCCAATTCATAACATACAAACACCATGTCCTAATTCTGTTCACTAACTGTCTCACCCAGGGATACCCTTGAAACTTCCCACCACAATTTATTCACAACTCTCCCAACCAAAACTTCTGTGACACTCGGTTGGCACCAGCTCTGCTCTTTCAGCTTAATTTCCCTTTTCTGTTGTCTTCGTTCCTTTCTACTTCTCTCGAGCAAATCCTGAGCCTTTCCAACAAATTGTCTACCTTTCCTTCTCTTATCCTTCCCTACTAATTATTGTGATAGACAAAATAAATGGAGGGGTGGGGTGGGAAAGATGTAAGAGAGCATGCAGGCCATATAGGCCAATCCAAACTTTTCCATGAAGAGTAGGGACAGGAAAGCAATGGTAAAAATTCATACATTCATCCCTGTTACATAGCTTTAATTATGTAATTCTTGTGCCAAAGAGCACTGTTTTGAACTCTTGTCTCCATTTCTGGAATATAATGTTCAAAAACGGTAACATAATCTCCGTTTGCCATTCCATCAGAACTTCTACCTTGATCCTCTGTTGAAACAAACAACAAATAAACACAACAACAACAAAAAAACTGAGCTTCAAAATAAACATTTTATGATCAAAATTGAAGTATTAGTTTTTAAGTTCCTTTGTTCAAACTGTATGTATGTTTTTTTAGTTTGATTGAAGTAGAGTTGATTTACAATGTTTTGTTAACTTCTGCTGTACAGTAAATTGATTCAGTTCTCTCTCTATATTTTCTCATGTATGTATGTTTCACAAATGGCAAAAAAATACCCCCCCACACTTATTTCCATAAGAAGAGAAATAGACCACTTATCTTTATTAAATTCCTCAGCAAAAATATATAGTCCTGTAACATCATTTTACTGGGAATTTTTCCTCAAATGTCTTGTGAGTATTTCTACAGTGAAGTCTTAGGGAAGTTACTCCAGCCCAGAGCAACCCCTATCTCCTCCCTTTCTTCTATTCAACCATCCCCAGAGACCCTCTTTGCTGTGTCTTCAGTGGCTGACATGACGGGCACTACTTTAGAGGTGCTGCCCTTGTCCTTTCCATTCGAGACTCACTGTGGAGTAGGGTAGAGCCATCCCAGCTCTCCACAAATCTGCTGCTTCTAAAGGCAAGGGCTTATTCAACTTTTAGGATTTTGATTGCCATCTACTGTGAAGAAACACACAATAGGTTTCAACAATACAGATGGTGTATTTGTTTCCTGTTGCTGCTGTAACAAATTATCACAACTTGGTGGCTTAAGATAATGCAAATTTATTATCTACAATTCTGGAGGCCAGAAGTCTAAAATGGGTCTCACTGGGCTAACAATCAAGGTGTCCTCGGGGCGATGCTCCTTCTGGGGGCTCTAGAGAAGAATCCATGTCCTTGCCTTTTGCAACTTCTAGAGGCTGCCTGTGTTCTTTGGTCACAGCCTTCTTCCATCTTCAAAGCCAGCAATGGCCAGTCTAGCCTTTCTCATGGGGCATCACTCTGATACTCACTGTTCTGTTTCTCTTTCACACATAAAGACCCTGGTGATTACATCAGGCCCATCCAGAAAATCCAGGATAATCTCCCCATCTCAAGTTCAACTGATTAGAAAACTTACTTCCATCTACAACTTTAATTCCATTTGCTACGTAACATAGTATGTGCCAGGTTCTAGGTGGGCCAAGAGGCCATTATTCTGCCTAGCACAGATACAAAGAGTACAAAATCTAAGAAATCTTTTTAAGTTCTCAAATTCATTTCCTTTAGTTCTCAATTCCCTTGCTGACATAGTAAGTAACTGGAAGTCATCTAAGGCCTCTATGCTCTTCCATTATTATAGCAAATGGAGCTTACCACAATGCCCTGTTCATGAATAGCCCACATGGACTTCCCTCCTCTGTGATCATTTATCTTCCTTAAATATAAAGCTAAAGAATCGATAAATCCACAATAATAAATGCCTCCTGGTTTCAGTTGGACATACATATGCTGGAAGGCCTCCACAGTAAACGGTACAAGTCCTGCCAGGAATGATCCATTCTGGGCATTCCCTCTTAGTTTAACTATTAACGTTGAAAAATATATGCCTAAATACCAGTAACACCTATAAGTCAACATGACAGCTTTCCATCAGAAGCAGAAACCTTAATTTGTACCTGGGAACTTTCCAGAACTATTGGACTCATATTTTCAAGCAAGTCATTGCCCCCCACTGCCCAGGAAGCCCACTCACCCCCCATTCTTTTATTTGTTGGACTGTAAGTAACAGTGGCAGCTCCAGAATTTCTCCATACAAACAAGATAGGGGATGTGTTGGCTAGGGAAGCCCTGGCGTTAGGGGCTGTGCACCAAAGCTGCTCTTTGAAGGCGCTTATCAGAAAGGACAGTGAAATATCCATTTCTAAGCATGGAGAGAAGCTGAAGAAGCTCATGGAAAGACTAAAGGCATTCGCATCCCAAAGCCTTCCTTGTGTTACCAGCAAGGATGGACAATCCATGGAAACTTATGTTTGAAAGAGACCTTGGAGGCCATTCCAGTCTGGGTCCCAATCCCCTGAACTCCCTCCTCTGAGCCATGGGTCATCCATCTGCTGCAGTATCACCGCAAACACCACCTAGAACTCACTAGCTCGGAATGGTGAGCATTTCAGCTCTGAATTCTAAATCTGGGCGATTTAAATTCTGAATCAGGTAATCCTTACTCCAGTCCGGTGTCCTAGTCCTTTCCAGAAACTGAATTTCTGATTCCTGTCTCTGAAGTCTCCCTCCAGAGTTTCTTTTCCTTTTCAGTCCTCAGCTCCAGTTGGAGATAAATGTCAGAATTATTTCAAGCATAGAAGCATCCCTAACTATCTCTGCAATATATATATATATATGGGAGGATTCACAGAAGCAGGAACACCTCCCTCTTTTTATATATGTGTTCTATTTCTGGTCACCCAGATTTCAGGTCGGAAAACATTTGGCCGAGGAGCAGGAATGGCTTTAAGTGACTTGAAGTTCAGCCCACCCTGCTGAAACACCAACAAGGAAACTCCAGATGATTCCTCTGATCAGATAAGAGGCGTTCTTTGAAAAAGTGCATGAAACGAGTGTTCTGACAACCAGGGAATTTCAAGAGAATGCGGGAAGTGGTGGGTTTCTCCAAAACCTGTGTTTAGGGGCAAAGTGATGCAGTAAATTCAGAGAATGAGAAGTTCCATGACAAGAAGAGACAGGACATCACAATGCAGTTCAGTAATTCACTTCGACAAATGCTGTGAATTGGACTGAAAAGTGCTGAGCTGCTGTTCCAAGGAGAGAGTAGGAGCTTACCCGTCTCAATTTCTGCTTTCCTGAGCAACCTCAACTATTAGTCTGGGAAGAAAGCTGGACCATCAGACAAAGCAGCGGGAAATGATGATATCATCATGACTGAAGCAAATGAGTTGAAACTGTCTTGTATCAAAGTAGCTCTTGACTCTCAGATGTGCTAAGGATGCCGAGATAGTGTCTAATCTCTTTCTTAGGTTTCCTTGCACCTCTGCCCCTGATACCACTTAAAACCAATTCCACTTCTGACAGAATGCACCACAATCCCAGGATGGAGGGAATCCTAAAAGTCAGCTGCACTGTCCCTCTCCACCACCTCCTCGCCACCTTGAGGCTTCTCTGTCTGAAACCCACTCTGGAGAAAATTCAGCCCACTTTGGGGCAGCTCTGACTAGGAGACTGCTAAGAAACCTACCTCTAAGATATTAGGCCCAGCTTTGCTCTCCAGTGCTTGCCCAGAATATACTGACTCACTGTCCCATATAAATGCCATTAGAATATTTAATGACAATTATGTCACCTGAGTCTTCATTCCTCTAAGGCAAACGTGTCCAATTTCCTCAGAATACTGACAGATCCTCTCTCCTTTGTTCTCCCTTTCCTCTGAGCCCTACACTTTGGTCAGTCTCCGCCAAGCACAAAGCCAAAAGCAACCACCTGATTCCTCAGATGTGGGATAACAATCCCAGAGTGAAAGGTGACCATTACCTCCCTACTGAGTGAAACCAATATATGTATCTGAATCAAGGTGTCCAAATTAACTATTTTGGCCAGTACACCAAACTATTAAATCATATTGTTCTTGCAATCAACTAAAACCACTGAATTACAGTGCCGCTGACAAACCAAACATCTTTACCCAGTGCCCATGCAGTCCGCAGCTTATTTGAAGGACATAACTCTAGATCTTCACCTGAAGAAATTCGTAGAGCTACTTTTGCTTTTAGTTTTTCAAAAATGGAGCTTCCAGTATTTGCATTTTGATAAACTCGAAAATATCTTTCTTCCATCTCCTCGTTCATTACTTCTGCATTTGAACTTGTTTCCGCAAAGTAAATTAATTCAGATGGAAAGAAATATTAATTTGTTTTGGTAAATGCATTAAAAATGCTGTAATTAATAAGAAAAACAAGCGTGACAAATCTTACCACTGTGTTCCATTGTAAAAATTTAGAACTCTGTTAAATTTCACCTTGTTACGTAAAACAATTATTCTACTTATCGGAGACCTTTGCATATCCTGATTTAGGTATGCGAAATATTAATCATCACTTTCAGCTTTGTGTCCAACTCATAAATGTCTCCATTAATGGCTAATTTCAAGATGCTGAGAGAAATACTGACCAGATTTAAACTATTCACAGCCCTAAGGCACACTGTTAGCAACTAGTATTGGTTAATATGGCAGCTTTAATTCTCACTATTTGAGTACAGCCTTTCAATTTGTCAAGAGTCCCTCTAGCTTTGGACTATCATTCAGCTTACGTTTTTCACACTTTACCCACAGGTGATGAGCTATGGCATCATGTGCAATACTGAAATGTACATGACCACATTCACTCAGATGTAGAGTGTTTTCATCCAAATGCAAAACACAAAACTCAGGAGGCTCTTTGCAATACAACAATAAAGAAAATGAAATGCTTTAGTCAGACCCATGAAACTATTTATCAGGACTCTGCTAAAAGTTTCTGGAAGAAAATATTAATAATAATGATAGCTGAACCAGTCAAGGTAAAATAGATTGTATTGGCTCATGTAACTGAAAAGTCTACAATAGCCACAGCAGGATTCTGGCTTCACAGGGTACCATAAGGACCTAGTTCCTCTCCATCTCTCAGCTCTGCTCTCCTCCAGGCTGCCTTCACAAGACCTCTCGGAATCAATTCCTGGTTGAAAAAGCATGTCTCTTTGTGGCCACACCAGCCCAAGGTCTGGGAATAACTAAATGAACCAACATAGGAACTAAATGACACTGATTGGCCAGACCAACTCACATGCTCCCCTCTGGATTCAGGAGGGAAGCCCTTCCTGAGTACAACCTGAGGGAGGCAGTGGGAATTTGAACTACTGTAACCAGAGGAAGGGGCAACGGATGTTGGATGGGCCTAAACCTCAAATGGCTACTACGTTAAGTCTAATTAAAATCTTACAGTACACTCACCACAGGAGGACACTTTGCCAGATAAAACAGAGAGGTGGACTGCTATCAGTGAGACCAATAGGCAAAGCTGCGATGCTTCCAGGCGCAGAGAGCTGAGAGATCTCTTTCAGATGTGCAAACCATATAACCACATTTTCCATTTTAGCCAGCATAAGTTCCAGTCTCACTCAGGGCCAAACTGCCAGTGTATGATGCCAAAGGATTGATTTTGCTGACATGCAGTTAAAAACCAGTCATATCTGCTTTGCAAAGTACCTTTGAGATCAAAGGTTTAGCTCAGAATTCATGCGGCTGGCCCCATTATGTATTTTAAAAATTTAGGGTGAATTTAATCTTACTCTGTGCCTGATTTTTTTTTTTTAATTTCTACTGCCTGAGAGTAAGAACCTTAACTTTTTTATGTGCAAGAAAACATGTAGTTTTTATATTCCTCTTTTCTACAGATGAAATGCCCTCACTTTTGTCCTTCTTTTATATCCACATCCTTCATATACAACACTCTGAGAAATTTCTGTAGATTTTAAAATCTAAAAAAATTTGATTTAAAAAAAAAACTCACATCCTAAAACTAATTATTACCAAAAAAAAATTTTTTAAATGTCAGGCAACTACAGCTTTATAGGAACTCTGAAGACTGATTCTGTGAGTGGATTTCCGGAGGTGGCATATCTGTTTCTCTGAGAGCTTCCTTTTTAAGGAGCATGGGAAGCTATTATTAACACATAGGAAGAATCTATACAGAGTAGATTATGTTAGTCATATCAAATCCAATTCCTTTCTGGAGTGAGGCTAATTTAGCTAGGTGATATTCTAAATTAAGTTACAGTTGGCTGTTATAGGCTAAAACTTACTCAGTTAAAGATCAGAGCAAACAATAGTTCTCGAAATTTCCTTTTATACATCAGCTCTATCAAGGTGACCCAATATATTCTAGCTATTTGAAATTCACCTTAAATTGCACACAATTCTGTCACTAAGTCTTTGGTTACAAAAAAGGTCAGAGTTACCCAATGTGGGACTCAGGTTCACCAGTGGGCCGTCCTCATTTCCACACCGTTAGGGTGACTCGTCCTCCCTTCACTCTCCAAAATCATCTTCCAGGCTCCCTCTACTAAAAATCAATACGAATATGTGGACTTGAAGGATAACAACAACTAAGAAAGCAAGATTACAATCTATTGATAAAAAACAAAATGGTTTAACTCTAGAGCCTATTCAAACACAAAAAGAACTTACTACAGACAACCATATGCAAATGCTCAATGAAAAACAAAAAATCTGGATACTGTAGGCTAAAGGCTGAGAACCCAGAAATGCATTCCTTTACAGTCTAGTAGAAGAGGCAAGAGAGAAAACTATAAGACAAAGAATAGGAACGCTTTTATGTGATGTCTTAAAAACAAGGCAGAGACACTAACTGGTCAATAGTTCAAATGAAGAGGAAAATCACTATGAGATGAGAAGACCAAGGAAGATTGCGAAACACTTTACCTTTTTTCACCTGGCTACACTTTGATGGATTTCTTTAAATCTCAGTTGAAATATGACCTCTTCAGGGAATCTCCTGACTCCCAGGGCAGATTCATCTCCCACACCCATTAAACTCCTTCAGTAGCCCATTTTTCTCTTTTGGAGCACATTTCACAATCAAGACTTCATAATGAATGGAGTAATGATTTCTTAAGAATATCTGATTACTCTCTTGCAAACTCAGTGACTGCAGGGATCATGCCTTATTTTCCCAGCACTTACTTGTCTGTGTCAATAAATAATCCTCTAAGCAATTTTTGAGTGAATAACTGAATGAACCGTCTAACTCTCTCATTCCCTAGAATACGATTCTAGAATAAAATCCTGAAATGTATCACTATTTAGATGACTGAGTGAGGCTGTATTTCTGACACATTTGTCACTAAGCAGATATCTTACATCTCTTCCATTCCAGCTCTGGCAACGTGGACAATTTTGACAACTCTCAGTCCCTTAGAAAAGAGTGAGCATAGTAAACAAGGTAATGTCCATGAAATTCTCAGAGGAGAATAAAAAAGCTATTTAAGGATTAGGAATTATTGGTGCTTTCAGAATAGATGCTTATTTGTGTTTTAGGATTGAGGAGATTAATTTATGAGCAAAGTGATGTTTGGCTGATGCAAGAAAATGGGGAAGTGGCTCTGGGGGTCATTTCTCTTCCGCTATGATGCCTCATTTAAACCTGACCCATGTGATCCCTCACCAATGAATTGCACACATTTATGCCTAAGTGGCATAATAACAAAATAACTCTAGAAATAATCTCTACATGTACCAGAAAAGCTTAAGTATAAGGATATACAATTCTTTCTTACTGCTTCTCTGCTTGAGTCCCTTATTACTTGGGTAGTAAATACTGTAACCTAGTAGGGAGAGAAGTTCCCCAACCTGAAAATAGTTGTTCTTTAAAATAGCTTAATGTGTTCTTTGAAACCAGTAATCGGATTAAGCAGCAGGGTTTTAAAGGAGTTATTTAGCCTTTAAGTCTAATAAAGAAGTTTGTCTTTCCTACAAAATTAATCTAAGAGCGAATTTTCATCCTTACAAAGGGCCTTCGACTATCCATTCCTTTTTTTCTCAAAGTACAAGTTAAAAACTGTAAGTGAAAGATTTTAACCATGTTTATATTACTGTTTTTTCTCTATATACTTCTCCTTTATTTTTGTAATGTTCTGCCACTTTTTATTGGATCAGTAATAAATAAAGTCTCTTGCCATGTTACCAACACAGTATCACATATTAATTTATTTACCTTGGTCTTTATTTTTTTCCTAAGGAATGTATACCTTTAGCCAAACGACATGATTTATCTAATGTGGTTTGGTTAAACTTATAAATTACCATAAACATTTGCTTTGGAAGAATCCATATGAAACTGTAATTCTAAGCGGTTTATGAATTTTTTATTCCCACTAATAGCAAATTTCAGATATACACAAGGGAGAAGGTAACCCACTATCTTAATGTTCTACACGGGTATCTCTAGAGAGTCAAACTTCATAGGACGTCCAAGGTCAAAGGTGAAATGGGCTCAAAGTCTTCACAGTACTTGATTCGAGAGAACATGATCAAGACAACAAAAGAATTACACCTTTTTGTTATTTATATTCAACATAAAATTCATGAAGAATTTTAGATTCTTCGAAGAACCTCTTTAGAGGTGCCAGTAAATCATGCATTTGACAAAGTAATTCACAAAGGGGAAAAATATTAAAACGGATTTGGGTCTCTTAGATGATTTACTGTCTTACTCACATGCAAAACACTCCAAAGATTAAGCCTTTGCCACTGAACAAGCCTGCACTTAAATCAGCTCAGAGATTTCTAGGAAAGGAGAGTCAATAACTAACAAGGAAACAATACACTCAACTAAGAAAGTCTTCTGCCCGGACTATGTCTCTCAGTGCATATGTTATTTTTTTTTATGGAAACTGAGAAATGGAAGCTACAGTACATTACTCATATTCAAGTGCAGGAAAACGTCATTAAAACAATTAATCTGAAGAAGAACAATTTAAATCCCAAAATTATTTCCATATCATGATCCACTGAAATATATTTAGTTAATGGGATTTAAATGAGTTCATTATAAGTGCTATTTTTTTCCTGGCCCCTCTTTATTTAAAACATATTAGATTTTTTTTTTAAATCTTGATGATAAATTACTTGCATTGCAATGGCAGAGAGAAGCTGATTTATGATTTAGGTTGAAATTGTGATAGTTCTTTTTTCTGACCATCAAGGAAAAATGATAATACTGGCAACTACCCTATCTGAAATATTTGAATTCAAAAACCCACCAACACTATCAAACCATCCTCTCTAGTAAAACACCATCATGTAGCTCTGGAAGTTACTACCTGTGCTTTCTTAGATTTTACTACAATGCTGATAAGACTTAGTTTACAAGCAAAAGGAAGATGTTCATATCAACAGAGAGCTGATGGTGTCATCATTCACAGAGGCAGGACTCTCAGGTGTGGGGCAGAGGTGACAAGAGCCCATTTGGGATACATCAGTGTGACGTGCCTGCAGGACATCCCCACGCAAGTTGGAACATGGCAGGGAGAGACATATTTGTGAATGGTCTAAATTGGGGTGCCAAGTTTCCAAGACAGAAAAAATGACAGAGGAAAATGCATCAATTATTACATGCAAAGCCACAATCATGTAAAAAGTGATCTATAGAAATCCCTCATGATTTATGCAAATTAACAGATTACAAAAGTTCAGTCTGATACGTATGTGTGTGCATCCTAGCATCAATGATGAAAGTAGGATTTCCCTTCTTTTGTTCCTTCATCTAATGGGAGATGACCACGGACAAGACAAACAGAAGAGAAAGAGGAAAACCAAAATAATCTGCAAATTGGATAATCTCTGATCAGGGTGGGCTGTTATCACAAATCCTAAGATTTAACCTGTCTCTCCTTCAGGAAGTCATACCTATAACAGAGTAACTTAAATGGAAACAACCCCTGACGGGCATTTGACGTACTCTTCTGTGTTATAACAGGTAGCATTGTTTATGAAGGCATTCCAACAAATTTGAAAAATCATTTGAAACATGATTCCCTTACCCGTGTGCTTAAGGAATTTTTTTTTAAAGGTGAAAGAATTATTTAATATATCAGAGACTACATATCATGAGAAGAAAACTAATCTCCATAATTCTTCAAAAATCTCAACTAACCAAATATTTCTAACTACCCATCACATCTGTGCCATTTCTCACCTCTCCAATTTTCCTTTTCAATGTGGTGATAGCTGAAAACACAACAACAAATAGAAAACAAAAAAGCTTCCAATATTTTCCCTGGTTGAAGAAAGACTTTCTCTCAGCTGTATACGATCACAGATATTAAGGTTATACAAAAAAGACCTATTTGAGGGTTAGCTTTTCAGACCCCATTTATTATACACAAGGAAGGATTTCCTGGCTAGGATAGCAGTTATACACATTACTATATGCAATCCCTTTTCTGCACAAAAACAAAAGCTCTGGGTCACCAGTGAGTACTCTGGGATGAGATGGCAGTGGCAGTCAGTGCGGGTAGTGGGGAGGGAGTACTATATAATTTAAATTCTCTTGTCTGGAGATCCCTTTAATAAATGCTGCCCCTTCACAAGAGGGCTGAACAGAGTTAGGGGTATAATCTGTGTCTGTGAAACAAAATGAAGGGGAACAAACGGTCCAGATGTGAGATGGTGAGAGGCATCTACATTATATTAATGTTATAACAGAGAGAGAATATGCTATGATGGTTCCATAAAGAAAAAGATCATTGCTGTTGGTCAGAGAGAAAGGAAGCCTTCATGGAAGAGACAGAGATGAGCTAAGCCTCAAGAAATAGCTGGTGATAAGGAAAGTGTACACCACATTCATGGTAATAGGAAAGATCCAACTTGGCAAGAATGGTATTAGAAAATCACAGGGCAAAAGGTAACAAAGTCGTAAAGGCCAGCATGCCAGGTGAAAGTGAAGGGGATGCTTAACTATAGGTAATGGGACGGGGGGAGATAGTTAAAAATCCCAGTAGCAGCATGATAACATAAGAGCAACTGTGTCTGGGGAAGATGAATCGAATATTTTCCATGCTAGAACTGATTGATAAAGAACATATACACACAATGGAGAAAAATCTGGAGGCTGCTGCTAGGGTGGCAGCAATAGGAATGCAAAGGTAATCTGAAGAAATTTTTAAACTAACATGGAAATGAATTGGACTTGGGAGACAAATGAGGGAACTGAGTCAAGGCAACTTGCAGCTACAGGGATGCAAGCTCAGATAACCAGACAAATTATGAAGCCAATGAAAGGGATAAGAAATTCATTTTTATTGGAACCTGCTGAGAGGAAGCAACGCAGGAAAGATGCCAGGGAATCTAGTTTTGCATGGCCAGGTGGATGAGTGGCCGGCAGTGAATCAAGGAATAGCTAAGAAGTTATGTAAGATCCTTTTCATTGCTATGGTCAAGGCACATAGATGTATCTTGATTTCTATAGCGCTGTGGGTTGTATTATTTTCCTTTTCCCCCCATTAATTCTCTAGTGATTAGAGTCTGCGTGAGAACAAAAATTCTATTTTGGCAACGACCTCTGTTATGCCACACAAAGTCAGATTGGTTTATTCATCGAATTACTCTATTACAGACACGGACACAATGAGGGCTTCATCAACTTGGGTCTTCATTTCATTTTTTCTTTTCAAAAGCTCTGTCCACTCATTACAGCATCAAATAACAACCCCCCCCCCAGTGATGCGCCGTGGAACAGAAAGGGAAAATGTGTTTCAATACGGTCTAATCCCTGCTGTAACAAAAGCAGAGAACATTATCTGTGACTCCAAACTAAAGGAAAAGAACATCTATTTCAGATCCTACACACTACAAGTGCTTGAATAAAAGCCAAACACATGAAGAATATGTATGCGTGTGGGTATAATATACATATGGAATAAATTAAAATATTGTATGTGAGGGGAAATGGGGTAAGGCCAGTACAAATATTAAGGTTTAAGTGGGGTTTTTCTTTGGTTTGTTTCAAGTTGAACAGAAAGAAAAGGTATTGTTTTCTTTTTAATTAATTTTTATTGGAGTATAGTTGCTTTACAATATTGTGTTAGTTTCTACTGTACAGCAAAGGTAAGTGAATGTATACACATATCCCCTCTTTTTTGGATTTCCTTCTCATTTAGATAAGTGTTTTAAATGAACGAAAAGAAGACATTTCTGACTGCCTTTCGCCACTGAAGCATAAACTTGAACTGAACTATGCCTTTATCTTCCATCAGCTCCTCAGTTCCGGGTTCAGCATATTTCCCTTCCTTCTCCAACCCTGCCTTAGCATTCTTGGTTATTCAGTGACTCAGGCTTATTTTCCTTCTTTTCAAGACCGGCTCCTCTTAAAATCCCACATGCAGCTGTTTAGAAAGGATGGGTGCTTCATTCTCTCCTAGCACTGCCTCTCCGGTTATCCCCAGACCATCCCTCCTCATCACCATCTCTTCAGTGTAGGCAAAACGCAGATTCCAAAGCACAGCTCAAGGCTAATGGAGTTGGACTTCTCACCCCTTCCTGTACCTCATACTTTTGGGTGAACTTCTTTCACCTCTCGAAATTCCCTTGTATTTTTCCTTTACCCCAACTCAAACTTCATCAAGTTGGGTAGGAGTGGAGTATGTCTTGACACAAACCCTACCCCTATGGGATGCACCTACCTAAGACCATCTCTTAACTATGGCAAGTATGTTATTTACTCGATCACAAAATCAAGCGAGCACTCGACTCAACTGTTTCTTTAATATAGTTAAACTCAAGATCTCTTCAATTGCTGGTGAGGTCATAGTTTTTTCCAGACAAGAAGTATCCACCATGGGTCCAAGAAGCAGATCTCTTTCGTCATAACAAAACGTAGATGACTTAAAGACTAATTTGGGCAACTGTGTCAAGCAGATGAGTGAATAGAGATGACAGTTAACATTAATTTGTGCTTTGAGATAAAAATCAACAAACATTTACTGAATATCAATGCCATACAAGGAACCATTAAATACTCTGTAGGATACTTATAGATCAAGCATCCAGTAACTAATTTGGGAAAATAATGCCAATATACAAACGATTAAATAAGATTTCAGTTTAAAACTGCAGAAGGTTTGGCACAACACTGTATAAAATATGCCTGCCAACTGGAGCGATCCAAGCTCAGAGGAGACATAATTCAATTCACCTTGATGTCAGCAAAGGTTTTACAGAGTAGATGAAATGTGAACTAGGATTAATTGGCTCTACACAGGTAGAAAAGAGAGGGACAGGGTTTAGCAAGGTGGGGGAACGAGATGATGGGACAAAAAGACAGAAATGGCAAAGCAAAACCCATTTACTGGCAAAATGGAGTAAACCAGAGGGGCTGGAGTAGAAATTCTAATCAGAGGAAATGCAAGAGAAAGGCTCAAAACTGAGGAAAGAAAGGAAATAGATTAGTGGTTGCCTATAACAGGCTGGGTAGTATAGGGAATGGCTGCTAATAGATATGGAGCTTCTTTTGGGGAGTGACAAAAATTTTAAAACTAGAATACAACTGTATAACAAATATTATAAATGGTCAAGTATTACGGTACAAGAATGCTATCTCAATAAAGCTGTTTTAAAAAAAGGGAGGGAAGATGGTCTTGACAATCATTGTCATTAAAGGATCTTCAAAGTTATCTCTTATATAATTATTCCAAAATCTAACAAATATCTCTGCATATACCAAAAAATGTGTGACCATCAGTGTTCCTTAACTCTACTCCCCGGCAATCTCCACAGAGTATAACCTTCCTTCTCTTCCCCATGTTCTTATTTATTCCAAAGTATGGACTTGGCTAGCATTCATCACAGCTTTGGGAAGAGCAAATTATATTAGTTACATCTGATTTTCTCATATTGGAGAAATGACACTGAGCTCACAGTGTATCTCAATAGTCTGCTTTTAGCCCATGGGATTTTTCCATCAAGTTACAAACATGTGTCCCTAAATTCATTCATTCTTTTGCTATACAAATAGCTTAAAGTGGCTAGTGATTGGTGGATCCTAGGATATATTCAATATATTCCATCTAGCTCTATCCCCTACATTAAAAAGAACAAAAGTGACAATAAAAATAGCTTAACTAGGGCTTCCCTGGTGGCGCAGTGGTTGAGAGTCCACCTGCCGATGCAGGGGACACGGGTTTGTGCCCCAGTCCAGGAAGATCCCACGTGCCGCGGAGCGGCTGGACCCGTGAGCCATGGCCGCTGAGCCTGCGCGTCCGGAGCCTGTGCTCCACAACGGGAGAGGCCACAGCAGTGAGAGGCCCGTGTACCGCAAAAAAAAAAAAAAAAAAAAAATAGCTTAACTACATTGTTATTAGTATGTGCTAAACACCTTCTATAGATTCTCCTCATCAGACCCTCACCACAAAGCCATGATACAGGTTTAAGGACCCCCATCATATAGATGAAAAAGTTGAGGCTCAGAAAAGTATGGTAATTTTCCCAACCACTAGGAGGTAGTTCAAGAAGGTCCATCTGACACAAAGCCTATGAAGAAAAGTTCCAAAGGGAGAAAGAGTAGAGTTGTGCCTAAGTACAAACATTAGCTGAAGTTAAAACATAGACAAGAAGGTAGTTTTACATCTGAATCACTGCTCAAAAATCTTTGGATGATTTAAGTCGGAAAATGAACCCCTAATTATCTTTTGACATATGAGCCTATTCTCATAATCATAGTCTGCATAAATACTGCAATTTTATCTTGAAAGAATATAAACATCTTTTACACTCATCTTAAGTTTCTTGAAAGCTCTAGAAATAATGAATTGTAAGTGAGTATTAGCCTGTCTATTCACTAGCTAAAATTATCATGTGCTCTAAGAATAAAAATCAAAATACATATGATTTAGCGTTTTTATAGAATGGACTGGTAGAAATTTTGAGCTAGGCTAAAATGATTATAATTTAACATGCACCCGGAAAAAAAAAGCGAAATTACATGTTAAAATACTAAAATGGCTTAGGTATGCCTAATTTCTTTTTGCTACACTATATTTATTTTCTAAAGTTAATGCTGACCAATAATCTCTTTTTATGAAAAATGAATTTTCCCTGGTACATATACAACTGTTGTCTATCTTCATCTACAGAAGAGGCTAAGATTCCTGCATCTTTCCGGACACACAAAAATTCTGTGGGTGTACAAATTCACTTGGCAATAATTTGTTTATGCGAAGATAAAGCAGTGAAGTTATCCACGTTTAAGTGTAAAACAATGAAAGATATAAATTTATTTTTACTGGAAATGAGAGAGTGTTCCAGAGTTCTGCACAATCCATTAACTACTATGCCTAAACAAAGTCTTTATAAATGTTATGCTTCTCATTTTATGATTTTATAGCTAATGTGTTTTCAGCCAAGAATAATGTGGTGATTAGAAGAGAGTTCAATACAGATATGTGGCAATGCAGTAAGTACAGAGGTTAATGAATTTCTCAGTGACTAGAAAACAATTATTGATCACCAATTTTTGGAAAGCTTTAAATCGAAATTTTTACTACAAAAAGATACTAAAAAAAATTCAAAGGAGCTAGATAAAAGGTTTTGAAACTAATAAGATATTGATTTTTCTAACTTTGTATGCAAATTTGTGGATTTAATAGTCCCTAATTTAATTAGACTAATGCCTTTTGCATGGACTGGCTTGTAGAGGAAGGCTACGTGACAAACTGTCTGAATTTGTGAACTGATGTATCTCCAAAGGGGTGAAAATTAATACACCTCTAGTTTGGGAACCTCAATTAACAGCATAACCTAAATAGCTATGGATTTGGAAGATCCATGTAGTTTTATACCTGTTTCTTATTTACTTGCCACTTAAGGTCAGTAGAAAAGATTAGGAATTGGTTTAAAATTTGATCAATTAGGTCCACTACCAATTAGGTTAATACAATTCAGCATTAGAATATGAAAGAAGGGTGGACAGTCCATTTCTATGATAATGCTAAATGACTGGGGGTGGGGATGGGTAGGGGAAGCAGAGAAAAAAGGGGAGAGACAGAGAGAAAGATATTGATTATAGAAATGAGACTCATGTAATTAACATCTATCAATAATAAAAAATCCAGGAGTCTCTTCACAAATTAAGAATTTTTTTTACGACAGCTACTAGGTAGCAGTCACAGTAGATCTGAATTTAGCTTTTGTGTTTTCTGAGTCTAACCTATTTAAGAATGTATAAAACGGGGGGAGGGATAAATTAGGAGTTTGGGATTAACATATACACACTACTATACATAAAACAGATAACCAACAAGGACTTACCGTACAGCACAGGGAACTATACTCAATATTTTATAGTAATCTATAAGGGAAAAAAAAAATCTGAAAAAGAATATATATACATATACATATATATATATATATATATATATATATATATGAATCACTGTACTAACATAACATTGTATGTCAACTATACTTCAATTAAAAAAAAACAAGGCATGGGGAAAAAAATAAAGTCTATCTTTGTCAAAAAAATGTATTAAAGAAACAATGAAGTAGTTGAGTGCTAAATAGAAATAAAATAGGCAAGCTACAAATGAAGTAATTACCCCCTGAATAAAGTCTGCTATTAAGATACTCCCTGAGTGACAGAAAACAGATTCACAAATATTACTTTTCCCTTCGTTTAATCATTCGCAGCGCCACCAACGCTTTATCTACACCCCAGTCAGCCCTGCTGCCTGTGGTGTCCTCCAAGCTTCTCTGGGACATTACCACCCCCTGGTGGCCAGAAAGGGGAACTACTGATCCCTCTTGCTCACTTACCACCGTGTTTCTCCCCAACTCTAAGTATTCACATTGTACCTTCACTGTTTCTATATCTTCCAAGAAATTCCACCTCAAGGAATCAATGTTGAGATTCATTCATATATCCAAGTATCCATTTCTTCAACTTCTATATCTCTTCCAACTTTTAGTAAATTATTCAGGAAAATAACTTTCTACCTTTCTCCTTACCCTTCTATCTCACTCTTTGATCTCCATAATGAGCTAAAAATGGATCAATGAGTTTAGGGTTCAGGTAAATCATCACTAACAAGTGTATTACTTCTGGTGGTAGGACTTTAGAAAATTATACCAAAGAGACATAAATGGGATATAACTATATCAAGAAAAAAGTTACAAATGTGACTGAAATAAACATCAGAATTAGTACTCTCTACATCAAACGTAATCTTTAAAAATCTTAGAGCCAGTAAATCTACATTAAGTGTAATTGAAATAAAAAGCAGAATTATTACTGTCATTAAATAATTTTTAAAGTGTCTAAAATGTCATTTGAAAACTCCACTACTGTTTCCCGCACCTAGTAAAACCTTTTAACTAAATATACCTATATACTATAAGTGTTATACATTAAAAGCTAGTCCTAATTTAATTTTGCTGCTTTTTGTTTTGGGCAACAACACACTCTGCTTTTTTTATTATTAACATGGAATATTTTATAGACTATGAAATAATATAGACTTTTATTGGCTAGTGTTTGACTCAACACTCTGTGACACTTTTTCTAGACAGAAAAGCTTTCCATGTTTCATACCACCGAGAGTCACGTGGATGTGGAGGAGAAAATATCACCTTCCTACAGCACAGAGCAGAACTACAATGACTGTGTTTGCTGTGAATACACCCTAGAATCATAAAAGAAAGACCAGGAAAGTGCAATTAATTAGTATTTAGTTCGAACAGACTCTCCACCACCATGACGATAGGCAGTCTCATAAAGAAAAAGGTATGATGGTTTGGAACTAAGGCTTCAATTCTCAATCTATCATGTAAGTAGCTATTTAATCTTGGCCAAACGGCTAGGTTTTCTGAACGATGATTTCCTCATCTGCAAAATGTGGCTGTAAGCACCTGAAACTAACACAACATCGTAAATCAACCATACTTCAACTTTTTTAAAAATGTGGCTTGTAAGGCTTATATTCCTAGGGCTGTACTAATGTTTGCATGTGCACACATACTTATACACGTGCATACACGCAAACACACACACACACACACACACACACGTATTTCCCTCCAACCCCTTAATTACTGATCTTCTCACTACATCTTTCTGCACTGGCTTCACTTTCTCAGATTTGCTCTCCCATGAAGCTGTAACAATACTGGCAGACAGATCCGGTCTTATATCTTTATGGCTTCATGGCCAGAGAGAAATAGGACTTTTCCTAACTAGAATAACCTGAAAAAAATCTGGGAAAGCACTCTTATTGGCCCACAATGGGTTAAATATTCACGGCTACACAAATTACCCTACCCCAGGGAATGCACTAATATATTGAACCAGCTTGAGCAGGACTTAAGGGGCACGAGGTCTCAGCCGAGAGAGGCTGGGCGGGCCTCCTGAGCAGACATAGATGCTGGTCTATACAAAGACCATGTTGGCATCTTGTTTCCTCATTTTCTAGTATTAATATACTCTTTCATTTTTAAACTAATTACTCACTACTCACTCCTCAAATAATTCTATCCGCCTGAATGACTGCAGTAGTTTTCTAGCTGGGTACCACTTCTAGATTCATCTTCCCACCACTGTCCTTTCAGATAACTTTCAAGTTCAAGAACCAACATGGGTTTTGTGTGGCCTGTCATAAAAGATCAAACTTCTGCCATATAGCCTTAAAGCCCCTTCAATGTCTGGCTGTCCCTTATCCAGCCATCCTTATTTGCCGTCGGTATTCATTAAGAGGAACTGTTCTTCTCAAATACTTTATATTCCCTGTCATGTCACAATCATTCTCCCCCAGGCCTCTGATTATGCTAATCTCATTAGCTAAACTCGTCTACTCTTGCATTTCCAAATCCCACTCATCTATTACAAACGAATGTTCCAATTTTGTCCTGTTTTTATATGCAACTCATACTGATCCTGCCCGCCCTTGAATTCTTACAGCATCCAAATGGATTCAATTATATAACAATTTATTACTTCCTATTTGTTTTGCCATCTCTCCGTTTAGGTTATAGGTGCTTAGAGAGGACAGACATACCTCAGAGTTACCTTCCTCTAAGATATCTTCCTTAGAGACACTGTCCTCACAGTGCCAGGCATAATGGGCACCCCCAACAGATACTTGATTTTCATGCCCTTTGCAAACAAGAGAACTTCAATAGCCTAAACAGTTAACCCTAGGATAAAAACAAACAGAATTGCCCTGTGATTAAACTCATCTGTCTCATTTCTCTGTAGCTGTCATGAAAATGCTATGTTTCTAATTCAACATTTAAGTCCAATTCTGCTGCTAGATAAAGGTCATCTTCAGATAGGTCATATGATATCGGGGGAGTCAGAAACTGGAAATTTGCACATGTTTACAACTGTTTTCATCACATGCAACCCCCCCACAGGGGAGACCCAGTACTCTGGTCCACAAATAGGTCAGCAGTCTGTCATGTGGGCATCAGCAGCCACCTCATAAATACATCTGAAAAGTTTACCTCCTGAATCTTAAGTAGCCAATTCATCCTTGCATCAAGCTGATAAGAAAAACACCAGTTCTTCATGTCTTAACTGGACTGCTGTCAGGGGTTGCTATTTTCCGGAGTGATGAAAACTTTCCAACCGAGTTGCTTCTTACGCTGCCATTTCTCTTTTTTTTTTTAAACTTATGAATTCACAGAACGTAAAACTTACTGGAAATTAGATACAAATACCTGACATTCTGAAGCAAAGAGGTCAGACCAACGACCTTGTAGAAAAACAAGATGTATGTACTGATTTATTTAAGTAGAAAGCCACAGAAATGGGGAGTCAAATCGGGAAGGGATCAGGAAAGTAAGCAACTGCTGACTTACAGTGATAAGTATTTCAAACCCAAACTGAATAAACTAAAGCAACCATCTGTTTTATAAACTGAAATTATTAATTTTTAGTAAACTTCTGATGGGGCACTATTTTGGGCAGAGCATTAATTCATAAGAAACAGAACAACAGGCAGTCCAGCACATTTCATAAAGGATAACTACATTTCCCAGTTATCCATCTGGGTCTTCTTCATTTCAGCGGTTTAATTAAAACTCAATGGTATTACCAATCTGTTACATTTTTCATGCTGATGGTTCTTACATTCACAGTGCAGCAGGACTACAAATTAAAGTGAGAAGATGATAAATCTCATCTCCAGATTTCATTTCTGTTTTTCTAGTAACTAATACTCTGGTAATATTTTTTAGCTCACTCATGTTTATAGAACAATTTCCATTATTTTTTATGATTAAAATAAAGGGAAAAAAAGAGATGCGTGATTTTTTCCACAGCTTTTTTCTTTTTGTATGCATTACATTTTCTCACTCTTCTATCAACCCACTCTGTAGATCTGTTTGAGTTGGGTGCCTCGAAATCTGTAATAAACTTGTTTTATGACTTTCTTTTTAAAAACATTTGGGTTTGTTCATGAATGAATCTTTTAATATTAGACTTACTCAAATTGAAATAAGAAGCATACCATTCAATTATGAATTCTGGGGATGTAAATTCATATGTAAAATATGGTTATTTTCTGTTTAAATCATTAACATAAACAAATGATTACCTTTTCATATCAAGAATGCCTCTTCAAACCTATACCATTAAATATATATTCTTTGAGTTATACCAGAGATATAATCATACACTCTTGTTTATAGATGATTGGAAATTGGTTTAAGATAATGCCAAACATAGGATGCAGTGGGTTATACTGGAAAAAAAAGTGCTATACAAATGCTTTCAAAATATTAAAAACTATACAGCTATATGCAAAGTTGTAAAAAAATCAGACTGAGGCTGACTTTCAGAAGGAAAAGCATATATACAAAATACCTCTCCCACCTCCCTCCCTCCTGATCTCCAGACCTGGAGAGGATGCACATGATAAGAATGGATATAATCCAATGTGTCTTGATAGACAATCAAAAGGCCTTTAACTTGGTGACCACCCGTTAAGAAACAATTGTTTTGAAATAACTGGTGTCAAAAACTGATCTGGAAAATCTCCACTCCTGTCAACATTCTTGCATTCCTGAGCATTGGTTGTTCACTGTCAATGTCTGCCATCAGTCAGTCTTGAATACCTACAGTCTCCTTGTTTGGACCAAGGTGGATTTCATTCCCTGGAGGCAAAATTTACTTGATTCAGCCAAGCTTTCTCAGAAGGAAACACCCACTCCTCAGAAATGCTAATGAAATGCCCTGCAGTTTGACAAACTTAAGCCCTGTGAGACTTACACAGATAAAGGCAGCTTTATCTGCTCTGCAGTTTGAACAAGGGCTCCATCCCTGAAGCCAGTTATTTAATAGGGATCCCATAACATTATCTAAATGTCAAAACATGTATGTTCTAGTACAGTGACAGTATAAGAAAATCTGCTTGCTAGTATTCCAGAAGTCAATTTGCCTGAAACTCAAACCATCTTAGGCAACATAACGATAAAAAGACAACTCCCCTGGAAGTCAGCATACCTGGGTGCCCAACTATGGTAGGCCTATTCTCACCAAGTGTGAATGTGTGTGAGGTGGGTGATCAGGGTGGAGCTCACACTGCAGGTAATGTTTTGGCTGGTCTTAAAAAACGACAAAGAAGAGAACTGTATTTTCCTGGAAGGACAAGAAGTTCCATACTGCTCAAAATCGTATGTGATGAAAGACAGAATATAAAACTGAGGCAGAAGACACATTACAAGGAGTATAATCCTGTACATATTGTTGTACAAAAGAATTCAGGTTTTATCCTAAAACTGGTAGAGAGTTACTAAAGGATTTTAAACAGGGAATTGTTAGAAACAGGTTTGCATTTCATGAAGATAACCCTGAACCAATTCAAAAGTTAGAGACAAGGAGGCCATTTAAGAATGATAGGATAGCAATGCATCTGAGAAACAAGGAGAAATAATGGGAATATTTAAGGCACAGACAAGGGTAAGGGACTTAGTGAGTGGTGGGCTGTGATGAGTAATTGTCTATTAATACAGCCAGCATGACTGAGAAGATCTCACAGAAATTCATAGAAATGGCAAGTGGAATGGACAGAAGAGGCCCTCAGAGCTGCTGAGAACAGGTGCTGATGGACAAGTTTGGACCAGCTGAGTATGAGATGACTGCAGCATCCAGGGAGATCTGCAGGCCACAAACATGTCTGGATTTCAGAAGAAATTTGGAAATGTGTGTATGTATCTCCCATGTATATATTCTGTATCCCAAATGAGTATTCAAAATGTAGATATGCTTTTGAGTGCAAGAGCTCAAGTAGAGTGAGCACAGACAGAAAGAGAGGTGAGGGCAAATCCCTGAGGAGCAAAGACACTAAAGGGCAAGTAAAGGAAATGAGCCTATCAAGAAGAAAAAAGGAAGGGCTAGGGTTGTAGGAAGAAAGCAAGTAAAATGTTTTCAAGAGAGCAAACCATTTCCAGGAAGAAGATACTCCAACAGTGTCAAATGCGTTAAGAGATGTCAAGGAAGTTTGACCAACATGTCTGTTTGATGATCTTTACAATCCCAACTTTATAAGGGAGGTATTATCATTATTGTTGGTATCCTTCCTTTAAATGAAGAAAATAAAGGCCCTAAAGGTTTATGTAATTTGTCCAATATCACAAAACAAGTGACTGTTAGAGAATTTTGAATCCACACTGTTCTTGTTGTATCCAAGCTCACAACCTTTCACAGCCTTTCACAATTTGACTGTAGAAATTCCAGGAGTAAATAGAGATAAATTAAGGTAAATTGAGAGGAGCAATTTTTAAGAGATGAAGAGAAAGCCAGAGAGAGAGACAGAGCTGATATAGAGTAGGACTACTTATTGGTGCAAGTTAATGGAAAGACATCATCAGGATAAAGAATCCTGGGGAAGGGATGAAACCAAAGTAGCAGAGGGATCTACCTGCCTCAGATGTGGGAGAAAGGAGGGAATAACATACACATAAGCAAATGCAGTGCCAAGAAGACTGTAAAAGTGGACAGATAATTGGCCTAAACTTTTTTCTTATTGTTTGTTTGTTTTCCTGGTGAAGTTGATCAAGAAGCTATTTGCAGAGGGGAAGGTGACTGAGACTATTAAAAGAAACTTAACATTCTGTCTACCATTCCTAAATTATTTTACTCTTTTAAAGGAGTATTGTCATATTCCTTTCCTTCTCTAATAATGGCAACAAATACATGTGTTGTGTGTTTTGGAGGGAGGAGAAATCAAGAAAATTGTGTCATCAAATTTTTTTAAAATGTGTATATAGTAAAGAGATTGAAATAGTAATCAAAAACTCCCAGTAAAGAAAAATCCCAGGATAATATGGCTTCCCTAGAAAATTCAACTAAACGTTTAAAGAATTAACACCAATCCTCCTCAAATTCTTCCAAATAATTGAAGAAGAGAGAACATTTCCAAACTCGTTCTATGAGGCCAGTTACTCTGATATCAACACTAGCCAAAGACACAATAGGAAAAGAAAACAACAGATCAATATCCTTGATGAATATTAATGCAAAAGTCCTCAATAAAATACCAGCAAACCTAACTCAAAAGCGATTAAAGGACTAAACACCATGATCAAGTGGGATTTATACATGGAATACAAGGAGAGTTCAACATACAAAAATCAATCAGTAAAATACACCATTTGGCAAAATGAGGCACAAAAACCACACAATTATCTCAAATGATGTGGAAAAAGCATTTGACAAAATTCAACATCCATTTATTACAAAAACACTCAACAAACTAGGAATAGAAGGAAACTATTTCAACATAATAAATCCATATATAAAAAGCCCACAACTAACATCATACTTGATGGTGAAAGACTGAAAACTTTTCTTCTTAAATCAGGAACAAGGCCAGGATGCTCACTCTCACCACTATTATTCAACATAATACTAGCAGTTCTAGCCAGAGCAATTAGATAAGAAAAAATAAATAAAAGGCATCCAAAGTGAGAAAGCCGTGAGATTATCTCTGTTCACAGACAATATGATCCATATGTAGAAAACTCAAAAGATTCCACCAGAAAAATAAAGCTGTTACAACCATGAAACAATTTCAGCAAAGTTATAGGATACAAATCAACACACAAAATTCAGTTGTGTTTCTATGCGCTAACAATGACCAATCTGAAAAGGAAATTAAGAAAACAATCTTATTTGCTGTAGGACATCATAAAGGATAAAATACTTAGGGATACCCCTAAACAAGGAGGTGAAAGATGTGTACACTGAAAACTACAAAACATTGTTCAAAGAACTCAAGGATGGTACAAATTAATGGAAAGATATCCCATGCCCATGGATTGGAAGACTTAATATTGTTAAAATGTCCATACTACCCAAAGCAATCTATAGATTCAATGCAATCCCTATGAAAATCCTAATGACTTATTTTATAGAAATATAAAAAACAACCTAAAATCCATATGGTATCTCAAGGGACCCAAAATAGACAAAACAATCTTAAAAAAAACAACAAAGTTGGAGGCCCCACACTTCCTGATTTCAAAACATAGCACACAAAGCAGCAGTAATTAAGACAGTATGAGACTGCCATAAAGACAGATATTTGGACAAATGGAACAGAATAGAGAGCCTAGAAATAAACTCCTGCATATATGCCCAGATGACTTTCCACAAGCCAAGACTACACAATGGGGAAAGGACGGTTTGTTCAAAAAATGGTGCTGGGAAAACTGGATATCCACATGCAAAAAATGCAGTTGGACCCTTACCTTATAACCATATTACAAAACTTAACTCAAAATGGATCGAAGACCTAAATGCAAGCACTGAAACTGTAAAACTCCTAGAAGAAAACATAGGAGGAAAGCCTCAGGACATCAGATTTGACAGTGATTTCTTGGATATTACATCAAAAGCACAGTCAACAAAAGCAAAAATAGACAAATGGGACTATGTCAAACTGAAAAACTTCTGTGCATCAAAGGAAACAATAGAGTGAAAAGGCAACCAACCTACAGAATAGCAAAAATATTTACAAATTATATATCTGATAAAAGGTTAATATCCAAAATATATAAGGAACTTCTACAACTCAACAACAACAAAACAAATTTGATTTGATTTAAAAATGGGCAAAGGACTTGAATAGATAATTCTAAAAAAAATTATGTATGAATGGCCAACAAACATATGAAAAGCTGCTCAACCTCACTAATCATAAGAGAAATGCAAATCAAAACTACAATGAGATACCACCTCACATCCATCAGTATGGCTACTATCGGAGGAACAAAAACTAGCAAGTGTCGGCCAGAATGTGGAGAAATTGGAACCCTTGTGCACTGTTGGTGGGAATATAGAATGGAGCAGCCATCATGGGAAAGAGTATGGGGGTTCCTCAAAAAATTAAAAATAGAATTACTATATGATCCAGCAATCCCACTCCTTGATATATATCCAAAGGAATTCAAAGCAGGAATTTGAAGAGATATCTCCATATTTGTGTTTATCACAGAATTATTCACAAGAGCCAAGAGTTGGAAGCAACCCAAATGTCCATCAGCAGATGAACATGTGCTATATACACACAATGGAATAGTATGCAGCCTTATATAAGAATGAAATCTTGTCATATGCTGCAACATGGATAAACTTCACAGACATTTTACTAAGCAAAATAAACCAGTCACAAAAGATAAATACTGTATGATTCCACTCATACAAAATAACTAAAGTAGTGAAAACCATAGAAACAGACAATAGAAAGGTGACAGGTTGCCAGGGGTTGAAGGGAAGAGACTGGGGAATTACTGTTTATTGAGTATAGAGTTTCAGCGTTGCAAATTTAAAAGTTCTGGAGATCTGTTGTACAACAACGTGAATATACTCAACTCCACTCAACTGTACACTTAAAACTGGTTAAGATGGTAAATATTATAGTATGTGTTTTTTACCCCAATAAAAAAAAAATTAGAAAACAAAACAACCATGGGTCCATGTGAACATATAGAGGAATGGCAATTAGGGTGAAAGAAGGGTTATAGGGCAGCAACGATCTCTGATGTGCAAATAAGGGGGTTAAAAGTTTGGCTTTGGTGTTCTACTGGAATGGTGGGCTATGGCTAGCTTGATAAAAATATAAACTAGTCATGGAAAATAGGGTAGTACACGGTTTTATTTTAGAAAAATATATAATTCTGTCAAGGTTATCTACTTTAAAATTTAAATATAGCAAACAACAGTTCATCAATCAAGTACAGCAAACAGAATGTATGTCTCATCTCTATATTTCCAGCTCACTGGAGAAATTGAAAATGGAAACATATAGAGATAAGGAAGCTGATTACATTTTTTAGGTATAATTTCTGGTTGACAGGCTGAAAAGATTATCAACTGGAAATTACATCATGGCCAAATAAGTGGATATTCGCCTCCAAAATAATGTAGCTTGTTAGATACACCTCCCTTCTCCTTTCCACTACCTTCAGAGAGCTGGAATTGGCAAGATTCTTAGCCTAGAGAAATTGATTAAGGGGAGAAGAGAGTAGGAAGGGCATGGTCCCCATAGAATCTGGTGGGGGAAGAAGAGCTGAACTTACGATATGTAATTATATAACATATTATAATACTGTATGCCGTCTATCCCGTCTGGTCTGTGAATTGCTGCAGTAGCCATCCACTCTGAGTTCACACAGTGGACCAGGCAGCCAAGTGGGAATTAAGGAAAAGTTGATGCCAGACACAGTCACCTTGGACTTGGCTGCTCAGGTCCATCAGAGGCGGGGTGCAGGTACTTGAGAACCAAGAGGACAGGCAGTGAAGGAGAAATTAAAGAATATTGCAGAAAACAACCAGGTCCTACTGTATAATACAGAGAACTACATTCAGTATCCTATGATGGGATTCCCTGGTGGCGCAGTGGTTGAGAATCCGCCTGCCAGTGCAGGGGACACGGGTTCGAGCCCTGGTCCGGGAAGATCCCACACGTTGCAGAGCAACTAAGCCCGTGTGCTGAGCCTGCTCTCTAGAGCCTGCGAGCCACAACTACTGAGCCTTCGAGCCACAACTACTGAGCCCATGTGCCAAGAGCCCGTGCTCCACAACAAGAGAAGCCACTGCAATGAGAAGCCCGCGCACCACAACGAAGAGTAGCTCCCACTGGCTTGCAAGTAAAGAAAGCCTACGCGCAGCAACGAAGACCCAACGCAGCCAAAAATAAAATAAAATAAATAAATTTATTTTAAAAAATCCTATGATAAACCAAAATGGAAAAGAATATAAAAAAAGGAATGTGTATATATGTATAACTGACTCACTTTGCTGTACAGCAGAAATTAACACAACATTGTAAGTCAACTCTACTTCAATTTTAAAAAAGAAGAATATTGCAGAGAGCACTGGGGCCTTTTATTCTTTTGCTAAGGTGTATGAAAGCATACCTAAGATTAGGTAATAAAAACTAAAAAGAAACGAATTCTAAAAAGCACAAAAGCAAACCCAGGCTCCAATTCCTCCAACCTATGTTTACAGCTTGAGAAGCTTCTAAGTATAGTAGCCATTTCCCTGCAGAGTGACAGCCAATCAGAAAGATAAGGGACATCTGCGTTCTCCCAGTGTAGGGACAGGGTGCAAATTGGCCCAAAGGCTCTATTGACTAAAACCACAGTGCTCTGTTTTGTAAATAATGGTTTGCAAAAACAGAGGCTTTATGAATTCCATTATCTAATGATTTTCCATTAACATGCTAATTAATGCTATAATTAAGAAAACATGAAGACCCTTAAAAGCCTAGAAAATCAAGGAAATGCTGAACTGAAATTGCCATCCAGTCCTTAAGACAGTACTGCCAATAGTTAGTAACATCTGGAACAAATTCCAAGCATTCTACCTTCGTTATCTAACTGTGCTTTCCACCTTCCTTAGCTTAGTACTCTTACCTGGCCTACTGTCTGACCTTACAAGAGAAATAAAATCCAGTTTATGCTATATATGAAAGTAGCCTTGCACGTAAGTAGAGTACGATGCCAGCGGATACGGTGTTCTTTGTGGGTCTGCAGAATGAAATGTTCCCTGAACTTCAGTGTGGACAAGCCTGCCGGCCACAGGTGTAGACGGAGTCCTCTGAGTTAAGATGCACATTTAGAATAAACCTATTGGGAGGGAAGCATTCTTATGAGAAAGAAATGATATGATAAACAATCATGAACATAATTTGATCTGGGTCATCAGAAAGAAGCCAGCCAGGCTCCTAAGAGAAGCACACTGCTGAAGCTTAAAAGAAGTGTAGACAAGAAAGGGAGGGGGAGGGCTTCCCTGGTGGCGCAGTGGTTGAGAGTCCACCTGCCGATGCAGGGGACACGGGTTCGTGCCCCGGTCCAGGAGGATCCCACATGCCGCGGAGCGGCTGGGCCCGTGAGCCATGGCCGCTGAGCCTGCGCGTCTGGAGCCTGTGCTCCGCAGCGGGAGAGGGCTCAACAGTGAGAGGTCCGCGTACCGCAAAAAAAAAAAAAAAAAAAAAAGAAAGAAAGGGAGGGGGAACCATGCAAGGGAAATTGCCTCCTTTGGTCCTCAGGAGAGACTAGTCCTAATTATCTGGAAATAACCAAGAATCCATTTTGGCAGAAGGAACAAGATACACCATGGTATTACTATTTTAAGCAACTATTCCTTTTGTGGTGGTTTTATGTGACTGTCATCTTTAGTCAAGGGTTTCAAGAGAGTAAAAAGGACTAAAGCTATCGAATTGCCAATTATTTACTACTCCGTTCCTAAACCGCATGCATTTTTAAGGAATTCATCATTTGGGAAATTGTTTTGCTTTGGGGCTTAGGAAGCTCTACTTTGAAGGACTAGAACTAAAGCTACTTTTTAAAGGAGTTCTAAATTGAGTGCTTAACGAGGAAGACCCAAGGTAGAAAAGCCTCAGTGAGGAGAATGTCAAGTCCTGCCAGCACTACACTCATACGGTACTCATTCCCCAGGCCTCCAGGTGTTAAAAGGAGCTGTGTACTTTATTCGCCCAGGCCAGAAGACCAGTACGGTATATGTACTAAGAAAGGGAAGAGATCAATTTGAAGAAACTAACATCCCTTTAAACTCCATTGGCTGAGTCTAGATAATTTTCTTAAATGGGGCAGCCCACTGAACATTGCACTTCTGGAAATTCACTAAAGAAGTCAGGTTCCCCATCTGGTCCCAGCCGCTGGAATTCAGAATGCATCACAGAGGAGAGTAACAAAGCTCTGTTGCTATCCTTCACTGCAAGGAGTGTGAATCATAAACCTTTTAGCGGTGGGTCTACAACTATGAGATGTGTAACTTCAGGGATGCTGTCACATGCCACAGTCTACCCCAATGTCTTCATTACACGCAGTCAGGAAGAAATAAGGACAGGCTCAAGGAACAGGTCTTATGCAGACAAGGATAAGAATAGATAGAAGGTAGCAACTATATTTAGCAAGTAATTCAACAAGAGGAAAGGGCAGATGGATTTAGTTCCCTTTTACTTTTCTATTTCCAACTTGCTGAAACCAGAGTGGGGAAATGAACATGAGAGAGACCTGGGCTTTGATTCTTTGCTAAAGTAGGATTATGTGAGTAACAAAGACGATGTACCAGAAAGGTTACTCCAGGAATCAGATGACTTTGGTTGTGGTGTGACCTTCATCAAGTGGATTTTGTTTCTAGACCCAGAGCTCTTCACCTACAAATTAAAGAAATTATAGAAGAATAACCTCTGTGCTCTGTTTCCTTTTCCAAACAATCCATGACTAAATACATTTATAATCAAACTAAATTTACAAGTGAAAAAAAAAAAAAAGAACTTTTCAGAGTCTATGAAAATGAATGAGTTTACAGATTCAAGTTTCTTCAGACTACAACTAGTAATACTGTTTTGGAACTGCAATTAGTGTTCCAGAAATTTCTTCCATCCAAGCCTAAACCATTGTATTTCAGTGAAAGGATGCTAAGCTTTGGGATATTGTACTTGAGTCTTTACGCCAAAGTAATCGCTCAAGGCACATTTGAACTTTTATGACTCTAACGATGTCAGTTCACAAGATGGACTATTTCCCTTGGAAAACAGAGAGTCCTCCAGGTGACAGAACAGACGGAGGGCCAACTTTTACTTATGGCTCAGGTTACACAGACGCTGCACCTTAAATAATGTATACGATGTGATCATACTTGGCCTCATCTGTGGGAACAGACTGAACTGAAACCAAATATGCCTCAATCTGTATAGTAATCACTGCTCAATAGCAGAGACACACTGGAAAGTCCATTAGGCTAGCCAGAGTCTGGAGGCTCATGCCACTTAAGTACTGAGCAGATGATCGACTCTGGTTAAAACGCCCAGTTCCACCCCACTCCCAGCTGAGAGCTCAGCAAAGCTGACTGGCTGCCTCAATTAAACAACAGCTGGCTTTGGGAGGCCACAGATGAAACCAAGCAGCCGTCAGCCTCTGACATTCCCCCACGAAAGAACCCAATACGGCATGCTGTTTCGATAAGCTGAATGAAATCTATAGACACCGTGGCAACGTGAACCTACTTCCATTTACTACGGGGAACTAGGAGAATAGGAATAAAGTGGGGAATGGTAATACTACCATTCCAAACTGAAGAGTTCATATAAATTCAAAAGTTGTGCTCCAAAGTTTGAGAATGGGTACTTTCATCATTTGGAAAAAACCAAAGCACGGTTGAAAATGTTCCTCATGAAAGTAATTGATGGTTTATCCAAATTGCCTCCTGTATGAGACTGCTACCAGTGTTAATCTGAGTGCTATTTTTCTAGGTATTTCTACAAATTTTCTTTTTAGAGCCTCAAAAATAACGCTGACTGTAACATAGGCTGGATAACTCTAGTTATCCATTTTATCATTAGGAGCCCTGAGGTTTAATTCCAAGAAGTGCAGTGCCATGACTGGAGAATGAAACCACTGATTCATGACCAGCAGCATCAGGATTCAGGTCCTTTTCCACTATAAAGTGCTAAGTGCTATCTGCCTTCTGCATCCCTACCAATGAGTAGGCAGCGTGGCCAGATGCCGTGGCCAGATGCAGCCTCCACATAGACGAAGTCTCTGGATCAAAAAGGAGGCAAGGGGAGGTGAGAGACTCCAGAAAAAACACATCTGCTGGAAGCTGCACTTCGTGCCCAGTGAGAAGCAATGGGGACCAAGCATTTTCTAGATCACATGCTTGGACTACTGTAAGAGGCACTATGGGATGGTGGGAAGTAGGCAGGAGTTGCAGAGATCCAAGCTCAAAGCTGAGTTCTGTTGCTCATGAGCTGTGTGACTTGGAGCAAATTTCTGAACTTCTTGATGCCTGGCTCTTCTCACCTATAATACAGGATAACTAGTCTACCTGGCATGGTAGGTCTTCCATAAATAGCACCTTTCTTACCAAGCCTGCTGCTTGCAGCCACCAAGTCCTTTCAAGGCCACGAAGTTCAGTTTGAATCAATAGACCTGATATTCTCCTTGCCCATCATGAGTAGAGGCTAGTATATGCTTTTCCCATTCAATTCCCTACAGGCCACAGACAATCAAAACAACCCTACATCTAACAAGCACACTGAAATCTGCTCTCCAGCACTTTTCTTTTGGCAGCTAGTAGATTTTTTAAAAAATAAAATAAAAAGCCTGCCGTGTCTGGTCTCCTTCTTCCCTTTAGCAAAGATTAGACCAAAAAGAAAGCAATTTAACAATTATTAGGTAAAGTAGGAGCGGCTCTTTATCTCTTTCTGTACCAGAAGGGAAAGAGATGGTTGGTTATTTCTGCAGTCATTAAAAAATGTGCTTCACGTACACACACTTGACACAAACCTGGAGATGAAGGGTCATGTTGAGCAGAGATTTTTTTTTTTTTGCTATTTTTAACTGTAGCTATTATTATAACCATTCACAAATATTAAGCACTTATTATATAAGGCATCAGTTTAGGACTCAGGCTCTGGAATCGAAGTGGGTTTGAAACCTGGCTCCACCACTGACTTGCTGTGTGACCTTGGGCTGAGTTAACCTCTCTGTACTTCGGTCTCCAGCTCAACAAAATCAAAACACTACTACACCAACCACAACCTGCATGAGGCAAAAGAATATAAAAATCCATGCAAAGCACTTGGAAGAGTGCCTGACTGTTAAGAAAAAGTAGTAAATGTTAGGAATTATGCTTAGTTATTACTGACTGAACCTCATAGGTCTTGAGAGAAATGTGATAAATAAAGACTGGTTGGGCTAGTTAAACTCTTGAGAGTTTGAAATAGCATTTTATAACAAAGTCGATGAAAAACTCTCCCATACTCATGTTGCCTGCTGCTATCACAGGAGAGACAACATCCTATCACCGCCTGATACAAGACACGCAGCAATTTATGAGAAAGCCTTTTCTCTGGCTCTGGACTGAGTTTCCTGGTTATTTCTACACTGTGCAAAACTAACCATTGCACTTTGCTTCGAAAAAGATTTCTTCAAGTCTCGTAACTCAGTTCCGAGCACAGTTTGACCCCCATGTGAATGTTTCCTCAATACTGCAACGTCTTGAAAAAGACTGGTACCTCACCCTATTGCATGGATGTGGTTTCCCTACACCTCTCTGAGATCCCACCCTACAGATAAAACCCTCTTCTGTTGGGCGCATTTTATTGTACAAGCCGTCCAACTCCCATCTAAGATAACCCGGAAAACACATTTGTGTTCCTTCTAGCTAAAATCCAATTATTTTCATCTTGAATTGTTCTAGCACAAAATGGCATCTTAAAAATGTCATTGTATTTACCTTATCTACCTCTTTATATTTTTTTCAATACTGTTACTAATAATATAGCTCAAATTATATAACTATAAGGTACCTGTCATCGGAGAGACACTGATCACAACAATTCACATAACTCATTTTCATCTGCATAATAATAATGTCATAAGGTCATAATAATAGTTATATAATATTAACTATAATATATTGTATTATAGTTGTATGATATTATATATTGTATAATATCATATAACTATTATTATGACCTTTTCAAAGGTGATAAAACTCAGACAGAGAGAATGTAAGTGGCTCAGGATCACAGAGCCAGAAAGCAGAGAGCCAGAAGCACACATACCACTATACTACAGTTGAATTCCTCCCTTCCTTTCTGCCTTGCACCATCCATCCACCCTTTTATCTATCTGCCCATCTCCTCATCCAGCTATCAACCAATCAGTAGAGGGGAAAGAAGGAATTAAAGCATTTGCTTAGAAAGGAATTTGGAATTTAACTAATTCAAGTATATCAGTAGGATTTGGTGGTTGTAAAGTGCTCACTTGCAGTAGGTTCAGCATGGCATGCATTATTAAAGAAACTGCTTTAAATGAGTGTCAATTTTTCAAAACGTAAAAACTGGCTCTATTCAAGAAACCCAGCAGACTTGAAGGGATGCATACAATATAACTATACAGCGGCCACGTTACTAAGCTATGAACATTATATCTGAAAGGAAAGACATAATCAACAATTATTCTTTTCTTTCAGTAAGAAGAAAGCTAGGTAGGAGTATGTCTAAACTATCTTTCCTTCCTTAATGAAACTGTTATTGATTTTTCATCCTACTGAAGCACTGCCTTGAAGCAATTTCTTTTACCTGCAGGTTCTCACATTTAATTTGGGTGTATGCTTAAGGAAGAGTTTATCAATAAAAGCTCCAGAGGAATGCCAAAAGGTTTGTATTAGGAAGAAACAGTGAAAGCAATTCTATGAATTTTGTTAAACACAAAGATGATCAAAGAATTACTAATGAATGGCATTTAAAGAGCAATTTCAATGTGAATCTGGGTCATATCAACATAGTCATCACTCTGAATGTTCTCAGTGGGTATAAACATTAAAAATTTCCATGCACAAAACATAAATTTGATACTGTTAGAGGAAAGGGCAAATATATTCGTTCACCAACAGCTGGGCTTCAAGTTGACTTTGCTGACCAAAATTAATATCTCCCCACGTTCTTTTAGCATCATCCCTTATTATGTACCTGTTATTGAACAAAGCATGATCTATGTACTATCTCATTTGATCTTATAATTCAGGTACCATCAACCACAATATTATACACAAAGAAAGTAAGGCACAGAGAATTTAAGAAATTTGTGCCAAATTATATAATTACCAAATGGCAGAGCCAGCATTCAACCTCATGTTTGTGTGTTTCCAGAACCCACATTCATAACTCCAGGAAAGGAACAGTTCGTATACACAAAGTACTTTGATTCTCTACCATGTACCAAAAAGCCTCTGAATAAATAAATATTTTCACAACATTCATCAATGCTTCAGGACCATGAATTTTTTTAGACTTAATGAAGCTATATTTGCACAATGTGACCAACCACAAAACCCATGTGCAATGTTAGAAAATGCTCTTGGGATTCAACCTACTTTAGATTCTCAAACATATGCTGGAACCATCAAGTCCCACACGGAGATGACTAAGTCCCTCTCAGAACACTGCCCCTTATCCCTAAAAGTGTGCCACCTTCTAGAAGGACCCCACCACAGAAAGGACTAGTTGCAGGACCCCCTGCATGGTGACTTTTCTCCGCCCCTCCTCTCTGAACTCTCCCTTCATTCTCTCCTGCTTTCTCTCCTGCCCCACACCCCTTGCTAAACTATACTCAGTTCTAAATGTTTATAGGTCAAGTTGTTTTCTCCCTCATGGATTAATTTCTCCAGAGACAGATGACACACTATTTGAGTTCTCTTTCCCTGGAAAGCTGTTCCAGGTGTCCCCAAACCAGCCCTGATCTTGAAAGGAGCTCAAACCAGGGAAGATACCTCCCCAAAGACCCCAGAGGGGCCCCAGCAGTCAATATAAATCTGAGAACATGACTGTCTTCTCTGCCTGCCAACAACTCCTTCCTATGCCATTCTACTCTCAAGGTTCACAGCAAGTCATTCCATTATGCCAGTAATTTGTGCCCCCCCCCCCAAGGAAATCATGCAGGAAAATGAACAGTGACAATAGCCAAGACCAAAACAAAACAATCAGTAACAACAGAAAAGGACTTAAGTTGTTTGCGATATTACAAATACTAAAGTATCACATACAATACATTCAGATTTATTCATTTTGAACGTTGATGGAGCATGTTCACGAAACCTCCATTAACAATGCCATCCACCTTTCCCCTTTATTTCCTATACGGTTTTTGACTATATGTTAGACACAACCTGACTAGTATTCAGGGTTTCATAGATCAATAGAAGCTCAAACTGGATTTTCCAAAGTCACGTATGTATTTTGTCATGCATTCATTCTTCTATTCACTACACATTCATTAAGCTCAAAACTGAACAAGAACACTGGGGTGCATGTATCTTTTCGAATTATGGTTTTCTCCGGATATACGCCCAGGAGTGGGGTTGCAGGATCATGTAGCAGCTCTAGTTTCAGTTTTTTAAGGAACCTCCATACTGTTCTCCATAGTGGCTGTACCAATTTACATTCCCACCAACAGTGTAGGAGCGTTCCCTTCTCTCCCCACCCTCTCCAGCATTTATTGCTTGTAGATTTTTGGTGCAAACGAACTTATTTACAAAACAGAAATAGAGTCACAGAAGTAGAAAAAAATTATGGTTACCAAGGGGGAAAAGGGGGGGGAGGGATAAATTGGGAGATTGGCGTTGACATATTCACACTACTATATATAAAATAGATAACTAGTAAGGACCTACAGCATAGCACAGGGAACTCTACCCAATACTCCGTAATGACCTATATGGGAAAAGAATCTGAAAAAGAGTGGATATGTGTACATGTATAACTGATTCACTTTCCTGTACACCTGAAACTAACACATTGTAAATCAACTATACTCCAATACAAATTAAAAAAAAAAGAATATTATACTTCAAATTCCAACTCTACTACTCACCTGTTTCCTCAGATGTCATATGGAGATAATAATCTCATACTATATTTGTGAGGATTCAATGAGATAAAGCATGTAAGAGCAACCAGGGATGTAATAACTGGTCAATCAACATAAATAGTATCACTGCTATTACTCCTAGCACATTTTGTGGGAATTTTTATAAGATTTTGCTTGTATGTGATTAATTTTGTGCATGACACAGTATCTTATGTAGCTCTAGAGATTTTTAAATGAGCCTAGGAAGCAAATTTTGGCAGCTCTACTCAACATCTCTCTGCAAAAAAAAAAAAAAAAAATTAAAACTATTAAAAAACATGAAGTGTTTTAAATCAAAGCTGTCTTATAAATTCTCTGAAGAGATTAAATGAAAACTGAATCACTCAATTTTTGAGAACTTTAAGATACAAAATTTTCAGGCAAATATAAAAACTTCAGAAAAATGTTTCTGAAAAAGGCAGCTATAGCTGCCTATGTCAAATTTCCTCTACTATTAGTGTCACACCTATCACCTAAAATACTGCACCAAAGGAGAAGTCCCCCTGCTTAATGTTGGTGACATTTATTCTTCAGCTTGAGAAGGCAAAACAAAAACCTCCAAACTGAAATATCTGTAGGCCAGTGAAATACAGCAGTTGTCTTTTCAAAAGAAGGAGAAAAAGACAATGTTTCATTATTTGAGACCATAATTACTACTTCAGCGTCTCTTAAACAAAAGTTCTCAGATTTTAAGGAGTTGATTTTCACTACAAAACAGTTCATGAAAGTAAACTGTCAATTACTGCTAGGTGTACAAATTATTAAGATAATAGCTTTTATTACTTAAAAATTAAAATTATCCCATGGCCCTTGTTTATCGTATTTTCATTTTATCATTTTCTTGTTTTGTTTTGTATTTTCTCTCTTGGTTATCAAATATTGCTTTGAGGCAGTGCGCACGGTGGTCCCCCAGATCTGTCTGTTGCTTCAAGTGTTTGGACAGAACAGACCCAGGGACGCCCTTTGCTCCAGCCTCCGACCACCCTCCAACCTTTCTTCCAGTCGCAACCTTCGGAGTCAGACCCTCAGCTATCCTCAGGACCAGCCAACACCATTTTTTGAGCTTAATTCCTTATCAACTGTGAGCTCCCAGATTCGTCAGAATTATTCCACCGAGGTGGAGACCGCCGTCAACCGTCTGGTCAACATAACATCTGTGGGCCTCCTACACCTCCCTCTCTCTGGTCTTCTATTTAGACACGCGCCGATGTGGCTCTGGAGGGCGTGGGCCACTCATTCAGCGAATAGACCGAAGAGATGCACGAGGGCGCCAAGCGTCTCTTGAAAATGCAAAACCAGGGCAGCAGCCGCGCCCTCTTCCAGGACATGCAGAAGCCATCTCCCGATGAGTGGGGTAAAACCCAGGACGCTATGGAAGCCACCATTAAAATGGAGAAGAACCTGAACCAGGCCCTTTTGAATCTGCGTGCCCTGGGTTTTGCCCGCACAGAACCCCGCCTCTGCGACTTCCTGGAGAGCCACCTCCTAGATGAGGAGGTGAAACTCATCAAGAAGATGGGTGCCCACCTGACCAACCTCTGCAGGCTGGCTGGTCCCCAGGCTGGGCTGGGCGAGTGTCTCTTTGAAAGGCTCACCCTCAAGTATGACTAGGAACTTTCGGAGCCCAGCGGCCTTTGAGGAGCCCCTCTGGCGTCAGGGCTTCTGCCTGAAGCCCGTCTCTGCAGCCACTGGGCAGCTTTCTAACCATCCTGGACCCCTCTCCCAAGCCTTGGACCAAATGGAAACAATAAAGCTTTTTGCAGCAAAAAAAAAAAAAAAATTCTTTGATACAATGTAGGTGAACAAGTGGATTGAAATGTACCAACTTGTACAGATTTGAAAATAAAAAATTTAAATTTACATAAAAAATTTAAATTTTCATTTAAAATTTTAAAAACAGTATTTCCTATCTTTGTAACTGATTCAAAGAATAAAATCTGAAAACTACTTAATTCTACATCAATGCTTCCATTTTTGTCCATTTTTAATCAAAGATATAATGAAACCTTTTTCACGTTTCTTATCTAGAAAATTTCTTCATGTGCTTAATTCTGCATATAAGTGAAATCATCACAGTATTTGTCTTTGTCTGACTTATTCCACTTGGCATAATTCCCTCAAGGTCCATCCATGTTGTCTCAAATGGCAGGATTTCCTTTTTTATGGCTGAGTAGTATTCCTGTGTGTGTGTGTGTGTGTGTGTGTACGTGTGTGTGTAAAGCACATTTTCATTATTCATTCAGCTGTCAATAGAAACTTAGGTTGTTTCTATGTCTTGGCTATTGTAAATAGTACTGTATAATACTGCAGTGAACATGGGGGCTCAGATATCTCTCAGGACAGTGATTTCATTTCCTTTGGCTATATACCCAGAAGTAGGATAGCTGGCTCATATGGTAGTTCTATTTTTAATTTTTTGTGAAACCTCCATGCTGTTTTCCATAATGGCTGTATGATGACTCCCAAAATTTCAGGTTTATTTTATGTGACTTCACCCCCCGCTTCCAATAAATCCTCCTTTTCTAGTAGGAAACACCTGCAAGTACAAGAAAATCAAGGTGTGCACTTTCCCCACCCACACACCTTCCTCAACCCTTTCCCTCCCTCCCCTTCCCTCTCCCCCTCTCTCTCTCTATATATATCCACACACATATATACATGTATAAGTATATATACACAATTATATATACATACACATTCTTTTTCTTTCTATCCAATATTCAGAACACACTTTGGAATACTAGAAATTTTTAAGTTAGGAGGCTCTCATAGGGTATCTGCCTGCAGCTGAACACAAAGAGTTCATCCCTAACCTCAGATTCCCCTGGAAATCCATCCCAAACAAGGGAAATAGGATAAGCAAGGGAATAAAGAGTATTTTAAAGACCTCTATTAAGAAATGGCGAGGAAATGAGAAAAGGGATCACAAAAAGCAGAGCAGAGGAAGTGGGGGAGACCAGGTTAAATGGGCTAGAATGCTGAGATTGGGTTCTCCCACCAGCGACTGAGAACCTCAGTTTGTACTCGCAGAAAAATGCCACAGCTTGACTCTGCTGGTGGCTGGGAGTGTCTCCCACTGGTATGCAACATTCAGAGCCGCCTGCATGCCTCCCTACCCTCCCTGATGTAAAGAGGTTTTTCACACTAGCCCCAAATGTCCTCTTCTATCAGACTCTCACTGTTTTTCTGTCTTTGCAAGAGACTACATGCTCCCTCAATTTTAGATAATCCATAATAATAATCTGTCTCAATGTATAATGAGGAATTTGTCTCAAATTGGTTATCACTGGTGTATCTACCTACAACAAAAAGTGATACGTTATTCCTGATATATGCTTTTTCATTACATACCAGAACATTCTATGGAAGCTTGGGAAAGAGAATAGGTACTATCAGGATTAGGAAGGATGACTATAAACCTAGATATTAATTTAGGGCCAATGAAATGGTCTTTCTAATACATAAAATAATTTGCGCAAAGCACTTAGCATACTGCCTAGCATACAGATGACAGCTCTTTTCTACTGTTCAAAGAAATATTTCTCATGCAATCTTTGTATTCTCATAATGCTTTCAACATATCTCTGTTGGTTTTTCTTTCTGCAATTGTCTGCTTATGTGCTATGCCACCAACTAGATGGTAAACTCCCTGAGAGTGAAGAAAAGGAAATCATCATTGTATCCTCAGGGCCTAGAATATGGTAAGCACCATGGCAACTGCCTCATAAATATCTGACAGCCAACTGAAGGAATGAAGGTAGAGTTCTGCAAAGTTCACTACCAATTAAGTAGGATGATAATAAGAGCACCCAACCACTTATCTGAAAAGCTGGGTTTTGATTCCATCTCTGCCAATGACTTCCTGCAATGTCCTAAGCAATCCACATGGAATTGGAGACAAAGACTTACCTACACATTCCCTAGGGTTGCTATGAGGATCACATTAGATAAATACGAAGAGGAAGGCCAAGGAGTCCATTACAGAGTCACCTCCCCTCCCACAGGTTCAGTTTTCCTAGTTGAAAAAAATAGAAGGCGGTACCAGCTCCAGCACTGTATGAGTCTCAGGAATCCCTCGACCACCTACACTAAAGAAGTTCTCAGATGAATGAAAACAAAAAAATCGAATCAAATGAAACACACATTTGCTGGAAGCAAGAATTTTTTTTCTTTTCTCTCAGCTTGTGCTAATTCCTTTGTCCAAATTATTTCATTTGTTCCAAAATTACCTCCCAGTGAGATCCAAGGGCCAATCATTGAAGGTTCCTGGAGGTCTCCAGACCCCTCATTGCTTCTTCCCAACTGGGATGCACCATCATTGCCTCAGCACCAGCTGTCCCACCGCTGGGAGGCCAGGGATGGCCCCGGCCAAAGAGCAGGAAGCCTCAGCCAGGTACCACCATGGTTTTCCCATGCCAACAGTTCAACTCTAGCTCAATTTGACCTCCTAATTTGTGCTAAATGTTTTAGAACATTATCCAATTTCATATTTTAAAACAGCTTTCTGGGGTACATATAAATAACCCAGTTTGACAGAATACGGTAGAGGCCATAATAAATGCTACGTAAGTGTTTATCAGGTGAATGAGGGAAGGAATACAGAGCTAAGTAGAAGACTGAGGCCGGGGGGGCAGGGGCGGGGGGAGGATGCTCAAGTAGGCTAAACTCACACGCTAGTAAGTACAAAGCTCTGACACAAACCAGTTTCATCCAACCTCCAAATGCCTTTGTGCTGGCCTAATCTGTAATGTCGGCCATGCTTGGCATTGATTTTAAGATGACGTTTCCATTTTTATAAAACAGAAATAGACTCACAGGCCAAAAATAAACTTACGGTTACCAAAGGAGACAGCAGTGGAGGGGGTGGGGCGTAGAGGTGGGGAGATAAATTAGAGTCTGGGATTAACAGATACACACTACTATAAAGAAAAATAGATAAACCACAAGGACCTAATGTATAGCACAGGGAGCTATACTCAATATCTTGTAATAACCTATAATGGAAAAGAATCTGAAAAAGAACACATATATAGATAGATAGATAGATATAGATATAACTGAATCACTTTGCTGTATACTTGAAACTAACACAACAGTGTAAACTTTCTCTCCTTTTTTTTTTTTAATTTTTATTGGAATATAGTTGATTTACAATGTTGTGTTAGTTTCAGGTGTACAGCAAAGCCACTATAAATTAACTATGATTCCATTTAAAAAAAAGAAACCAAAAAAATAAAATGAAGTTTCTCCCACAAAAATATTGGGAAGTAGCTGCTCTCTTCATCCAGTTCCAGAGCTGCAAACTCTGGTCCAGATTCTCAGGTTCTCCTCCTCTGTCTAATGATGGGAGAGGAATCCTGACCTTCTGACAAGCCATTCTGAACATCTCTGCTGTATTTTTTCATCTGTCTTTTCTCCTGAGAACTCCCAGCTGAATTCATTGATTTTTAGCTTCCACTTTTAATGACCTCCTACTATTTAGACTATAGAATGTAGCATGGGTACCACTAAGGTCCACCATCTGCCCCCTTATAGGCAGGCTCTGGTCTTTCCATCATTGGCTCACGTGGAAGAGGGAAGTGAACTGTACCTGAAATGGGGCGCGGAGGATGGACTGAGAGGCCCCATGTCCCATTCTGTCCCTGTTGCTCCAAGCTGTCTTCCTGGCCCTCAGCTTGCTCACCTGTTACTGAGAAGGCCAGGTCTGATGATCTCAAGGTCCCTTCCAGCTCTAAAATTCTACGAAAGTATTTGCTTAAATATATGTTTCATAATGATCCAAATAATCACAGTAACCTTTGAAATTACTAAAAAATAAATTGTACATTAGCTGACCTCAGGTGTCAGTACTGACATCGGTGTTCAGGCTGCTAATTTAATCATCCTACAATGTGGTCCCTAACCATCGACTTAATTAAGTGTATCCTGCATTTGTCCTTTCCTCCATTTGTTAAGCTCTAGATTCTTTATCGGTGCCCCAATTTCCATTATGAGACAAGTGAACTCATCCCAGGTTAAGAGGCACCAATAAATTCAACGCTTTGATATTTAGAGTTGAAGACCTAAAGGAAAAGGCACCACTTTTAGGTCAACGTGAGGGTATCAGATATCAATGACATATACTCCACATCTGTTCACTAATTCATCCTGAACACTGTTTCAACATACCATCAAATCTGATTTTGGTTCTTGGGTTCTGTAATAATTAAATCATTCTCCTGCTCTAAAAGCTGGCTCATCTATTTCAAAATCAATCAAGGACAAACCAGAGAGTCCAACAAAGATGGAATGAGAGATGGCAAAGCCTACCTTTGAATGCATCTGTGCCTTTAATATTGAATACAAAATGATTTTCAAAAAAACTTTTTAAAAAGTATCCTTGATTTGTGAAACTCCTGTTAAGGGTGTACATTCTTCTTGAGTATTACAAATGAAACTCCCTGGGGAGAATCTCTCCTTGTCCAAGTTCACCCTAGTGGAAATGTCTTCAAAATATCAAAAGGACTTAAAGAGCTAAAGCGACTTCCTCAATAAATTTAAAGAATTTACCCTAAGTGCTGAGGAGTGTTTAAATATCTGTGAAATTCTTCTCAAACATCCCCTTTCCAGTCATCTTGTGACCATCCTTTACTGACCTCATTGTCTGTTTCAGAATGCAGTGATTAGGAAGCACTTGTGTATTCTCAGAAAAAACATCCTAGGGCTTAAAAAGAAAAAAATGCAAGAAGCACAGAGTAAGGGATATATTCTTAAAACATCCAAAGTTTTGCATCAATATAACTTAGAAGGAAATTCTTGGTGTTCTTTCAGGATGGGTCTTCGAGGGCCACACGGTCAATTTGCTCCATGTTGCAATCAGTCAATGGCAGCCCCTCCCACTAAAAACAGGAGCTTGTCTTGCTCCACCCTTTAGCTTTCACAGCATAGCACTTGCCATAGAGTAATGCCCAAGAACTACCTGCTGCATGAATAAAACCTTAGCATTCAAGCGTAAAGGCAGGAAAAAGAACCTAAGACATTTCAGACAAAAACTTCTTTATTAAAACAATCGGCAAATCCAAGGAATGAGAACCCTTTCCTGATTTACAGAAGCACTGAGTAAAAGTTCTTATGATGGTCTTCAAAGTATCACGAATTTATACAATCCTCTCAACTTCATGCCTTATGAGAGAGACTTGTATATAAGAGACACTTTCCAAAAGAAGTATGCATGTGTTCTATTTATTCAGGGATGCACACCCACTCATTTACAGACTCAGAAACAAAACTCATTCAGTTTAAGCTCCATGCTAAAATCACAGCTGTGAATCCTTATCTTTATTTCATCAAAATTTGAACCCACCAGTTTTGATGGATGTTTTATTTTGCTCTTAAAAATTAAGTTTTCAGTCACTTCTAAATTGTCATAAAATATTTATTTCAAAAATTACAGAATACATGAAAATGAAAGGGAGTGGTATGTAAAAGATATATTTAAGATGAAAAGTGTTCCTTGAAAATATGAAGTATCAAATCGATGTAAACTGATAAAGTATTAGATAAATAGACCCTTTTTTTGTTTGTTTTTTTATAAAATGTAATAAAAGGTTTTTCTCGGTGGTCACACTGCTGTAATATTGAAGATGTTTTCCACACTAGAATACAGAAAGGTTCTGTTGTGCAGTGGTGTGTGTGTGCCTGTGTGTGTTCTAAATTAAGCCATGGTTCTGAAGCAACCTTGATGCTACTGATCAATAACAACATGCAACTCAAAGGCATCCCTAGGGTAAAGGAGCCAAAGGAACCTTTCCAACTGTCACAAATAGCTTGTTACAAAGACAGAGAATGGTAGCAAGAACAGATACACTCACACAGGTGTGCACTAGGTTATGAGCAAGACTCAATATTTTATAGACCAAGTGGATAAGTATCATTGGTTTAGAGATCCTATTCTCAGCACTGGTGGGACACCACGTAAGGGTACAACTCTCCACTGCAGAGATGTCAGATCTTCATTCATGGCGTTCCGATTGGATTCTCTTTGAACATATGCCCTTTCAAGTGAAATTAATCAATCTCTTTATCACTCTCACTGCATCTGGAGCCATAATCATTACTCAACTGCTGAGAAAGAAATGAAACAACTAATTGCACAGGGAGTAGAGCTTAAGTGTTCAGACCGGGAAAGTTTTTATTAAGTTCTAATTCAAAAAGTAATTTTTCATGACCAGCCATAGCAGACATGCTATGTGCAGGAGACTGCACCGCCAAAGCAGCCAGCTAAGTATCCACAAGCATGTTATCGACATGTTAACAATTATAGAACTTATACTTTGTTTAAAGTATTGCACGACTGAATCTTAAATATCTTACAAGACTTTACGTGTAGTATTCTGGGTAGGAATATGAGAATCCTTCTGATTCTCTGAACTTAACATAAATGCTGGTAAGCATCAAACACATGACTATCTAGTTATTGGTAATCCTCAAATTTCCCCACCAGCAATTTTAGGAACCCCGCCTACAACTTTAATATAAACCCAATGAAATGCAACGAACAAGATTCTCACCTACTTGCTACTTTTTGAACTTTTTAAAACCTCCCACTATTTCAGGATACTAAATATAGCTGTGATTCACTGGAAACTATAGGTGTGTTCTGAACAAAACCAGTTTATGTTAACTGAAATACACTGTCCAATTGATTTGCCTTATAAAACTGGACATGTGTTCCCAGAAGAAAAGTTACAGTGTCAGAATACAGTTTTAAAATCACATTTAAGAAGGCAATAAACATCTTTGCACCATGTAGTTGAAATGATAAATAGTAGTTACTTGAAGCATATAATAATACACAATGGAGATAAATATTAAAACAAAAACAAGACACTTAACTCTCAAGAGGCTAGAATTAGAGTGTACCAGGCATAGACTGCAGGACTGATCTCTAAACAGAGTTTTAGGAAACAGAAAAACAATACATCTTTTCCATTCAAACCAAGTACCCTCAAAAATATAAGCTAAAAGATACTGGCCAAGTTCTCCTATGTCTTAATAGTCTCTTCATTTAACTAAGGGTGTGTTTCGTAACATGGTCCATTGGTACTTTAAAGGATGTTTTCTCTATTCATTTGTTTGCAGGAAAAAAGACTCTTGCCGTGATAAGGTGCTAGGAGAGGCCTTCTGGACAAGAGAGGTAGCAGAGATCATTAAAAGGCTCAGCGCCCCCTTATTATACCCTAACACTACAAGCTTCTGTTAGGCAGGAAGTACTGCAAATAAATTTTACTCCTACAATTAATATCCAGGAAGTCCAGAAAATTCTACATAGCTCTCTACTATCATCAACTTTAAATCAGGGAGTAGCTTAATCATCAAATAATAAGCTTAACAACCAAACATGGCACAGACAAGATCTGTATTAAAAACACTGTAGAGCACAGGGAACTCTGCTCAATATTCTGTAATAACCTAAATGGGAAAAGAATTTGAGAAAGAATAGATACATGTATATGTACAACTGAATCACTTAGCTATACACCTGAAACTAACACAACATTGTTAATCAACTATGCTCCAATATAAAATAAAATTCTTTAAATAAATAAATAAATAAATTGTATTTCTTTGTACTACCAGTGAATAATCTTAAAATGCAATTAAAAGAACTTCATTCAACATGAATAAAATGCTTAAGAATAAATTTAACAATAGAGGTATAAGGTTTATCCACCAAAAATTACTAAAAATTAGAAAATATTACTAGGGGAAATAAAAGAAATGGAGAGACATTCCATGTTCATAAACCGAAGACACAATATTGCTAAGATAGCAATTCTTTCTAAACTGAACTATATATTTGGCATAATCCCTATCAAAAGTCCATCAGGCTTTTATGCAGAAGTTGACAAACTGATCCTAAAATGGAAACAGAAATGCAAAAGACTCAAAATAGCAAAAGGAATTTTTAAATGAAACAAAGTTGGAGAACTTCCCAGTTACAAAATGTATTATAAAGTTATCAAGATAAGCTACAGTTAGCAAGACTGTGTAGTAATGGCATGAAGATAGACATTTAGATCAATGGAACAGAGCTCAAAGTCCAAAAATAAACCCTTATATATGACCTTATATTCATGGTCAATGGATTTTCACAAAGATGCCAAGGCAATTCAATGAGGAAAGTACAGTCTTCTCAATAAACAATGCTGATACAATTGGATATCCATATCCAAAACAAAAAAATGAACTTAAACCCTTACCCACACCATACAAAAAAGAATTTCAAAACGTATCACAGACCTAAATGTAACAGTTAAAACTACAAAAATTTAAGAAGACAGAGGAGAAAATTCTTTGACAACCTGAATAAGACAAAGATTTCTTAGCTATGAGACCAAAAGTACAATCCATAAACAAAAAAAATATTGATAAATTGGACTTTAAAATTCAAAACATTTGCACTTCAAAGACACCACTAAAAACTGAAAAGGCAAGCCACAGACTGGAAGAAAATATTTGCAAACCCCATATCCAATAAAGGGCTTGTATCTAGAACATAAAAAGAACTCTTGAAACTCAATAACAAGAAGATAACCAATGCAATTTAAAAATGCAAGAAGGATTGGAGTAGACATTTCACCAAAGAAAATATACAAATAGCTAATAAATACATGAAAAGACACCATAATTAGTCATTAATGAAATGCCAATCAAAACTACAATGAGATACTATTTCATACTCACTAAAACAAATTTAATCAAAGACACAGACAAAACACATGTTAGCAAGAAATGTGGCAAAACAGGAACCCTCTTATATTGCTGGTGGGAATATAAAAGCTATGGCCACTTTGGAAAGCAGTTTGCAATTTCTTTAAAAATTAAGCATCTATTTGCTATATAACCCAGCAATTCCACTCCCAAGAAAAATGAAAATGTCCACACCAAGACTTGCACACATATATTCACAGCAGCATTATCCATCGTAGCCAAAAAACTGGAAACAAGCCAAATGTCCATCGACTTGTGAATGGATTAAAAAAATGCTACATCAATACGACAGAATATGATACTATTCAGCAATATAAAGGAATGAAGTATCGATATGCTATAACACAGCATATATCAATGAAGTTCAAAAACGTTACCCTAAGTGAAAGAAGCCAGGCACAAAAGACAACTTCCTGTATGATTCCCTTTATATGCAATATCCAGAAAAGGCAAATTCATAGAGAAAGAAACTAGATCCGTGGTTGCCGAGGGCTGGGGGTGGGAATGGGAATTAACTGTAAATAGGTGGTCGTGATGGTTGTATAACTTGGTAAATGTAGTAAAAATAATTAAAATATACACTTTAAATGGGTAAATTTGGGTATATAAATTATACTTCAATAAAGTTGTTAAAAAGAATCATTCTTTCATGGTAATAATTGCTGTATTATAACAGCATAGAATGCTGTAAAGAGAACCCTCCACTTGGCATAAAACATTTGTTTATCTGGATCATCAACCACCAAAATGATAACCAATTAACATGAAATCTAAGGAAACATAAAAAGTGGTATTTTTTTTGGCTCACAAGCCCCTCTGTTGAGAATGGCAACACCATTTAGCAGTTCTAAGTTCAAAGTTTCAAACAAGGAAAACCAAAGACCTTTGCATAATGAAAATTTCACTAAAATTTGAAAGGGCACTGGGCTAGTGTTGATTCCATCACTTAATATCTATGCTATTCAAACTTGGTTTCTTCCTGACCCTTCCCAAAACATCTCAGGCTACTGTCAGGACCAGGTAAGGTAAAAGAAAAGGTATTATAATATAAATTTTTGACCTTATCATCAAATATAAAGGTGTCGCTCACATCCTTGATTTTTCTCACTCCAAATTTGAAGATGGAGGAAGTCAATCATATGGACCCATCTAAGTTCAACTGCAGGTTTGGTCAAATGGGCTACACATTCTTGGCTCTTAAGTAAGCTTTGAGATTGCATTCTGCCTGGTAATTGTATTGGATAGAATCCCCAGCTCTTGCTTTAAAAACAATAAAAGCATTCTATAAATGGAAATGTCAGGGGACAAAATTATTGGAGATCCAATATTTGAACCAGCTAAGGTACATGAGGAAGGCCAATAGAAATAAGCAATAAAATGGAAATTTTAAAAACACTTATTTTAGAAGATAAACTTTAAAGTAAAAGAATATCAGATGACCTCTTGAGAGAAATAATATTCTTTATACTTGCATGTCTATATATCTAAACTAAATTGCGTTCTACATGCCAGGCAGTGGGAGGGACAGGAAATAATCTCTTACAGTAGCATCCATTAAATAGCAATAAAAAGGTAGCATTAATTGAGTACTTAATACGACTTTGATCATGTAATACTTTGAGTATAGAAAATGTACTCTGAGTATGTAATACAGAATATGAACTATGCTTTACATAGACTTTCTCATTTATTCCCATTTTAGTGATGAGAAAGCAAAGGCGTAATGTTGAGGTCACACACCTTGGCTTAGCACCCAGACAGTCTGACTTTGGTACCTGTGATCTGAACCACCCCAGCACCCTACCTAATGTGTGATGTCAACATCTCTATTGTTTACAGGTTCTCTACAAATACAGCTAAGTAATTAAGCCTCAAAATGGTAGTCTAAAAAGATTTAAAAGGAAGCCATTCCTTTTCAACATAGTGAGTATACTTAGCAACAAAAATCCTTGAGCAGCTGCATTCAATTAAAAAAAATTATTAACCCTGAGGAAAAATCCACACAAAAAAAATCCATATGTTATTCTTACCAGTTTCATTCATGAAGTGCATCCATGAATGAAATTCACCGTTAGGTGATAAAACTACTTCCTTCCACAGTAGCTTATTGTTTTCCTCATTTGGGGGAAAAATGATCAAGGTAAGAGGGTAGTAATATCACAGATTGCCTACAGGAACCACAGTCTGGCTACCATAGTAATTCCAAAGAATAAAAGAAACAAAAGGATGAGATGGTTAATTCATATGCATACATTTGCTATGAAAATAAGCTTTAACAGTACATGGTATTAAAGAGAGTAGTAAATATGAATGGTGTTAAACATACACTTTTGAAATTATTTCTCTGAGTAAGTCTCAGATATTACCTGTGGCACTAATGTCTGTAGCACAGATGTCACCTGTGGCTGTAAAGTTGGGGGAACTTTGTTGATATATCAAAATAACTGCACGAATTGAGTAAATCTATAACCAACCCACAAGAAGCTAGGCTTTTTCTCCTTTTTAGTTCCAATCAACACTGCCTGTGATTCACGGTAATAAGATGATGGCCATGAAGATGTTCATAAAATCAGCTTTTAGGGTTGCTTTATGAATTTGTAATACTGTCGTTTGGTCTTTAATTCATATTTCAATCCCACTTTGATAGGTCTGACTAGTTTTCATCTTTGACTTTCATACTTCTTTGCATAGAATCCTCTGTTTTCTTAGTCAAGAAAAAATGAAACTTATCTTAAATATCAAAATTTCACCAGGAAAGAAAAAGTTGAAGGAAGATAATTTCCAGGTGGCCGTAAAGGAATTGTTCCATTGATAATCTGACCTCCAAGGAGAAATCTTCTCCCTATAAATCCCCAATCCAACAGCTCAGTCTGACACCAATCATACAGAGGCAATGAACATTTAGATTAAATTAAAACAAATTTTTAACCTGGGAAAAGTTTGGTTGGCCAGTGAATTTTATTATAAAACAGATTTTGTAGGACATGCTCAAAGAGAATAACTGAGTCAATCACCACAAAAATTAACATTCAACATCCATCCTATTCCAGAATAAATAGCCTAAAACAGAAGTGACAGAAAGGTTAGAAGACTTCCCATTAACTTGGGGGACATGAGACACTTGTATGTATTTTCACTCCTTCCTAATACTCCCTTGAAATGACAGTAAAGGTATTAAAAGATGGAAGTCAATAAGGGACAAAAATATAGAACTAGAGGTGGAGAATAGACAGCAATGAATTCTGGAACAGGTAGAGGAGCAGTAAGCAAATTGAAAGTGTAAAGGAAGCTGAAGATTCTGCCTACAGAAGAATATGGTAACAACAACAGAAAAAACTAATTTATACTTACAGAACTCTGAGAAAGTTTGTGTCCTAAAGGCCCTAGAAAAAAGTAATAAGGCTCATGGCTTGAAATATGGGATAATTAAAAGCCTATAAATGGAATTAATTAGCCCCTCAGATCCCTTCCTCTGTCCCTTCTTCAATATTTGCAGGAAAACAGGCAACAAAATTGAACTCCTCAGGAAAATTTTTTTTTTTTTTGCGGTACGCGGGCCTCTCACTGTTGTGGCCTCTCCCGTTGCGGAGCACAGGCTCCGGACGCGCAGGCTCAGCGGCCATGGCTCACGGGCCCAGCCGCTCCGCGGCGTGTGGGATCTTCCCAGACCAGGGCACGAACCCACGTCCATGCATCGGCGGGCAGACTCTCAACCACTGCGCCACCAGGGAAGCCCTCTCAGGAAGATATTTTTGAGAAGAGCACCCAAAGTGAAAGACAGTGATGAGGTATCATATTCAAAAGAGAGGAATTAAGTGAAATGCTTAGGACTAAATGTTAAGCCACTTCTGTTAAGATTCTGCCTTTATTCTTTTATCAGTAACCCAGTGTAGGCAGGGTTCATTTCAGGAAACACTATGATAGTAAATTTCATGTGTCAACTTGACTGTACTGCAGAGTGCCTGGATGTTTGGCTAAACATTATTATGGGTGTACCTGTAAGGGTCCTTCCAGATGAGATTAGCATCTCAATCAGTAGACTGAGTAAAGCAGATGGCCCTCCCCAGTGTGGGTGGGGATCATCCAATCTGTTTGAGGTCTCAGTAGGATAAAAAGAGGAAAAAAGAACTCACTCTTTTTTGACTGTTTGAACTGAAACATTGCTCCTCTCCTGCACTTGGACTAGGACTTACATTATCAGTTTCCCTGGTTCTCACGCCTTTGGGCTTAGACTGGAACTACACCAATGGCTTTCCTGGGACTCTAGACTTCTCAGCCTTTATAATTGCACGAGCCAATTCCTTATAATAAATCTCGCTCTCTCGCTCGCTCACTCTCTCTCTCTTTCTCTCTCTCTCTCTCTCTCTCTCTCTCTCTCAATTTCCTGACTAATCCAAACACTGAATAGTCCCTGTTATGAAGACTGATAATCATGACTGAACCTATTTTTCCTTCTTAATGGCTGTCCAACTGCAAACTACATTTCCCATCATGCCTTGTGGCTAGCAGTGACCATGTGACTACATTCTCACCAATGGAGTGTGACCAGAAATGATGGGTCATGGCAAATTTAAAACATATATCTGTAAATTCTTTGCTACTCCTCCAATCAAAAGATGAAGTCTAGGCCCCCTCCTTAGAGGCACCCTTGCAACCAACAGAATGCAGCAGAAGTGACCATGCATGGCTCCTATGCTACATTAGAAAAAGCCACGCAACTCCTTCCTATTTCTCTTTGGAAGCTTGTTCTGAGAGTCTTCAGATATCACGTAAGAATTCCCACCATGCTGAGGTCTCCATATAGAGAAAGCATGTGGACACAACCACACACAGAGAGAGAAAGAGATACCTCAAGAGTCCCAGTCATTCCAACCTCAGCTGTTTGAGTCTTCCCAGTTCAGGTACCAGATATGTGGATGAAGATGCTTTCCAGATGAGTCAGCCTCTGCCCCCATCTGAGCACCATGGTACAAGAGACCCCAAGGAAGAACACCCAGCTGGGCCCATCCACTCCCAGATGTCAGAGCCAAAATGAAGACTGTTATTGCTTGAAGCCACTTTTGGAGTGGGCTGCTACACAGCTACAGAGAATTGGAACATATATGGAACTTCTATGTCACTTGCTGAAAAATCTTTTTTGAGATTTTAGCTCTGTGCTCTTTTCATCACTAAAATACGGAAATGCCTGTGATCCAGCTTGGGTGGGCACAGGCTCCGGAAGCGCAGGCTCAGCGGCCATGGCTCACGGGCCCAGCCGCTCCGCGGCATGTGGGATCTTGCCGGACCGGGGCACAGACCCGTGTCCCCTGCATCGGCAGGCGGACTCTCAACCACTGCGCCACCAGGGAAGCCCTATTTTTAAACCATGTACTTGGGTACATCATTTTTATAGCAGCTTAGCCTTCACCTTAAATAATATCCATAATAAGCCCTGGATAAAAGACCTTCAGGTACTGATGGATATAGATTTTTTGAGAAATCCATCCCCCAATAAGAAAAGCCAGTGCACCACTCAGTAGAGCCTGAAAGAGAAGCCCAAACAGCTGAGTCACGTACACAGAATGTCAATCAGCTTTCAAGGCCTCACCCTCAATAATCAGAAACACTAAAGAAATAGTCAATGATCAGCAGACATTAGAAGAAAACTCCCCATATCACAGGCCATGATCAAACAAGTAAAGGAATAAAAGAGTAACAGATTTAGAGGAAGCATAAATGGTACAGAGAATGAAAAGGAGAAGGTTAAATTATTATTAACATCCTCTCAATGAAAACACACTGCATCTGTAAAACAAGATGCAATTTTAAAAATTATAGGGTGGAGTTAAGATGGCAGACTAGGAGGACATGGAATTCGCATCTCTGCACAACTAGGGCACCTACCAGGCACCGGTGGTGGACCACGTCCACCTAAGGGGATGGAAGGAACCCCCAGCGACCGGGTAGGACATGGGGTGTGGGGGGGAGTGAGGGGGGAGGAGAAGTGGAGGCAGGATGGGACCAGCCCCTGAGGAGTGGCTGGGGGTGGGGAAGGGATCCCACTCCCAAAGGGGGAAATTGGGGGGTCACTGGGAGGGCAGAAGATTAAAAGTGAATGTGGCCAGGTTTCCCCTGCCCACTAGGGCTCCTGGGAGCCTGCTGAGATGCCGGGCCTGATCCTCTGCCCACTGAGGCCCACTCCAGCCATTCAGCTCCTGAGGGAATGGAAGTGGGGGGAAGGGGGGAGCCAAAGTAAAGGCCAGACCTACAGGACTGGCAAGCCTGAGGGGCAGCTGGGGGAGGGGAGGAGTTCCTACATCCAGTGGGACCCACCCACTGTTAGGGGTCCAGTGGCAACAGGGGAGACCCTGGGGGAGACAGGCGTTGGGTGGGAGTGGAGGAACAGAAGGGAATGCAGCCAGTGCTTTCCCTGTCCACTTAGGCAGCGGGGAGGCTGTTGGGCTCCTGGGCCTAAACCTCTGCCCTCAGAGCCTCCCTCCTGCCATGCAGAGCCCAAGCCCCGCCCCTAAACCCCCACCCAGGGCCCCACCTCTACACTCGGAGACCCCCTCTGAGACCCCCTCCAACTACGCTGGGCCTAAACCCCACCCACACACCCTCATCCAGGGCCTTACCACCAAACTCCCGAACTTCACACTCCAGAGGCTCCTCTTTGGACATGATGCTTTTCCCCTGCTGTGCAGGTTCTAAGCAGAGGCCCTGCCCCATGCCTGAACGTCGCCCCGCCTAGGCCCCACCCTCAAGGTCTTTTCTGGCTGTGCCTAGGCACCCCCCCATGCTCAAATGTCACCCCCCCAGGCCTAGGCACCACCCCACCCTAAAGCTCGCCCCTGCCTAAGTTCCACCCCGACCCAAACTCCACACCCCATAGCCAAGGCTTTCTTTTGTTTTTTTTCTTTTTTCAGAATGGGGTTCTGTCTTACCTTGTTGTTGTTGATTCATTTATATTTTTATTTTTTCTAATAAATCTTCTATTTTTCTAATTTTATTTTCTTCTTTCTACTTTGCTATTGTTCTGCTCTTTTTGGCTTGTTCCCCCCTCCCTTTGTTTTTCTTTTTTCAGTTGTGGTTTTGTTTTACATTGTTGCAGTTTTTTCAATTACATTTTTATTTTTCCTAATATATTTTTTATCTTTCTAATTTTATTTTATTTTTTATTCTTTTTTAGTTGTACTGCTCCTTTTTTTCTTTTTTTTTTTTCTGCTGTGCCACACAGCTTGCAGGATCTCAGTTCCCAGCTAGAGGTTGAGCCCAAGCTCCAGTGGTGGGAGCACTGAGTCCAAACCACTGGACTAAGAGAGAACCTCAGACCCCAGGGAATATTAATCAGAGTGAGGCATCCCAGAGGTGTTCATCTCGGCACCAAGACCCAACTATACCCAACTGCCTGCAAACTCCAGTGCTGGACACCTCAGGCCAAACAACCAGTAAGACAGGAATACAGCAGCCCCACTTCAAGAAAAAAAAAATGAAATGACAGAAAAAATGTTACAGATAAAGGAGCAAGGTAAAAACCTACAAGACCAAGTAAATGAAGATGAAATAGGCAACCTACCTGAAAAAGAATTCAGAGTAATGATAGTAAAGATAATCCAAAATCTCGGAAGCAGAATGGAGAAAATACAAGAAAAATTTAACACGGATCGTAAAGAACCAAAGAGCAAACACACAGTGATGAACAACACAAGAACTGAAATTGAAAACACTCTAGAAGGAATCAATAGCAGAATAACTGAGGCAGAAGAAAGGATAAGTGAGCTGGAAGATAAAATGGTGGAAATAACTGCCAGGGAGCAGAATAAAGAGAAAAGAATGAAAAGAACTGAGGACAGTCTCAGAGACCTCTGGGACAACATTAAATGCGCCAACATAAGAATTACAGGGGTCCCAGAAGAAGAAGAGAAAAAGAAAGGGTCTGAGAAAATATTTGAAGAGATTATAGTTGAAAACTTCCCTAACATGGAAATGGAAATAGTCAATCAAGTCCAGGAAGTGCAGAAAGTCCCATACAGGATAAACCGAAAGAGAAACATGCTGAGACACATATTAATCAAACTATCAAAAATTAAATACAAAGAAAAACTATTAAAAGCAGCAAGGGGAAAGCAACAAATAACATACAAGGGAATCCCCATAAGGTTAACAGCTGATCTTTCAGCAGAAACTCTGCAAGCCAAAAGGAAGTGGTAGGACATATTTAAAGTGCTGAAAGGGAAGACCTACAAGCAAGATTATTCTACCCCGCAAGGATTTCATTCAGATTCAATGGAGAAGTCAAAAACTTTACAGACAAGCAAAAGCTAAGAGAATTCAGCACCACCAAACCAGCTCTACAACATATGCTAAAGGAACTTCTCTAAGTGGGAAACACAAGAGATGAAAAAGACCCACAAAAACAAGCCCACATCAATTCAGAAAATGGTAATAGGAACATACATATCGATAATCACCTTGAATGTAAATGGATTAAATGCTCCAACCAAAAGACACAGACTGGCTGAATGGATACAAACACAAGACCCTTATACATGCTGTCTACAAGAAACCTACTTCAGACATAGGGACATATACAGACTGACGGTGAGGGGGATGGGAAAAGATGCTCCATGCAAATGGAAATCACAAGAAAGCTGGAGTAGCAATACTCATATCATTTAAAATAGACTTTAAAATAAAGAATGTTACAAGAGATAAAGCAGAACATTACATAATGATCAAGGGATCAATCCAAGAAGAAAACATAACAATTATAAACATTTATGCACCCAACACAGGAGCACCTCAATACATAAGGCAAAGGCTAACAGCCATAAAAGGGGAAATCGACAGTAACACAGTAATACTAGGGGACTTTAACACCCCACTTACACCAATAGACAGATCATCCAGACAGAAAATAAATAAGGAAACACAAGTTTTAAATGACACAATAGACCAGACAGACTTAATTGATATTTTTAGGACATTCCAGCTGAAAGCAGAAGAATACACCTTCTCCTCAAGTGCGTACGGAACGTTCTCCAGAATAGACCACATCTTGGGTCACAAATCAAGCCTCGGAAAGTTTAAGAAAACTGAATTCTTATCAAGTATCTTTTCCGACCACAACGCTATGAGATTAGATAACAATTACAGGAAAAAAAACAGTAAACAACACAAATAGATGGAGGCTAAACAGTGTGCTGCTAAACAACCAAGAGATCACTGAAGAAATCAAAACGCTAAAAAAAATACCTAGAAACAAATGACAATGAAAACACGATGATCCAAAACCTATGGGACACAGCAAAAGCACTTCTAAGAGGGAAGTTCACAGCAATTCAAGCTCACCTCAAGAAATAAGAAAAATTTCAAATAAACAATCTAACCTTACACCTAAAGCAACTAGAAAAAGAAGAACAAAGAAATCCCAAAGACAGTAGAAGGAAAGATTCATAAAGATCAGAGCAGAGATAAATGAAATAAAAACGAAGAAAACAAGAGCAAAGATCAATAAAAGTAAAAGTTGGTTCTTTGAAAAGATAAACAAAATTGATAAACCTTTAGCCACATTCATCAAGAAAAAAGGGAGAGGACTCAAATCAATAAAAACAGAAGTGAAAAAGGAAAGATTACAACTGACGCTGCAGAAATACAAAAGATCATAAGAGACTACTACAAGCAACTCTATACCAATAAAATGGACAATCTGGAAGAAATGGACAAATTCTTGGAAAAGTACAACCTTCCGAGATCGAACCAGGAAGATTTAGAAAATATAAACAGATGAATCACAGGTAATAAAATTGAAACTGTAATTAAAAATCTTCCAACAAACAAAAGTCCAACACCAGATGGCTTCACAGGCAAATTCGATCAAACATTTAGAGAAGAGTTAACACCTATCCTTCTCAAACTCTTCCAAAAAACTGCAGAGGGAGGAACACTCACAAACTCATTCTACGAGGCCACTGTCACCCTGATACCAAAACCAGACAAAGATATCACAAAAAAAGAAAATTATAGACCAATATCACTGATGAACATAGATGGAAAAATACTCAACAAACTACTAGCAAACAGAATCCAACAATACATTAAAAGGATCACACACCATGATCAAGTGGGATTTATCCCAGAGATGCAAGGATTCTTCAATATACGCAGGTCAATCAATGTGATACACCATATGAACAAATTGAAGAATAAAAACCATATGATCATCTCAATAGATGCAGAAAAAGCTGTTGACAAAATTCAACATCAGTTTATGATAAAAACTCTCCAGAAAGTGGGCACAGAGGATACGTACCTCAACATAATAAAAGCCATGTACGACAAACCCAAGGCAAACATCATTCTCATTGGTGAAAAACTGAAAGCATTTCCTCTAAGATCAGGAATAAGAAAAGGATGTCCACTCTTGCCACTATTATTCAGCATAATATTGGAAGTCCTAGCCACAGCAATCAGAGAAGAAAAAGAAATAAAAGGAATCCAAATTGGAAAAGAAGTAAAACTGTCACTGTTTGCTGATGACATGATACTATACATAGAGAATCCTAAAGATGCCACCAGAAAACTACTAGAACTAATCAATGAATTTGGTAAGGTTGCAGGATACAAAATTAATGCACAGAAATTTCTTACATTCCAATATACTAAAAACAAAAGATCAAAAAGAGAAATTAAGGAAACAATCCCATTTACCATCACAATAAAAAAAAATAAAATACCTAGGAGTAAACCTACCTAAGGAAGCAAAAGATCTGTACTCAGAAAACTATAAAACACTGATGAGAGAAATCAAAAATAACATAAACAGAGAGATATACCATGCTCCTGGATTAGAAGAATCAATATTGTGAAAATGACTATACTACCCAAAGTAATCTGCAAGTTCAGTGCAATCCCTATCAAATTACCAATGGCATTTTTCATAGAACTAGAAAAAGAAATTTTACAGTTTGTATGGAAACACAAAACACCCCAAACAGCCAAAGCAATCTTAAGAAAGAAAAACGGAGCTGGAGGAATCAGTCTCCCTGACTTCAGACTATACTACAAAGCTACCGTAATCAAAACAATATGGTACTGGCAGAGAAACAGAAATATAGATCAATGGAACAGGATAGAAAGCCCAGAAATAAACCCACACACATATGGTCACCTTATCTTTGACAAAGGATGCAAGAATATACAATGGAGAAAAGACAGCCTCTTCAGTAAGTGGTGCTGGGAAAAATGGATAGATACACGTAAAAGAATGAAATTAGAACACTCCCTAACACCATACACAAAAATAAACTCAAAATGGATTAAAGACCTAAATGTAAGACCCACACTATAAAACTCTTAGAGGAAAACATAGGCAGAACACTCTATGACATAAATCACAGCAAGATCCTTTTAGACCCACCTCCTAGAGTAAGGGAAATAAAAACAAAAATACACAAATGGGACCTAATGAAACTTCAAAGCTTTTGCACAGCACAGGAAACCATAAACAAGACAAAAAGACAACCCTCAAAATGGGAGAAAATATTTGCAAATGAATCAATGGACAAAATGATTAATCTCCAAAATATACAAGCAGATCATGCAGCTCAATATCACAAAAACAAACAAATATGGGCAGAAGACCTAAACAGACATTTCTCCAAAGCAGGCATATACAGATGGCCAACAAATACATGAAAAGATGCTCAACATCACTAAACATTAGAGAATTGCAAATCAAAACCACAATGAGGTATCACCTCACACCGGTCAGAATGGCCATCACCAAAAAATCTACAAACAATAAACGCTGGAGAGGGTATGGAGAAAAGGGAACCATCCTGCATTGTTGGTGGGAATATAAATTGATACAGCTACTATGGTGAACAGTATGGAGCTTCCTTAAAAAACTACCATATGACCCAGCAATCCCACTATTGGGAATATACCCTGAGAAAACCATAATTCAAAAATACATGTACCACAATGTTCATTGCAGCACTATTTACAAGAGCCAGGACATGGAAGCAACCTAAATGTCCAACAGCAGATGAATGGATAAAGAAGATGTGGCACATATATACAATGGAATATTACTCAGCCCATAAAAAGGGACGAAACTGAGTAATTTGTAGTGAGGTGGGTGGACCGAGAATGTGCCACACAGAGTGAAGTAAGTCAGAAAGAGAAAAACAAATACCATTTCTAACGCATATATATGGAATGTAAAAAAGCGGTACTGATGAACCTAGTGGCAGGGCAGGAATAAAGACACAGATGTAGAGAACGGACTTGAGGGCATAGGGGGAAAGGGCAAGCTGGGATGAAGTGAGAGAGTAGCATTGACATATATACACCACCAAATGTAAAATGGATGGCTAGTGGGAAACTGCTGCATAGCACAAGGAGATCAACTCGATGCTTTGTGACAACCTAGAGGAATGGGATAGGGAGGGTGGGAGGGAGCCCCAAGAGGGAGGGGATACGGGGATATATGTATACATATAGCTGATTCACTTTGTTGTACAGCAGAAACTAACACAACATTGTAAAGCATTTATACTCCAATAAAGATGTGAAAAAAATTAAAAATTAAAAAATTAAAAATTATAGAATAAGATGTCTTAGAAATTTAAAATGTGCTGGCTGAAATAAAAAATATTCAGTGGGGCTTCCCTGGTGGCACAGTGGTTGAGAGTCCGCCTGCTGATGCAGGGGACGCGGGTTCGTGCCCCGGTCCGGGAGCATCCCACATGCCGTGGAGCGGCTGGGCCCGTGAGCCATGGCCGCTGAGCCTGCGTGTCCGGAACCTGTGCTCTGCAACGGGAGAGGCCACAGCACTTAGAGGCCTGCGTACCGCCAAAAAAAAAAAAATTCAATGGAAGGGTTGAAAGATGAAATATAATAAATATTTTAGAAATTAGAATAAAAATGCAAACAGAAGAAAAAACAGTGGAAATATCTAAAATTTGAAGATCAATTAGAGAGGTAAAACATCTGTCTAAGGAGTTTCAGAAGAGAGACAACAGAGGTAGAAAATCATATAAAAAATAAATCTCAGAACTGCAGAGCATGAGTATATTGCTAAAATATTCTCCTAATGGCCAGTAAAATAAAGGAGAAAGGACTCACCCCAAAGTACATAATTATGAAATTTCAGAACTTCGTGGATAAAAAGAAGATTCAGAAAGAGGAAAAGAAACAAACTGGTAACATACAGAGATGAGATCAGAATGACAAAAACTTCTTAGCAACAATACTGGAGGCTGGAATACGTAGAGCAGAGCCTTCAAAATTCTGAGGGAAAAGTGCTTTTTAACCTTGAACTCCACACCCAAGCTATCAGTCAAGTATATGACAAGCAGAGACACTTTCAGACATGAAAAATGACTTCCAATGTACCCTATTTTAGCAGTTCTAGAAAATAAAGCCACAAAGGCAAGGAAGAGAACTGGTACTGGAACTGGGAACAAGGGGTTCAAGATGAGAAACTGTGCAGCAGTCCACACTGAATCAGGAGGGCAGAGGGCTGTGGAAAGATCTTCCCCCAAAAAACATAATAAAGTGTTTTGAACAGTGCTTAAATGTTTGAAAGAATTAATATGGGGGGACCTCCCTGGTGGTCCACTGGTTTAGAATCCGCCTTCCAATGCAGCAGACACGAGTTCAATCCCTGGTCGGGGAACTAAGATCCCACATGCTGCGGGGCAACTAAGCACATGAGCTGCAACTACAGAGCCCACGTGCTCTGGAGCCCATGCCGCCACAACTAGAGAGAAGCCCATGCACCACAACAAAGAGCCCGCACCCTGCATCGAAATATCCCACATACCACAGCGAAGGTCCCATGTGCTGCAAACTAAGACCCAATGCAACCAAAAATAAAATTAAATAAATAAATATTTTTAAAAAATAAAGATGCTCCACATCGCTAAAAGAAAAAAATTAATATGGGTATGTCAGCTGGAGCATCAGGGGGAAAGCAGCAGTAGACTCGAAGAAGGCAAAGCAAAAGAAAAGATGAGGCAATTTTTAATTTCTGTATAAAACAAAAAGCTGAAAAAAAAGGAGGCGGAAGTATGGTACACTGCTTGACTCAGCAGAGAACCGTATCTATGTAGAAATAATAATACAATCACTGTTCACTGATCTAAGTATTTTGATATAACTACTTTCAAGGGAGGCAATGAGGAGGGAAAGGGGTAGGTAGATGAGAGATAAATCTTCAGCTGACATAGGAGAAAATCAATAGGAAATACTCAACACAAATCAAGAAATATCAACAATGAGTATATTACTTAGAAATATGGAGGTAAACATCAGGATAAACAGTAAAAAGAGTTGAAACTGGCTGTCTCTGAGGAAATTAAATGGAAGACAACATGCAACTGTAATATCTCATCATGAGAACTGCAGTAATAGTTAAATTTCTTACTACGTGTACCTATTTCTTTTCATACAAATTGTGTTCAACATCTTTTCCAGAGATGATCAGAAATGGTACTGGAACCAAGGAACAAGAAAATACAGATCATTAACTTTCATATTTACTGATTTATAAGGTTGACTTTGGTTTTCATCATTTCATATCCTCTCTTCAATACATATTGGGTTGGCCAAAAAGTTCATTCGGATTTTTCCGTACCGTCTTATGGGAACATCCGAACGAACTTTTTGACCACCCCAATATTTCAAGTTCTAGAATTACATGTGTCATATGTTCTATTTCTTCACCTCTTCACTTCTCAACTCCCCTAAATACACACACGCACACACACACACAAGACAGTGACCCTCATTCTACAAGTACTTAATGTGCTGGGGATATTTTATGCAACATTTATTTATGTTCTGAGTACTGGGAATATATCAGTGAATAAAACCAACAACATCTCTCTCCTCAGGGAGCCTCCATTATAGTAATACTTAGAAAAAAATCGGAGTAATTTATTTCAAATTATTTAGGTAATATAGACTTTTTCTGGCTTATTGGGAACATTACCAAATTAGTACTTGTGGCCTCCAAGGAGAAATAATTAGAGGTTTTAGCAGTGAATCCCATGTCATACATTTCTATGTTTTTTGATATCACAGAAATAACACCATTGAGAATTTATTATACACATAGCTCTAAGATAAATTAATAGCCATAGATGTAATTTAAATGATTCCAATTTAATAAAATTCTCAGAAGAAATATTTTACTAACTTCTAGCACATATTCAAAAAATTAGCTTTATTCTAAGAACACTGTATTGTCTCTAAGGTTCCTAAACTTAAATATACATATATATATATATAATATCACTTTTCTTTAAAGTCCTTTCGACTCTGAAAATGTCATTATTTAAGCTATAATTAAATATTAACCTAAGTAAGATCCTTTTTTCTTACCCAACATCATTTTCGTAGTCTCGCTTTTTTCTTTCAAAAAAATTAATTTTAACTTATCTACTTAGTTCTTAGAACACAGGTCATTATTCTCACCCTTTTTATTCACCGGGAAGGATCTACTGAAATTAAAACGTTCCAAGAGTCTGTCATATAGAAAGTTTTAGAGCTAAAAAGTCAGCAAAATTACCTATGACCATTCACTAAGAAAGTATATATAGCTGTCAAGTTGATCTCACCTCTTTTGTGAGTCTAAAGGAAAAAAGTATGCAAAAACTGCATAACATAAAAGCAAGAATATTTCAAACATCAAATAATTATATAATAATGATAAATAGCTAACATTTATGAGTAGCTACAATACACTAAGTTTTTCAATATATTTGTTTTACTTTGATTTTCAAACCAGTCCTTTTAAGTTACTTACTGCCCTCATTTCCAATAGATAAATAGGGCTCAGAGAGGTTAAATAACTTTCTCCTTTCTAGATGCTTAGGACTTGAATGTGAGTCCGCCTGTGTACAAAGTATACAAAGTATGCTTTTTCTAGTATACGGAGTGACCTCTGAGGATGACTTAAAGCTATTAAAAGAACCTCTCACAAAAAGACAAATATGGACTTTTTTTTCTTTCAGACCTCATTATTCACAGCAAATTGTTTTCCAGTCTGTTTATAAATACTTGTAAAATGTAATTTGGAACAGTGAAAATGTTCTGGAAGTAGACAGTGGTAATGTTTCCAACACACTGTGCATATACTAAATGTCAATGAACTGTATACTTTAAAATGGTTAAAATGGTAAAGTTTATGTTATGTGTATTTTACCACCATAATTTTTTTAATGTCATTTGGCCCAGAGGAAGTAAATTAGAAACTTATCCTTTATATACACAGGATCACAAATTTCAAGGTCGCCTCTTCATTTCTAAGGCTATACATTTAAATTCTACCTCACTGCTAGGGACTTCCAAACTTATATCTGTCGCAGAGACCTGACTCCTGAATTCAGACCCAACTCCCTGGTCAACATCTCCATGTGAATTTCTAACAGACTTAAAAACTGAACATGTCCAATACCAAGTTATTCATATTCCCTCCATGCCAGCTCCTTCCCAGTAGCCCAGGTTAAATGATGGCAACTCCACTCTCCTGGTTGCTCAGGGCAAATCCTCAGTATCACCCTTGTATCTCTCTCCCTCCCCCTCCCCACACCAGTAAATCATAATGGTTTTACCTCAAAACAATGTCTCTCAATCTGGGCTGACATTTTGGGCAGGATAGTTCTTTATTGTGCGGGCTGTCCTCTACATTTTAGAGTGTTTAGCAGCATCCCTGGCTTCTACTCACAGGTGTAGCTAGCACAGCCCAGTTGTGACGACCAGTTGTGACATTCCCAAATGTCCCCTGCTGGGCACAATCTCCCCTGGTAGAAAACCATGGCCTTAAATATATCCGACCTTCAACCCCTTCTCACCACCTTCTCTGCCATGACCTTCATTCAAGCTATTATCATCAACTCGTTCTTATTTCTATAGTAGCCTCCCAGCTGGTTTCCTCGTGACCACTTGCTCAACTGACCACCCAAGATAATCCTATTAAAATATTATTAAAAAAAAAAGATCACGTCACCACTCTCTAAAAAATCCCCCATGTCTTTCTATCTCGCCCAAGAGTAAAAGCCAAAATTGCATTCCAACCTATGAAGACATACCTAATTTGGGCCTCATGACCCCTCTGACGTGACCTCCTATCACTGCCCGCCATGTTCACTCTGCTCCAGCATGGTGGCCTCTTCTCTGGTCCTCAAACATGCCACAGCCACGCCTGCCTCAGGGCCTTTTGCTCTTGTGGTTCCCCCCATCTGGGACTTTCCCTGATATCCCCATGGCTGGCTCCCTCACTTCCTTCAGGTCTTTACTCAAATTCCCTTCCTCAGTGAGGCAGCCCATAGCCCACCCACTTCAAATGTCAGTCTCTCAGATATCACTTATGTGTAGAATCTTAAAAAATGATACAAATGAACTTATTTACGAAACAAAAACAGACTTACCAAGATAGAAAACAAACTTATGGTTACCAAAGGGGAAAGGTGGGCGGGGGGATAAAATAAGAATTTGGGAGTAATATACACACACTACTATATATAAAATAGATAAACAACAACAAGGCCCTACTGCATAGCACAGGGAACTATACTCAATATTTTGTAATAACCTATATGGGACAAGAATCTGTAAAAGAATATATATATAACTGTACAACTGAAACTAATACATTATAAATCAACTATACTTCAATAAAAAAATAAATTAAGGGCTTCCCTGGTGGCGCAGTGGTTGAGAGTCCGCCTGCCGATGCAGGGGACGCGGGTTCGTGCCCCGGTCCGGGAAGATCCCACGTGCCGCGTAGCAGCTGGGCCCGTGAGCCATGGCTGCTGAGCCTGCACGTCCGGAGCCTGTGCTCCGCAACGGGAGAGGCCACAACAGTGAGAGGCCCGCGTACCACAAAAAAATAAAAATTAAATAAATTAATTAATTAAAAAACTACAATGAGAAAAAAACTCTTAGTCTCTCACCTATCACTGCATATCCTTCCTCCTTGCCTTATCTTTCCTCGTAAGCACTCATCACCATCCAACACACTCTCTATTTAACTTCTTGATCGTGTTTATTAGCCTGTTCATGAGGATCAAGGGTTTGTCAGTTTTATTGTCAACTTATCTCATGTATTTGTAATAGTGCCTCGCACACAATAAGGTCTCAACAACGATCGGAGGAATGAATGAACCTCTTAGGACCAATATTGAGAAATTTTTTAAGAGACCACTAGTTATCGTGGCTTCAGAGTCCATGATCGGTTCATCTCTACAAAGCATGCAGACATGAATAGCTATGTGTTTACTTAAAACAACAAGCAGCATAGCATCACTCCTTATCTGATACGCTTGCTGACATGATCCTTCTTTCTTGGCATGGATGTCCAATTGCCCAACACTAAATATTGATCAACAGATCTCATCACAATGATGACAGCCTTGCCAGATCAATGACCCCACAGCCTACATCTCATCAGACTCTCACGCAGTAGAGAAATCCTTAGCAACATAACATATCACTCACTTATTCTTCATCAATCCATTGTTTTTCCAAAGCCAGGACTCACTTAGAAATGCTTCTAATTTGGATGAGGTTGACTAACATCTAAACTATGGATTCAGGGGAAAAACAACAGATACCAGCAAAGAGCTTAAGTGACTGGCGCCACAGTCTAAATCCAGAGAATGGTTTCCAGGTTTCTAAAATAAGGTATGTTTATCTGGGTCTCCAGGGAAATCTATTCAAATTCCAGATTACACTGGACCTGAGTTGTTGGATTTGATAATATACTACAAAAAAATGCAGTTAATTTCAACTGCAATCGAGCTTTTCTTTAAATGCAAATGAGAAATGATAAATCATGCATAAGTAGGTACAGATTCTAAGATGTTGAGGTTGTCTTTGAAGGTGATGACCCAGAATGCTCTGGGGCATATGACTCCTCAAATTGATTTACTGCCTTTAAAATAATGTTGCATTCATGTCAGTACTATTTATAATAGCAAAAAACTAAAAGCCACTGAAATGCCAGGCAATAGGGAAAGAAAAGATAAACCAATAGGGCGCTGTTTAAATAAATTATTAAACAAAAGTACAAAAGAAAACTATGCAACCATTAAAAGATGAAACTGACCCATGTGCACTAATGTGTAATATTCATCAAGACATCATTATATGATAAAAGCAACCTGGAGAAGATGATTCTGCCAAGTATGATTCTGATTGTTTGAAACAGTGTTTGTGTGAATGTACAAACAGGTATGTAATAATTAGATATTTTCAGATCCACATTCTCCACCATTCCACGCTTGGCTTCCTGCCCAGGAGGCAGGTCTGTATGGACCTGGGACCTACAAGGCAAGGGATGGGTTCCCTTCCCTTGCCTTGTAGCTTCTGGTTGGATTCAGCCAATGAGATCCCTGGCAGGAGACGTGAGGACAAGGACGATTCATCACCTTGAGCCTCTTCCCAACTTTTCTCTGCACTTTGTTTATATCCCTCTAAAGGCCACAGCATCTCTCAAGCACCCTCTCCATAAAAAAGTTTTCTCTCCAGATTCCGGAAACTACTTCCTTCCTTTGCTGCTGCAGACCCAGTGTCATAAAGATTGATACCTGCTCAGGGGCACTCCACAATTCCTGGTAGCTGATCTTAAACCTTGCTCATACTTTCCTACTTCTGTAAATAGTTCTTTTATTAAACTCTTCTCGATGACCTACTTCGCATGTACCATTTCTTTTTTTGGCAGAACCCTAACTAATAATTATAGTAAAACTTATGTGTATTTTGTGTGATTTATATACACAACTATGCATAGAGATGTACTTACATGTGCAAGGAATGTTTCTGAAGGATATATAAGAAAAGGGAGAGTGGAACACATGGCCTGGACTTTGGCTTTTAGTTTTATATCTCTGAAATTTTGTCAACTTTTAAAATGTCTGATCACAAACAAGTAATAAATTTGTAACTGAGAAATGAAACCATATGGGAAAAGATATGTGTTATTACCTTTTTGATGGCACACTAATGAGGGAAAGAAGTAACGAATACCAGAGAAAATAAGAGTGATGACACGGATATTCATTTTGAACAGTGCAAAACATCTGATGGGAAGGATGCTCACTTCTGAAACTTAAGTGTGACAGCTATCAAAGTGTCCATCCCCACTGTAGAGTGGGTCTGTACCAGCTTGTTCCATTGACCTACTTTTAGAAAAGCAGGCCTATTTTTAAAATTTCCTTCAAAATAATCCCAGTTTCTTTTAAATTTATTTACTTTTTAAATTTATTTATTTTTGGCCGTGTTGGGGCTTTGTTGCTGCACGCGGGCTTCCTCTAGTTCCAGCAAGCAGGGGCTACTCTTCGTTGCAGAAGCCCATTTTCTTAATGCATCCCATTCACGTTTCAGATTTGCTACTTTCCATCTTAACTGCACTTTTTTGAGAACTTTAGACAGGAGTACAGTCATATAAATGTGCTTCTTTAGATCTGATAAAAGGTTTACTCTTTTCTGATTAAAATAAAATAGCCTCCTTCACATAAATGCAATCTTGACTTTTAGAACTATTTCCAAACTTCCTAAAACTACTGTGAGGTAAAACATGAAAATCATTAATGTGGTATTAGAGCCCCAAATTAAATTAATTTATAGGGGCTTTAATGCAATTCAATTTCCTCCAGACTGTATCCCTGATGGTGCTGGGATTTTACTTAATATACTTTAAAGCATAATTCATTTTTGTTTTTGCAAAGCCATTTAAATATTGCAAATGACACTATTATACATATTTCCATGGTGACATAATATGTTTGCAGTCTATTTAATTTATGGATGATGAGACTAAAGTGAAAACTCTCTGAGGACCATAGATCTTCTACAACATCACATTTTCCAGTTCTAAGATATCAGGTGTATAAGTTATCTATATTTGCAAGAATGGACTCTTGAAACAGTAATACATATTTTAAATGATCTAATTGTGAAACTTTAAGAAAATTAAAATCTAGGGCAAAGAAAAACCAGTGATACAAACAGCCAAGATATTTGGGGTTCATAATCTAAGCTGATAAAGTATTAGCCTTTAAAATTAAACAGATCTTTTCCAAAGCCACATTAAGGAAATATCTAGAAAAGAACGTAAGTTATATGCAAGTCTCCAAACCTCAACTCAACTTATTCATATACTTATGTACGAGGTAGCTAAGGATCTCAGAACACATTAGGGCAACTGTAAAATTATAACTAATGGGCAAAGTTGTTAGGATAATTTTTCATGCTCCAAAACTTAGATATACAGAATCTATGCTAGAAAACATTCAATAATAAATAGCTAACTAGTTTGTACCCTAAGAGAAAGAGACATATATTACTGGTCCAAAGCATTTTTAGCTGAGGATATCAGCTAAATTCAGATGCCATTTTCGCTACAAATGTGCTGCACAGCGGTGATATATTTGAGAAAGGAGCAGCAGATGTAACTATGGAAATCATCACTTTAATTGACAACAACATGAAAATTCAGAAGGATAACAAGCATCATGGATGGAGGTGACAATTATGCAGGAATAAGAATCAAATGTATTGTAAAGAAGAAGAATCGAGTTTTTCCCTCTCTGGAGATTTCCCACTACTCCACAAATAAGAAGTACAAGGATGGAAAGAATAGTCTTCTCATTAATGAAAATGGGACAAAGGAAGAGGACATTCCTACCTGGTTTCCAGATGAATTGATTATCCTTTTTGCCTTCCAAATGAGCTGCATGGGACAGCAAGAAAGAAAGTAACAGAAATAGCTTCCTCATGCCCCTCCATAACCAGCGAACGACAGCCAGATTACCCTTTGGACACATTCTTCAGATTTTCAGCCTCTTGACTCGCCTATTCCTAAAAGAAAAAAGAACATCGCATAAGTTTCTTCTGTAAAGAAATTACAAAAACTCACTTGGACTGCTAGAACCTTTAGCATAATGGCATTACAAATGTGCCATGACCATAAAGAAAGTTTACAAGATATTAACATTTTAAGGTCAGACGTGAATTAGTCCATGCTTTCAATCCTTACCCATGAAAGGTGTTATCAATTCTAGGGATTCTACAGTCCCCCAATCAGTTTACTTTTGCTTTTAAGAGCAGGGTTGGCAGATACCTGGTTCATTCCCTCCTTCTACTCAGCCAAACTCCCTGAGGAGCCCATGATTTTTGGAAGAAGATCTGTACATACAGCAAAGTCCAAATAGGGGAATGAACATTCTAACAATGGTATTAAGAGAATGACAGAGAAAGAATGAGGAAAAGGCAATCAGTTCTTCTGTGGTGACGAAAAAACAGAGGGAAATCTCCACAAGGTAATATTTGAGAGGAGCCAGGGGAAAAGGGCTTGAAGGTGCCAGGAAGGGCATTTCAGGCCAAGAGAACTAGGTGCTGAAATGCATTTTGTGTTTGGGGACCGGGGAGCGGGCAAGTGGCTACAGTGAAGGACACATGGGGGAGGGAGGAATGGACAGAGATGAGATTTAGAGCATAGGTTGGGAAGCAAATTATAAAAAGCCTTGAATGTCATGTAAGAGATTTGGGTTTCATGCTGTAAATAATAACAATAAGAATCATAGGAGAGCAAATGACTTTTAAATAACTGACATCAGTGAACATAATGTTCATAACATGATTACAGAGAAATTGAGGCCAGTTATGAAACTAGAGATATAGTCCACGCAAGTACTGATGAATGAGAGAATCAGGAGAAGTTTCAAAGGTAGTGCGGAGGCTGGGTTTAAAGGATTTGGTTAACAACTGGGTGGGATGTATGAGAGACAGAGAATAGAAAAGACAGATTCCAGACCAATGGGACCCCTCTACCAAAAATGAGAAATGGGAAGATGGGAAGGTTTAAAAAGGAACATAAAGAGAAGTTTCTTTAGAGAATATTAAGTTTGATGTGCCTACAGGACATCCAGGTAGTTGCCCAAAAGATAATAGGAAAATTCTACGTGGAATTAAAGAGATCTGGGGTAACCTGCCACAATACATGTATTAGAAAAATACATTAAGACAGATAAGTGTAGGGCAATAAAAGGATGGAACAGTAAGAAAGGTTGTCAAGGGTAGAAGCTTTTCCCCCTAAATATTTACCAAAGAATTGCTAAAAGTGGGTAGCAAGTCTGACTGTGACCTTCCTTCCTAGGGACCAAAAAAAAAAAAAAAAAAAGTGGCTACTATAGCCCTCATATATGTAGGAGTAAAGTATATATTCTTTTTTTATTGTTTTAGGAGAAGGCATTCCCCTGCTTCCAAGCACTGGTGGAATTTTACCCCAAGAGTTCTCATCAACACAGATGCTGTGCTGAGCAATGCACTCAACACATCACCTCATCTATAAAACAGACAACAGCAATGTGTGGTCAGTGGGGTCTTGGGCTCTTCTAGAACACTCCAAGGGTACAGTGGCAAAGTATAAATCAGTGAAAATGATTCTACAAGGAATCAACCAATAGAGTTCAAGTACACAGCTCTCTGATGTCCTGCCTTGGTCCAGGGATGAAGATAATATTTGGTAAGTAACCGAATGCTTTTCTTCAAATTTCTGCATTGCACGCCAATATCGAAAAGAGTGGAATGCTCCAGCTGAAATTCAACAGAGCTCCCCTGTTTGACTGTTTGTCCCTATGAGTGGCCTGTTAGACTATTCCACGGAACCTTTGGGGCACTACTGGACCCAATTCATAAACCTCTGGACTTGATGCAAACTGTACCCCCTTACATGAGACATCTTTGTGTATACACACACACACAAACACACACCCTAGACGATGGGTATTTCACTTTGCTAATGGCAAATCCACATGCTTAACAAGCAACACAACAGTGAATGGTTTGGGAACTGTATCATGATATTTTAAAGTCTACACACACACACACACACACACACACACACACACACACACACACAAACACGTGAATAGGTGATTAATTCTTCATAATATAGATTTGCTACAAAACTTTAGTACGGACATTTTTTAGAAGGCACCATTGCCATGAATTCCATTAAGGCACCTGAAAAACATCAAAATACTGCTCCCATAGAACAAGATAACTTCCTAGTGAATCCTACAAATCAAGTTAGTTGAAAAATATACCCCTGGGAAAGCAAGTGAACTGGCCTCCTGTACAATGATGGATTAAGTCATTGTAATGTTAGAGAACTTTTGATAAGAACGATGATTTGCGTTTTGGGGTAGTTTACCTAAAGCTATTATTATTACTATTAATAAATTAGGTAACCAGCAGGACCAGCTGTCTACTGAGGCCACTTCTTTTGTGATGGGAAATGACCAGGGTACGGAAGATGACTGTTCATTCTCATTAGCGGGAGACATAGTTTCAGCATATCTAAAAGCGTATTCATGTCATTACAATGTAAGCCAAAGATATGGAGGACCAGAAGCATGTTTGTTAGACTCTAAATGGCCATAGGTGGGAACCCAAAAAGAGATTTAAAAGGAGTTCCAGTGAGACTGTATGTGAGCTGGATTGATTAGCCAATAATTTATACATAAATATTTTGAATTTTGCATCAATTTTGGGTTTTAATTGCAAGACCTGAACACACGTTGCTGTGAGCCCTGGCCTTTTAGGCTCCCTCCCTGGCACAGAGCCCTGTACTGACTCTGCAAAGGGACCCACTGGCTTTAAGGGTCCTTTTGTGTTCACCAAAGCCAGTGGAAGATCCCTGAGCAGAGTGGCTTGGGGTGCCTACTGGACACCTGCGGTCACCATTATCTCCTGGCTATCACTAATTAACAAGGATAGGGACAGTACAGACATAGAGAACAGACTTCTGGTTGCCAAGGGGGAGGCGGGTGGGGGAGGGAAGGATTGGGAGTTTGGGATTAGCAGATGCCAACTATTATATATAGGATGGATAAACAACAAGGTCCTACTGTATAGCACAGGGAACTCTACTCAATATCCTGTGATAAACCATAATGGAAAAGAATATGAAAAATAATATGTATAACTGACTCAGCTGTACAGCAGAAATTAACACAACATTATAAATCAACTATATGGCAATACATTTTTTTATAAAAACAAGGATAGTGACAGTAGAAACCTAAGACTAATCTTGACCAAAAAAAAAAAAAAAAAAATCTGAAATAGAGCTCTTAGAGAATGCGCCAAAACATCTGAGTTCAAGATGCCACGGCAATCTTACTCCTAAAAACACCCACACATTTTTAGTATCTGTATTACCTATAATCCTATACCTCGTTACCTCTCTTTTCCCAAGAAGCGTGAGGACAGAAGATGGGAAACTAGATTTGATGAAGCTTCCACCATTCGCCATGCTGCAAGCTTTACATCCACTAATAAATGGAGAATCTCTGTTGAGCTGATGGAACGGGCAGGATGGAATTTGAACACAGGTATGTCTTACTCCACTAAACTATGCTGCCTCGCTTCCCTCTAAAGACCTGAAACTCACTAAATTATTCCTCAGAAGACATCGGAAGTCATTCTTGTATCTATTACTTGAATAAGCCACACAAGAGTTCACAATAAACAAAATAAGAGGAAACAAGAAACAATTAGATCTGCCACTCCTCTGTTAGTAAAACACAAATGGAAAAATGCTGTGACTATGATGAAAAAACATACTATGCAGGAAGCATGTGCTACCCACGATGGCATGAATAATTTATCTCAGGAAGATTGTTGAGTATCCAAATCAGCATATTTACGCTATATCTTAGCATCCAAAATGTATTTGCAAGGTTAGCTCTAAACTGATGAATATTAAGAGAAATAAAAAAAGTTTCTCCTTTTAGCCTCAGTTTTCTAATCATTTAAAGGCCACTCAAACTATGAAAAATGTGCCTTACACTTCATATGCATTTCATTTCCCCTTAAATGTAATCTTATTGCTGAAGTCCTTGAATATCTAAAAAGGTACAAAACTTAAAAATAAAATAAAAACTGTTCCAATTTGCTAGCCGCCTGAAGGAACAGCAATGAGGAGGAGAAAAGCAAACTTGAACGTGCATATCCCGATAGCGCCATCTGATGGCAACTGTGCAGAGACAATGGTTCAATAAAAATGGCCCAGTAACAAGGGCTGGAGGGGAGGACGCCCACTGTTAGGACCGACTCAACTGACCAGGATGGGGACTCCAACCAGTTGCCTAATTCAAGTTAATTAACACTGCTGGAGAAATCACAGGAGCATTTGCTTTTTCTCAGCAATTTGCCTAATTTCTGACTGCAATACGGTGCACTGCATTCCATCCCTCATAATCTGTCAATATACAAAATACTGACCTGAGCACTCCACTGAACTCTCACCACAGCCTTATGAATTAGTTATTCACATTATCCCCCACTTTAGAGATGAGGAAACTGAGGCATGGAGAGGTAAGTGACAAGCCCAAGGTCACAGAGGTAGTAAGCTGTTCGCAATCGATCTCAGTGTGACCCTCCTCTAAAAGGAGAGAGACTTATAATGTGACCTAATACCAACGCAAGTAATTTTCCATAGCCCTGAAAATACAGATCCTTTCTAACCCTGTGTAGGGTCTCTCAGCAGCTTGTGCAAGGCAATTTACATCTCATTTCACTTAATCCTCACATAATACTATGAGCAATTATTCTTATTTTTCAGATGTAAAAGAAACTGGTCATTGAGGATATTAAATAATTATCCCAAGGTCACCTCAGCTAGAAAACATCAAAGCTGGATTAAAAATGGCCTGAGCAGGGCTTCCCTGGTGGCGCAGTGGTTGAGAGTCCGCCTGCCGATGCAGGGGACGCGGGTCTGTGCCCCGGTCCGGGAAGATCCGACATGCCGCGGAGCGGCTGGGCCCGTGAGCCATGGCCGCTGAGCCTGCGCGTCCGGAGCCTGTGCTCCGCAACGGGAGAGGCCACAACAATT
>NW_021703772.1:92295818-92520050 GCF_005190385.1 Monodon monoceros
ACACACACACACACACACACACACATTCTTTTAAAATAGTAAAATGATCAAAACGCAAAACCAAAATTTTCAAAGAGTGATTTGTCTCAGAGAAAAAAGAAAAGTTCACTGGATACCCTGGCAATTTGCCACTGGAAATTTTACATTTAGAAATTTAATTACAAACTTTGATAAGTGGATTATAATGAAAGATATCTCTAGCAAGGGAGCCCAGACAGAAGCATCATGAATGCATTAAAGAAAACACCAGAGAGAGAACTTTCCATCAGCAGACTTTAATTATACAGCAATAGGATGTATCTCTTCTGTGAAATGACATTTCTGTCACCCGCAGTTCATTAAAACTATTTACTATATATTTTTTGAAACCATCCACTCTAGAAGGTATGTTTAAACCGTTCACTCTCAGTTATGAGGGCAGAAAACTGTGGGTATGGAGAAGCAAAAAGATCCATTGGTAAAATGTCGGAATGAAAACCCATCTCTTTGCACGTTGTCCTTGGTCAATTGAGCCTGAAGTGGTTCCACGCTGCATGGAGACCCATGGGCTTCAGGAGAAGGCAAATGAGCCAGCAGTGACCACCAAAGCATCCAATGAATGTTAGCAGTGGTTCATTAGGGACAACCAAGAGGATGGCTGAGATCAGTGTTAATAACATCACTTGTCCACACTTTTATTTTTGGCATGAATTCAAGTATTTACTTGGAGTACCAGGTTGTTAAAGACAGGCATTTTCAAAAGCTTCAACAATATTCCTGTGACTTCTGCAGTGTCCAACCAAAAGTTTTTTCCTCAAGGTCAGGGGTCCTATTTTCTTCATTTTGTATTCCTAGCTTGTAGCCCAATATCTAGACCCAGTAGGTATACAGCAAATGTTGAATAAATGAAGGGATGAATGAAGTGAATAGGTACAACAGGATGCATTCTATTCTAATAAAATTATAATGAACAAAAAAAAATTGGGCTCAGAAAGCCAGTAACCTCAAACACAGACAAAAAAATTATTCTAATTATGCTTCCCCCCAACCATTGCAAAATTCTATTCTTCCAGACTTTCTTAGATATCTAATGTTTACTCTTCAACCTATCAACATCACACCTTTTCTAACACACACTTTTCAGACTGTTGCCAATTCCACACTTGGAATGAGGTACAATGGTGGAGGATCTCTATGGCCCCAAGGAGGGAAACTTTTCTGAGTGTTAATAGTAGATAGAAAATGAAATGCCAAGTACATATTTTAATAAAACAAGTAAACATTAATTAAAGAATAGGTAAAGTTCTTAAAATAACATGATTCATATCTCTTGGACTAGCAGTCTTGTTGAACTGTCAGATGCCTTATGATTTCTAGAAATAATGACTCACTTTTCCAGAGTTAAGAATGAATTTCAGGAAGCCTTCAAAGGACCTGGATCTTTCATATACTTTAATATGTTTTAGCACAGTATATTTTATTAAAATTCAAAATATAACTTCCGACACTTCTGCTGTATTTTCTGTATCAGAGAATCAGATATTAACAGCAACACAGACATGACCTCTTGTCAGTTAGGGGAGGAGGAATACTGCCTAGAAATCTGAAGGTCCGGAAGAGACGTCTGTGGGAGCAAAAGCTACAGTCTGAGAGAGAGAAACCTCTTAAAATCATTCAAATGAAAACGATACAATCTAAATGCATTAATTCAAACACAAGGTGAGCTTATGAAAAACTAGGTAAATGACAAGAATGAAACTAAAACAGGCATTCTCACAAATGTCTCAAAAAGAAATCTCTTTCTGCCCTGTTGGCTACATCACTGGAAAAGTGACAATCACACCCACTCCACAGGTATTTATAATATTTGGGGGGAAGCAGAGGTAAGGTTCATCATCCAAGCTGATCAAATCATACTCACGTAGAACTGTATATTAATGAGACAAGAAGTAACCTAATATGTCACCTGTGGGTCATTTGTATCACTTTGTTCTGCGGCCACAGGTGTACTTTAATCCACCACCTACTTTAGAACTTCCCACTGTCACAGGGTGTGGGTGCTGACTAAACCAAGGGGAGATGATTCACTCCAACAAATCTTTGCCATTGTTTTAAAAAAGTAGACTGATATTTACAGAGGATCGATAGTCTTAAGAGGAGAACACCGCTTCAAACTGCTGATGTCAGCTTCCAGTGATGATATCAATTCTCAACTGGTGATGTCATAGTCCCTTGACAATTTCCAATACATGCCACTGGTTTTCTATACACCTGATCCTCCTCTTCCTCTAGAGAAACTTTTCTTGCATATTCTAGCTCACAAACACAAGAGGAAGTGGATGTTGAAATCAATGTTGAAACATGTAAAAGAATATTGATAGCACTGACACAAACAATTAAAGGGTCAGCGTATTCAAAGGATGCTAGAAGAGATTTCTATAACTCAAAGTTTCTCAAATATTCTTAGCAGTAATTCGATATTTTCAGTGATAGGGAATTAATTCAATGCCCTACAAAGCAACCCATTCCATTTCGGGATAGCGCCGATTACTGGGACATGTGTCTCAACCCAGAATAGCTGTTCTCCTTTCTTTATCTAAAGGTTTTGTTCTTAACTCTTCCCTTGGCAGTTATAGCTGAAGGATATCTCATCTGTCTTCCACAAGACAGAACTTCAGTTTTCCTCTTTTCTAGGCTAAATATGTCCAGCTCTTTCAACTATTCCCCATTATTCTTGGTTTCCACATCCTTCACCGATATGACCCCTCTCTCCAGACATTCCTCCAAAAGGTGAAGGTCAGTTCTCTGGAGAGGGACAGGGCTGTAAGGCATCAGTGCTCAGAATCACAGTAGCTGGCCAGGTAAAGGGGTTTGGATGGGGCAACAACTGGCCCAGAAATAATCCTAAGTACAGGGAGGGAAAAAAAAAACTGTGCACAGAAGTATTCATATCAGGGATTATTATTAACATTAATTAGAAACATGGTTAATGTTAATTAGAAAGACAGTAACCTAAATCTCTACTCTAAAGAAATGATTAACTTTGCTATATCTACTCAAAGGAGTACTGTGTAGCCATATCACACCGTTACAAAGAGTACAAAAATATGGAAAATGTGCATAAGTTAAGTTTTTTTTAACTTCAATATTTATTCTATTTGACTAAAATGATGAGGGAAAAATTTAAGCATGACATTTTAAAAAAAAAAAATTATACGAAGAATGTTAGTTGTATTTAAGTGGCAGAAATAGGAAAGATTTTATTCTTTGTCTCCTTACTCAAGCTTAAAAAAAAGTTAATTAGGATATGCAATTCAGACTACCTTCATTTTACAGGTTTTCGAAAGAAACCCTGGAGAATACTCTGTGCGTACCCAACAGCAAATGCGGCACAACTTGGAGCGTATATTGAGTGCTTAGTAAGCATCTGGTGCCTGTTGGAAGAAGCCAAGTCAGCCAGGCCATTTTACTGCACTGTGTGATTTTGGCAATTTGTCAGCAAAACTATGTTTTTCCCAGGAAGAAAAATAATCTGCTGTAAAAGAAACGTTAATGACTGTTTTTAAAACAGTGTCGTCTCCCGGTCTTCTTCAAGTAGCAAAGAGTGGGTGAGCTTCTCCCCTCCTCTGTGCTCCACAAAGGGCATCTAAACACAGTCACCATCAACTTTTTAATGGAAATGCCTGGAGCAAGACAGGAAGCAGGCCCTTGGGCTTTATGGTCCCACAGAAATAATCAAGGCTTGTTGCTGGATAACTTTTATACCTTTTATCATGAAAATTACAAAAAATGTAAACGATTCTTTCATGCAGGTAATCTTTACCTTCTTGAAAGGTAATCATTACCTCTTTCATGAAGGTAATCTCAGTTTGATTTATTTGTGTTGAAGCTGATCCCGGGCTCGATAATGAAAGCTTAAAATCAAACAGAGATCAAAATGTCTACCTCTTCTGCTTTCCTTTCCCATTCTTCATAGTTGCAGCCAGCCAGGGAAGCCCCTTCCTAGTCCCCTAAGCCAACCCAAATACATTGTAATATCCTCTTCTCCCAACATGCTCTGCTCCAGTTGGCTGGCCATTCAGAGAACTGAGGCCAAATTCTACCAGTGTTAAGTCACTTCCCCCAGCCAGCTACCAGCTGATTTCATTTAATATTATATGAATTCTAGCACAAAAGCATCTGGGTGGTCCCTTGAATGCTGTTAAAATCTGACACACACGTAACTCCGTGATGTTATGTCTCAGCAACACAGTGAACAGAATCCCATGATTCTACTCCTACTTTAACATGTTATTTCATAGCAAATATTGCCATCATAAAATATTTAATAAATACCAGAATGCAGAGACAAAGGAGAGTGCTGGGCTCAGGTGAAACCAAGAAGGGGCGCATATGGCCCCCCTCCTCCTAGGATGTTCACCAAGGAATTGCAATTACTGGACATATAATAACTAAAAATTTAATTAACTAAACAAAGTAGCTTACGGAAGTAGCAATTTCCCATTACAGACCCTGAGCATTCTAAGTGTTCCTAGAATGACTTCAAGGAGGAGAATCTGACAGATAGGTAGATATTAAACAAGGTTTAAACATGTAACAATACATGGAATTTCAAGCAAGGGAATGGCATGAAGACAAGTACTGATATTGGAGATAAAGCTTTAGAAGACTGACCACAAGGTAAATGGTCTGAAATGTGAAAGCTTCTGATTTTACTCGATAGGAAATGGTGAAGCAATCAAGTGTTTCTCCAACAGAAGACAATTTAAAACTGTACTTTAGGATATAACTGACAGCAGCATATAGGGCAGATTAAAGAAGACAGACTCAAGTAGAAGACTAGGGCAGTAACTTACACGTGAAGGCCTGCTGAAGATAAAGAGTGACCACTGTGGAAATAGAAAAATGGAAAGGCATCAAGAGACGAGACAAAGAAAGTGCAAACTAGAAGAGAAAAAGAAATAGTCAAAGATAACAATGAGGTCTCAAGATGAGAAACAGAGTTGGAAGGAGAAGTTGGTTAAGGAAAGTGATGACAAGCTTTGCTTTGTCACACGTTGAACATAATGAAGTAACATTCAAGTAACAGTATCTATTGGAGAGCTAGAGAAGTGGAATTGAGAGGGGTCAAAGTTAGAGAGATGATTTAGAAAATCAGGCCCAGTAAAGTTGGTAGTTAAGTCCATGAAAGTAGAAAATCAGGCCAGCTCTCCGAGTGAGAGAATGCAGTACAGAAAAAGCAGGAAGCTAAGGGCTAAGCCTAGTAGTCTGCTCATACTTGGGAGGAAGAAGAAGCAGTTTTTACTCACGTTGTCTCTTCTGGGTAAAATTCTCTTTTCTACTTGATGGCTTTATGAACTTTTCTGCAGCACAAAGGGCTAGAACAAATGGCATCTCATCTCTGGGATCTTCTCCAGCACATCTGGGCAGAATCGCTCACTCCCTAATTTATGATCCCAAAATATGTTGTACAATAATCCTTTATACATCTCTTTCATCCATTAGACGGTGAACTCCACCATGATATTCTGCCTTATCATGTTTTATATTCCTAGCACGGTGCCTAGCACAGAGAGACAATTAATCAATGCTTAGTAAATGTTCACTGTCTAGCAAAGTTGAGGAAAAATGACCTGACAGGTAGGAGGAGACCTAAAGCAGCAAAATTTTGTAGAATAATAGTAATAATACCTGGACCTAATTTAGATGATGGGATTTTGGACATTGAGCTGATTCTGTAAGATGAGGCTGTGAGGGACCAAGATAGGGGGGGAATGCATTTTGCATGTGGGGACATAGGGAAGACTATGGAAGCCAGCCCCCAAAATGGTCTCCTACAATTCTCACCTCCTGGTATTCACACCTTGAACAGTCCCCCTCCCACACTAAGTAGGAAACTGTGAATGTGAAGGAGGGCAACCTCCTAGGCTAGGTCATAAAAGAGATTGCAGCTTTTGCCTTACGCTCTCTTGATCATTCATCTGGGGAACACCAAGTGCCATGTCATGAGGACATTCCAGAAACCCTACTGAGAGTCCAGGTGGCAAGGAACTGAGTCCTCCTGCCAACAATCAGCACCAACGTACAGTAAGTCCCCTACATACAAATGAGTTCCGTTGTGAGAGCACATACGTAAGTCCAATTTGTTTGTAAGTCCAACAAAGTTAGCCTAGGTACCCAAGTAACACAATCAGTTATATAGTACTGTACAGGGGCACGTTCGCATCATTGATAGTTTGCAACTTGAAGGTTCATATGTAGGGAACTTACTGTACCAGGCATGTGTGTAAGTCCCCTTGGAAGCAGATCATCCAGCCCCCCTCAAGCCTTCAGACGACTAAAGCCCCAGCTGATGTCCTGACTGCAACCTCATGAAAGACCCTGGGCCAGATTCCTGACTTACAGAGACTGTGTGAGATAACAAATATTAATACTTGCTTTAAGCTTATTAAATTTGGGAGAAATTTGTTGCACAGCAATAAATGATTAATACATTTAGGTCCTATTTTTCTAGATCTCTCCCCCAAAAGAACGAAGAAAAGGGAAAGTCAACGGCAGTGACTTTTATAGAAGAGACACTTTATTATTCTGCTGATGATCAAAGACTACAAAGTAGAGTGAACCTGACTCAAATCTAGAAGTCCTCATTCTGTTACTGGCTTACTCTGTGACTCTGGTCAAGTCCCTTCATCTTTCTGAACCTCCCTTTCCACCTGTCCTGCAAAATGAGAATAATAAAACCTAATGAACAGGTTTATTGTGGGGCTGTCTTCAATGAGATAAAATTCCTTGAGCACCTGTCATCATAAGATCTAACACAAAACAGATGCTCAATAAATGAGTTGAATAAAAATCTAAAGACAATTCAAAGAGAAATCAGATTAACAGGCTGAGAGAAAAGTGGAAAAAAACATTATAGGAGCTGAACCACAAAATAATGAGGTCCTAAAATTAGACTTCTGTCTCCCACAAAACATTTCTATGCCAAGTCTTGCCTCCTACATGTGTCAGAACAGGTCCCTCTCACTTCTCTAGTAAATCCCTCCCATGCAACCCAAATCACTAACCTTTGGGCACATCTCATAATTCAAAATAATTTCATTTTCTCAAATCGTATTTAGTGAGTGTCCACTGTATACAAGTATTGTTCTTGGTGCCAGGGATACAGCAGTAAACAAAATAAACTTAAAGCAGATAAGGTGAGTGATGGGGATATCTGGAAAACAGTGTTCTAGGCAAAAGGAACAGTAAGTGCCCAACTCCTGAGCCATGGAAGCCAGTGAAGTTGGAATGAAGTAAGAAAGAGGAGAAATAGAGGAAATGATGCTAGAAAGGCAACAGAGTGAGTACAGGACCTCAACAGAATACTATAATCAATGTGGCTTTTACTATGAGTGGAGTGGGAAGCCACTGGAGTGTTTTGAGCAGGATCTCTCTAGTGGTTGTGCTGGGAGTAGACGGCAGGAGGGGAAAATAGAGAAACAGGGGAACTGGATATGAGGCAGTTATGAGCAAAGGTGGTAAGAATTAGCCAAGTTCCAGAAATATTCTGAAGGCAGTACCAACGAGATTTGCTGGTGGGTTAGATGTGAGTAATGGAGAAGAATCAAGGATGACTCCAAGATTTTGGACATGAGCAACTGAAAGCATGACTTGTGACTAACAGAGAAGGAAGGCTGGGAGGTGAGAGGAGCAGATGTGAGGTAGGAGGGATGTCGGAGTTCAGCTTCAGATGTTAAGACTGAAATGCTTATTATAGAAATGACAATTAGGAAATCATATCCATGAATCTATGAGTCAGGGGAGAGACCTGAGCTAGTGATATTTGGAAGGCGTTACCCAAAGTGAGGTTGGATGACGTCACCAAGGTAACGGGAGTGCGGAGAGAACAGGGATGGCACCAGGTCCACCATCAACAATCATGTACTCCCTCCACTCACATCTCCAACTCTTCTATGTTCTCTCTCATCCTACTTCCCTGGCCTCCCAAGGTCCTGCCCTCCACTCCTCAAATACAGCATGACGCATCTTTTCCAATCCACTCCAATATTAAACTGGGCTCCACACTGAACTCTTCCGGTTCCAGTTTCCGGCATGATTTGGTTTCTCTCACTTCTCTCTTCATCCACTGATCAACAATGGGAGAACTGATGGTCAATCCCTGTCGTCATTTCCACCACGGTTCAACTAATGTGCTGGAATTCTCCCTTCCCTTCTTTCCTGACACTTTTAGTTCTGGGCTTCTCTTTTGGGGTCATGCCACTCCTCTTAAGAAAAGTAACAAACAGTTTGTAAGAAAGCTGCTTCCAAGGAACATTAAAAACCTCCTGTGGCTGCATATACTTGATCACTCAGGCTTCTCTCTCGGACGCCACCCATAGGCAGGTCTGCATTCACAACCACACCAACCTTCCAATCAGTCCCTTTCTTTCGCATTTTACTGGGTGACTGCCACTCACCCTTCCTTCAAGCTCACCTCTAGGAACTTTGTAAATTCTTTTCTCCATGGATGTGGTCGCACCCTCCTCTGTTGGTTGCTGTAGTGGCCATCTATTAGCACATCCATACAGTGTTTGTTAAACTTCGCTGACTTTAGTCCATCTTCTGCACCAAATCCAGTTATGTGAATGGAGAATTTTTAATTTTAGTTAAAATGGCTTTTAAAATAGGCCCATGCATAATCCTTATCTCCTGACAAAAATTATTCACAAGCATGTGACAGCCTCCTTTCAGACACTTTAAAATAGGTCATGTTTTCTCCTTTTGAAAATGATGAAATCATAGTTCATCAAGATAAAGTGACTTGTCTAAAGTTGTGCTTCATAGTTAGGACTGATGGCTCCTAGTTTAGTAACCTGTTAACACATCACGGTTAAAGAAATAACAAGTTGATTAATAACAGGTGTCAATGGTAAGACACTACTAATTTCAGAGGACATTAGTTTGTTGATATATGTAGCCGAAACTATCTCACATTTCTTCCCATGCACGTGAAAGAAACTGGAATTGTCAGCCCAACCCAAGTTTCCAGGGAGGTCATAAGAATGCAGACTTCAAATTGTATCTCTGCTCCCCTAATTTGTCCTTCCCTGCTGTCACTCCCATTATGGTTCAATTAACAGCAGGAGCTGGGAGCGACTTGATGAACATCTGTCACATCCACCTGGAAATAATTCAATACGAGCTCACTATGGGACACCCTAAGTTTTGTTTTTTTCCATTTTCACACTGGGTGGCAAGAGTAATTCAGATAATGGAAGGGGAAAGGATATTCCATCACCTGGAAATATTAGGTCAATTCCCCAGTGTAGCATTCCAACACATACTGAAAAGGAATATAAAAATAATAACACAAATGGACTGGACTCATGAAGCTACGTGATCACAATGGCATCACTGTTTTAGACCATATAAATAAAATACAGTGTTAACAGAAGCTGCTGTCAAACAAAGTATCGCTATCTAAACAGTGTGTACTGTATAAAAGAACATATTTTTGACATATTACCTAAGCATTTCATGGGATGCCCAAGGATGATCTGGAAATGGACAAAAAACCGAAGTACCATTAGCCTTGTACTGTGTGGAATAAATAGACAGTGACAATAGCAATTTAAGATAAGCCTGGAATGCAACACACGTCTGCATGCCTGAAATTCCCAAATTAAACCCAGTTATCATCGGACAGACCTACAGATTCTTTTTCTAATGTTCATTATTTGTTAATTTCTTCAAACTAGATATTTTCAATGCCCCAAAGAAAGTGTTCCAAAAACATAGTAAAAATGTGCTGCCCAAGCCTAAAGAGCTATTTAGTTAATAATCACCACTTTTAAATTGTTTTTAATTAGCATATCTAAATAACAAATCTCTTTTCACTTAAATTGTTAATTATTTTCCTCAAATGCTGTGCTCAGTTATGTTTTTAAGACATCTGTTTGTAATGCTACTCCCATCCAGAATAAAAAGCTGTGATACCAGGCTTAGGAAAAAAGGTTACAGAAACTACATGTATTTCAGAATAAAAAAAGAAGACAGCCAGTGAATAAATATAATCGCCTTCAAGCGATACAATGGGTAATAGACAAGGGAGGCAAACCAGTATTCTCTACAGATGCTAGAACAGCAAGAAATGGGCCTAAACTGCAGGTGCAGGAGACAGGATTTAGCTTAGACAGAGGAAAGATGATACATAATGTTCAACAATGGAGAACGAGTATTATGAAAGATAAAACTCCATTTTTCTCCCTCAAATGATTGTAAAACTGTTTGATTATTGTGTGAGGTTCTGTCAGTCATATGAATTTAGCAACCATATCTGGTGGACTGCAAATCACTCCTCCAGATATACGATTCTGCCTCCACCTGATAATTATGCTAACAAATTTCACATAGCTGTAGGAACATTTCACAGACATTGACTAGGAGAGATCCAAGGGCAAAATTAACCCCAGGGAAGAAACACACACAGGATGCCTAGAAGAACTTGAAAAAGGGACATCTGCTTTAACACTTTCAGGGTTAGGGAAAGAGAAGCACAAGCGTCTGCCACTTTCAGGCACGTACTGCTGCATCTAGTGGAAATGAAAGCACGGACTCGCTGTGGGCACGTGAACCCGGTGGGAGCAGAGCACTTCCACCCCGCAGCCTGAGCCCAGGGAGGACATGCCAAAGGTCTCACGGAGAGCCCAACTCTGACAATTCAAGAACTTGTCGTTTTGTTTGTTGTTAAACATTTAAACTTGGTCACATAATTGTGTGAGCTCATATCTCCAAAGTGGTAGCAATTTAAAATCAATATAGCCAGTTTAAATTTTAATTTAATGCTTATACATCAAATGACTTTTCATAGAGGATGAGCCACATTTCTGGAGATGGATGAAATGAATCCACTCAAAATAGAGTATATCACATCAATAAATCAATCTTGGTCTCTATTCTAAAAAAATGAAAATTAAGCATGTGAAAAATGTAGTTTCTGAAATCTGGGGTGCTCTCTCTCTCGTGCGTGTGCTGAAAGGAAGTACTAAAACGAAGATTTAAGGAAAACAATTCACAGGAATTCTGAACACTACTCAAATCTGAAGCTCATTATAATTGAGTGCTCTATCTCTTGAAGAGATAAGTAAATTGACCTAAGCTCAAGAGACGATTTAGCACTCACATTAAAAGTCATTTTACAGAAAATTTGAAAAAGAACCATGACACAGCAAGCAATAATAAGAGCCTTTAGGTGAAATGTAACAAGCAAGAGCTGGCCTCAGTCTATAAAAAAGGTAATTGGGGTAGGCTTTGAAAGATCCCATAACCTCCCCTTATGTTTAAACCCTCCCAACTCCCTAAATGTCCAGATGTGTCTCATTCCATATTAGTAATGTGGGAACAACTCATTCTTTCATTCAACAGCTATTTATTACAAGTCTACAACACGCCAGTGACTGTCCTAAGACCACGAGTGCCTGCCCTCCAGTGACATGGAGGAAATTAAGAAGTAAATCAATACTTATACAAACGTCTTTCTGAGACTGATGCATGCTATGAAGGAAATAAAACAGGGCAGTATAATACAAAGCAGGAGTATGCAACCCAATCAAAAAATGGGCAGAAGACCTAAATAGACATTTCTCCAAAGAAAACATACACATGGCCAAGAGGCACATGAAAAGATGCTCAACATCACTAATTATTAGAGAAATGCAAACCAAAACTACAAAAAGATATCACCTCATGCCACTCAGAATGGCCATCATCAAACATTCTACAAACAATACATACTGGAGAGGGTGTGGAGAAAAGGGAACCCTCCTACACTGTTAATGGGAACGTAAATTGGTACAGCCACTATGGAGAACAGTATGGGGGTTCCTTGAAAAACTAAAAATAGAGCTACTATATGATCCAGCAATCCCACTCCGGGGCAGATACCTGGAGTAAACCATGGTTCGAAAAGATACATGCACCCCAATGTTCACTGCAGCGCTGTTTACAATAGCCAGGACATGGAAGCAACCTAAATGTCCACTGATAGATAAATGGATAAAGAAGACGTGGTACATATATACAATGGAATATTACTCAGCCATTAAAAAGAATGAAATAACGCCATTTGCAGCAATGTGGGTGAACCTGGAGATTATCAAACTAAGTGAAGTAAGTCAGACAGAGAAAAACAAATATCATATGATATCGCTTACATGCAGAATCTAAAAAAAATTGATACACATGATCTTATTTACAAAATAGAAACAGACTCACAGACTTAGAAAACAAACTTACAGTGACCAAAGGAGAAAGGTGGGGGGAGAGATAAATTGGGAGTTTGGGATTGACATATACACACTATTATATTAAAAATAGATAACCAACAAGGACCTACTGTATAGCACAGGGAACTCTGCTCAATATTTTGCAACAACCTAAATGGGAAAAGAATTTGAAAAAGAATAGATACATGTATATGTACAACTGAATCCCTTTGCTATACACCTGAAACTAACACAACATTGTTAATCAACTATGCTCCAATATAAAATAAAAAATTTTTTAAAGAAAAAAAGAGGGAGAAAATGAGGAAGGTCTGAGGCAAAGAGAGGGACACTTTAAGTGTATTTCAATGTTTTATCGCTTTTAAAAGAGAGAAATCTGAAAGATATATGACAAAACATATGTATCTGTTCATATTCTGTGGTGGGAACATAATAATCTCTTTTATTAGTTTCTGTTTCTTTTTTATTTTAATTGTGCTAAAATACACAGAACATAAATTTACCATCTTAATAAATAAAAAAAAAAGCAGGAGTATGGACCTGGGTGGTATACAGGAAAAGCTTCCTTGAGAAGGTGCTGTTTGAGCTGAGACTTGAACGGTAAGAAGGAATCAGCCGTGTGAAGATCTTGGGAAGGGGCAGGAGTTAATGCAGACGAAGGGAAGAGTTACTGCAAGGCCACACAAAGGGAGTGAGCCTGGAGTATCTGAGGGGAAAGGGGCTGGATTATAATGAATGAGGGAAAGAGTGATAAGAAAGGAAGTAGGGGAAATAAGTAGATGCCAGGTCATCTAGGGCTTTTTAAGTCCTAGTAAACAGTTTGGATTTTTTTCTAAGATAATAGGGAGCCTTTTAAGATTTTAAGCAGTGGGGACGTGGGGTGATATGATCTGATGGAAAAATGTACTGGAAAATAAGATACTCAACTTTTAGTCAAGATGTACTCACTCTTCACTCTATACACAGAAATAACATCCAAATAAGAAAAAAATACATACATAAACATACAGAAAGTCAAAGAGATATATCTCTACAGACAAGCAGTGAGTAAACTAAAACCATAAGTGCACTGCGTTCCATGTTTGGTAGTCACAGAAATAGACAAAAACTCATCTTCTGATGCAGAAAGGAAACTAAGAATGCTTTATATAATAAAGGAGACAGAGGTGAAGCTAATTACTTGAAGCCAGTGCCTTGGAAGGGGGTTCTCATATTTGGAAAAGAGATTAAAAGAATAAAAATCCTTTCAGTAAAAGAATACAAATCCTTGCTGACCATCATTAGAGATTCTAGCAACCAGGAACTGAACCAACACACCCACCGTGGCTGGATCTCCCACATCCCCAGTGTCACCAGGAGTCACGAGCACAAAATGCCACCTTAAAACCCTCGGCAGAGAGGGGTGAGTAAAGAAAGAAAGGAAAACTATGGAACTACTTCTCTCTAGCTGCCTCTCCTTTCACTTCCTCACTTCCCAAGTTCCCCTCTCACCTTTCCTTCCTTTTTCCCTTCCAGTCTTGGGGAACAGAGGTTTGGTGGAAGCAGGGCAATGAGGGAAGGTGAGTGGTGTCCTGAGCCCATAGTGAGGTGCACGGAGAAAGCAGAGAAGGTGCATCAACAGAGCCAGGTGGGGTGGTTGGGAAATGGGCTAACTGGGCAAATATGTTCACTGAGCAAAGAAGGAAATATATCAAAGATAATGGGAGCCATTTCTCACTGTCTGAGGACTTACAAATACAGAAAGAGGGAAGACTAAAAACAACAACCCTGAGGTCTTCGATTAGAATTGGGAGTATTAAAAGATGTGGTGTATATACATATATACATAAATATATATATATATATACATATATATATACACATACATACACACACAATGGAATACTACTCAGCCATAAAAAAGAATGAAATAATGCCATTTACAGCAACATGGATGCAACTAGAGATTATCATACTAAGTGAAGAAAGTCAGAAAGAAAAATACCATATGATATCACTTACACGTGGAATCTAAAATATGACACAAATGAACCTAGCTACGAAACAGAAACAGACTCACAGACACAGAGAACAAACTTGTGGTTGGCAAGAGGGAGGGGGAAGGGAGACGGATGGACTGAAGATGTGTGGTTGGCGGATACAACCTGTTACATTTAGAATGGATAAACAACAAGGTCTTACTGTTGAGCACAGGGAACTATATCCGATCTCCTGGGATAAACCATAATGGAAAAGAATATAAAAAAAGAATGTCTATATGTGTGTAACTGAGTCACTCTGCTGTACAGCAGAGATTGGTACAACATTGCAAATCAATTATACTTCAATTTAAAAAAGTGAGAAGAAAAAGAATTGGGAATATTAGTATGAACTCATAGAATTCATAATAAATAAATAAATAAAGTATGTGTATGTATAACTCTACATATATAATTATAGACATAGGCATATGTTTGATTGTAATGTATACATACATACATATTTATTATGTCCATTTTTCCTAGCTCTGTTTCCTAAGAGGAAATGACACTCTTCTTAAGAGCAAATGACACCCAGTCATCCTAAGAGCAATGACATTCCAGTAACAGTGAGTATAGAGAAATACCACCCTCCAGAAAAAATAGTTGATTCCAGGCTGGGTCAGGAAAAGTACAAAATAACAAGATGAGCCTAGAACATCCTGTTATGCTAGAAAGTAAGGAAGTACTGAAAGAATGAGGGGGATATGTCCAAAGGACATAAACCAGCTTGAAGAGCTATCACAGGACAATCTGGGACAATTTGAGCAAAAAAGAAAAAAAGTTAATGAGAGAACAGGATTATTTATACCCTGTTGAATAAAATAAGAACCCATCCTTGCTCATATAAGTAAAATAAATGAGTAGATAAATGGCAGAAAAGGGACAATTCTCTTCTCACAGCAAAAATGGTAATCTGCAAATGTAAAAAGAGCGAGAGAACTCGATAATCAGCATTTGGCAATCATGACAGTAGTAGCTCAAGCAGGAGTATCAGTGGATGTCAAGCCTGATCAGTGGAGGTCTGGCATAACATAGCAGTATCTCCCCTAATCAGACAAAAAGGGGAAATGGTGGTTACAGAAGTAATAAACATGACAGCCACCATCTTGACCCTGCAATCAAGTTGGCATCAACAGTGATTTGGTGGGTTTACATTATGTGTCTCCTGATCTTATGCACTGAGAAGAACATAGAATCATTTCTACAGTGACCTGCCAAGAATGCACAGCCTCAGTGTCATCGTGGGAAAACACTGTTAAGGATCATCCTCCAGAACTGAGGCATGTACTTTTTAAGACTCTCGAGGAACATACGAGATGGGAAAAGATGGAGGAAGTGTGCTAGGCGGAAGGAGCCTATTGAGATCTGACAACCAAATGCAATACACGATCCTGGATTGCATCGGGACCACATAGAAAAGAGAGGGACATTCATGGAACAGACGGTGAAATTTGAGCGAGGTCAGGAGGCTGGATAATAGTGTTATTTACATCAGTGTGTATTTCCTGATTAGGAGGGGTATACAGTGGTCACATAAGATTATGACTTCATTTCTGGGAGGCATACACAGGGTATTTAGGGATGATGGGCATTATGTCAGAAAAAAGACGATACACACACACACACACACACACACACACACACACACAGAGAGATGGTGGGGGGATGGGAGAAATACAGCAAAATGTTAACAATTATGGAAACTGAGTAAAGGGGATACAAGGGTTCCTCTACTGTTCTTTTAACTGTTCTGTTGATTTGAAACAATTTCCAAAAATTTTTAATTATCTATAAAATTTTCTAACCAAAATGCCAAAAAGCATAAAGAAATTTAATGGTAAGAAGACAAGCCAGTATCTCAACAAACAGAACATGAATTAACTCTAGATAAAATTAATTTTGTGTAGAACTATAAAAATAAAGTTATCCTGGATGCTCTTTTATTTATAAAATAAAAACAACTTTTAGTAAAAAGAGGAAATGAATCATCAAAGACAAGCATAAATTACATTAAAAGATACCAAATAAGAAAGAATACAATTGAAACCATGGAGATTGGATTCATTTTATACGGCTGATATAATAAATGACCACACCTTTAGCAGCTTAAAAACAACAACTGTTATCATCTCACAGTTTCTTTGGGTCAGAAATCTGGGCACAGTGTGGCTCAACTGGTTCCTTGGTTCCAGGTCTCACAGGACCAAAACCAAGGTGTCAGCAAGCTGAGTTCCTTTCTGGAGGCTCCAGGGAAGGATCCACCTTAAACTCATTCAGGTTGTTGACAGAACTTAGTTCTTTGCACTAAGACTGTAGGTCCCTGTTTCCTTGTCATCTGGCAGCTCAGGTCCACCCTTAGCTCCTATAGGCTTCTCTCTCTTCTGTGTCTATGTCCCCCTACACTGCAAAACCATTCTCAGTCCTGGAATCTCTCTGATCCCTTCTGTTACATCTCTTCAGCCTTCCTCTTCTGTCACAGCACTCTGTTTTAAGCCACAGAAAGTTCTCTGGTTTTAAGGGTTCACGAGATTAGACTGAACCTCTTGGATAATTCAGCATCATCATCCTATTTTAAGGACCATAATATTAATTAAATCTACAAAGTTCCATATAATGTATCCACAGGGATTACGGTGTGAGCAACATTTGGAAGCTATTATTCTACTATGACAGAAATTTTAAAATATAGTGATTGCGGTCTACATTATTGGCCTCAATTCTTCATCTTTCAGTGTGGTTTTATACCTTTTGTCATTGTCTTTGGAATTCCTCCCATAAAAGCAGAATACATCTCCACCTCCTTTGACTTTGGCCCAGGCAACAAAGATAACTTTGTCCATTACAAAGAGGCAGAAATGATGCAAGAGTGAGTCTTCAGAAATTTTGAGTGCCTTCATTTGCCCTCTTGTACCTCTACAATCATCATGAAAAGAGCATCCCTCTCTGGACCCCTGGTTCAAGGAAGACGACAGAAACATGCAAAACAGCCAACCCAGATGAGCCCAGACAAGATGAGCTGATTTCCAACGGATCCACAGATGTGTAAGCAGTATACGAGATCGTTGTTTCAAGCCACTGAACTGGAAGATGATTTGAAGGAAAAATAGCTAACGATATGACGCGATAAATGCTAGCCTACACAGAGCCAAAGAAAAATAATCATCTGAAAGTATTATAAGAATTCACCCAGAATCCATACAAAGAAGAAAATAGCAACAAGAAGGAAGCTAAGAGACATGGAGAGTAAAATGAAGGGCTACCTAACATTCAACTGGTATCTGCAGAGAAAAGAATAAGAGGCATGATGGACAAGAATACTTACAGGGCTAACAAATGAGAATTGTACATAATTTAGGAAAGACATGAATCTTCAGATCAAAAGAATATGTTTAGTCCAAGCAAGAAAATTAAAGATAAAGTTATATCTGGATACATCATAGAAAAACAACAGAATATAACAAATTTTAAAAGACTATAAATTTTCAGAATGAAAAGAAAGATGATCTATAATGGAACAATTACTCTGAACAGCAGAGTTCTCGTCAGCAATTTTTTAAAATGGAGCAATATCTTTAAATGGTTGAGGGAAAATCAATTTAAGTCTCTGACTTTATAACCAGACAAATAATCACTCCTGAGTCAATATAGTTTTAGACATACAAATACTAGAAAAAACAAATTTAACTATTAAAGAGTACACTTCAGAAAGAAAAAAAGTGAAAATAAAGAGGATATGTAGGATATAAATAATAATGAGCACAAAATATTGATGAGAGTGCATTAGTAAATTTAAAATATAATTAAACAGTAGCTATAACATAATTCTTTTTTATGCTTCAAAATCGTTAAAACCGTCCTTTACCCATTGCCAAACATAGGAAAGAAATGTTCAACATCACTAATTAGGAAAACGAAAATTAAAACCACATTAACATACCATTTTATATTTCCCAGACCGAAAAGAAATTGTATCTGATACTATAGTCTTATAATAAAGAACTCACATACTGCTAGTGATAGCGTCCACTGGTACAATGTTTTTGGAAAACTAGCATTATCCAGGAAATTCAAAGACGCGTCATCCCTTTATCCCTGCAATTCCACCTCTAGTTATCTTATATTATTTGCCTTACCTTTCTTTAGCATATTAGAGAAACCTTTCAAAGGTACTCAAGGAGAAAAATATACAACAATCCTCACTGTATCATTGTTTTTAATAGCAAAATATGGAAACAACCTAAGTGGCCAGTCAGAAGAGAATGGATAAATGATCTTTAGTGTACTCATACAATACAGCATTAAACAGTTGTGAAGATCGATGAACGAAAATTGCATTTATCAACATAGATAAATCTCCAAATACGTAAGGTTGAGTGAAAAAACAAGCTGCTGAATTCTAATACAAAGCATGAAAACATTCATGTAAAGTTTAAAAACATCAAACAGTACAATATATTTCTATAAATGCATATATACGCAGCAATAGTACCCAAATACCTATTGGAATTATAAACACCAAAAAAAGGCTAGTGCTTAACTCAGCAGAGGGGCGAAGAAGAATGGGTTTGAAACAACGTAAGAGGCTTCCAGTGTATAAAAGAAAAATTTTTAAAAAAGAATATTAGAAAAACTTCTGACGCAAATACAGAAAATTACTAAGATTTGATAAAGCTGGGTGGTATATACACAAATGTTATATTATTCGCTTTACCTTTCTGTATTTCTCTAACGTTCTGTAACAAAAAATACCTGAACTTTATTTTTTCTAAAGACCATTCAGCTTATTTCAGTAGAGAATGAAATGCAGTCTGGGAGGGTGTTTTAGCGTATTAGCCCTCCCAAGGGAGGACGCATCTGCAAAAGACGACTGGAGAACAAGGCTGCATTTATACTTATGAAACACTAATGGAAAAATAGCAGGCTCTCCAGCCCCAGAATAGTTTACTAGGGAGGCAGGGTGGGGACAGGGCTTCCCTATACTCTGCAAATCTCTCCAGCAAGAAGATTTCCTGTTCTGCCCAGGGGCAGGTCTGACCATCCTTAGGTGAACCAAGCACAACAGTCATCAACTTGAATAAACATTTAAGGGAAGACCATTTCAAGGCTCGGGGAAACACTGTGGATTTAGGATCCAGAAAGACTTGGGTTCAAACACTGTTCCCCAAATTATTTAGGTAGGTCCCTTACTCTTTCTTGAGGCTTCAGAATTCTCATTCTCAAAAGGAGGTTAACATTACTTCATTTACAGGGTATAGTGAGAAATAAATGAACTCACATATATACAATATACAGCATCCAGTAGGTACTCAACATGTCAGAATCTTAAGCTTCATTTAAGCAATTCTGATTTTAACAAAGACAAAATGCTTCAGAAACCAGAGGTATCATTTGTGGAAAACATGTGTTTTGTAATGAAGAACATGTAAGTCTTCACAACCTAAGATATCAAACTACATATGTCTTTGAATAAAGTCACGTGACATTTCTTAGTATCAATCTCCTCACCTGGGAAACAGAAATAAAAAACAAAAGTATTGGGAGACTCAGAGACCCCATACATTAAAGTGCTAGGCATAAAAAGGCACTCAGTCACACAATAAACAGTAGTTGCTGTTTAGTAGAAAAGTTTCTGAAGCAAATAGGAAAAATTTTGCTGTTGTTGTCAATGTTATCATTCTCTAAAACCAGAGGAGAGAGGAAAAGAGAAGAGGAGAAGAAACTGGGAATTTGTGATCACAGAGTAAGAATTTAATTATGAATTTTGAAACCACTAAAAATCCTGTTCAATCTCATGTATCTCTGAACAAACTTTCAAGAGAATAAGGACATTTCATCCTCAACAAAAATTTGCATAACTAAAACCCCTACAGCTTTCTCCAAATGATTGGCAGACTTACTCCTTGGCAAAAATGAATAAAAATGATCTAATAAATGCTTAGGTCTTAAGTCTTCATTGCTCTCAACAAATACATTCAGAGGAGCATAATAAAATCTAAAATTAAGATTTTTTCAAATGAGAAGCATACTTGAAAAAGTTATTAGAATTTATATTGTACACCTAAGTTAGCATCTGTCTTATTATTCCATGTTCTTTTGTTCATTTTCAAGTCTCAGGAACCATCCAAAACTGTAGGTTATATATCTTGGTTCTCAAAGTATGGTCTCTGCACTAGTGGCTCCCGGAAACTTGTTAGAAATGCTAATTGTAGGGCCTCATCCCAGGCCTACTGAATCAGAAACCACAGAGGTGCGTCCAGCAATCTGTGTTTCACAGGCCTTGCAGGTAATGGGGATACAGGCTACAGTTGAGAAGCCCTGGGTTACGTCACAGGAGATCCCAGTTTCCAGATCTCAAGAATAGCCCGGTGTTAGTTGTAGTGCCCTGACCACACCTGCCAGAGGCATGCTATGCAAGGAATTCGTACACCGGCCTGCAGCCTGAATTAGAAGACCTCTGAGATCCCTTACATCCTTGATGCTTTAAATAATGGTCTCTGTACTTGCAGAAGGTTCTTCAAAGCATAGAGGAGGAGAGTCCACATGATGAACTTTTAGGTCCCTTCCACCCCAAAATTCCATGATAGACAACCCAGGATGGCATGGGAAGAACTTTTGAATGCACACTGCAATCTTAGCAAATGTCTTACTGTAAGAAGAGATGAATCAGGTGGAAATGGGCTCTGTGGTTTTAGGATTCCACATGTTTTGCTTCTAAGGTATTCACTCAAACTAAATAAAAGCCTGAAGTGGAGAAAGAACCTGCCAGTATCTGAAGTAAAAATCAAAGCCATAGACAAGAATCTCAAAAGCCAAAGATCTGCTGGCATGCCCTTGGACATGGTTTTGAAGGGTGGGACTTAGGTAGAGCCGTATGTGGGCAGTGACAGAGACTTTATCAAGTTCAAGGATTCTGAGCCCCTCTTGAGAATCAGCAGACAATCACATACACATACATCTCTTACTCAGGCTTACTACGGAGAAATCTCTTAAAGGAACAATAATACACTGTATATGAAAAACGCACAGTTTACCATTTCAAAGTTAACAATAAATCCAGATATAAATTTACCTTTTTCCAAACTGGCCACTAAAGACTTTCTCTGAAAGGCATGGTGCCCCTCCCAGGAATACCCATCCCCTTTGCCTAGGAAACAAACATCCCAGATGACCCAAAATACTGGCCCAAATATTTCCCCTCTCAGCCTATAGTCTCACTCAACAGAAAGAGGCTTCTTGACTCTAAGACTGCCTTGCAGAGAGTTCTAAATGGAACTAAACTCAAACAATCCTCAATATATATTCATTTCCATCATGGAAGATCCACTCTCAGATTCTACTGGCCAAATTTGACTTTCTTATTCTGGGCTTATTCTTGGTTCTCCATGAGTGTATTAGTATACTGGCACCTTAGGCAGCCCCAGAGTATCTTTTAAACAGGCTAGCAGGCTTCCTTGCCAGAAGGTTTATTCCACATCAAAATGATTTCATTTATCCACACTAACATGTGTTCACGATACATCTTCATTCCCACCTTAAATTCAGCAATAAAAGTCTTCCGTGGCTGGGAGGGTGGGGGGAGTGTGGAGCACAGAGGGAAACTGTGTCAGAGGAAAACTTTTCAAATGTGTCTCCTGGGGGCAGAACTAAGCTTCACATAAACTCTAAATAACCCATGTGCTTACACATGGATCCAGTAGGATCTATCAAAATTGAAATCTCAACTTTTCGCCATTATTTTTATTACTGATATTTACTGCACATCAATAGGGTCCTAGGAAAGAGAGTTGCTAGTAAATTCTAATGCTGTGCTGAAGTTAATATGGAAATTTGTGTATCATAAAACCCATACAGTGCGTCAACGCGTGATTGTCTTTTCCGAATACCAAGCTCGGGTCATATTCTCCCTGAATTCTACATCATAGCAGTAAAAAAGTTATATCCTAGTAGGGCAATTTTTAATGTATAATTATAACGATGCCTTTGTTGCTTGTACTCTGGATGAATTACCACGTAAGGTTAAAGTGGAATCACCAAGTGCTTTTTAATAAAACAAGGGCATCTATAAACAATTCTCATGTTGATTATTTAGCCTCAGTTTCATAACTAAAGAAAATCAGGCAGGTACTGGAGTGTTGCTCCTGCTTCTTGCAATACATAAATTTTATTATCAAATCACCATAGCAGAAAGTGTTTTCATTTCTGTATTGAACAAAATGATTGCCTTCCCTAGTTATGGTTCCTTTCCCACACGACACTAAGCATAAAAGCGAATCCTAAGAGTGGCTTTCAGACATTTGTCTCAGTACCTGGTGTCTCCTTGGTCACCATATTCAGATCCCTATCAGAAGAGGCAATGCCTTGGTAAGGCCACTTCTCCAAGCTCAGATTGCTATGGATGTGGCTAGCCATGGCAACAGGGGCCTCATGTTATCAGGAAGGCCTTCCACTCTTGAGACGACCCCTGGTGGTAAGCATACATCATGAATAAAAACAGAAAATCTCTAGTTGATCTCAGGAATCTAAGGAGTGTTCTCAGGGCCAAGATGAGGGTCAGTGACAGGACACATCTGACCACCTCCTGCGCTCACCAGAGTGCCCTCCTCAGGCCACCCACCGTGACCAGTAATGGCAATGGTCCAAACACGCCTTCTGTGTATACAACATGTCCTAGAGTTTTATAATGTCCCAAGAAATCAGTAGGAACTTTCCATTTAAGCTCCCAAATGTTCGGGAGTAACTTTTGATGATACCTCTCTTCCTCAACATAGCTATAAAATATTACTTGCATTTTTGGCATAGTTATCCTCTTTAGCGTGATAAATTCATGCTCACAGACCACCTAAATCTACTCTGGAAGAAACAGAAAGAGCACACCTTGCCTCTGTGTACTACCACACAATTCCTTTCCTATACCAAAGTTCATAATAATTCCATTATGTAATGTCTTACCATCGTGCCTTTCTGATTTTCTTTCTTTCTAATATGAAATCCCAGAAAATAAAAAGAATTTGTATTTGAACAATGACTTTTTCTACCTGGCTCAATGATGCTTTTGTGATTAAAGGTTTTTACGGGGCAAGAAAAAAAATGAGTCAGTATACAAAATCTTGTAAGACAGCTTATTTAAAATCTGCACGCCTCTCTCTGCCATACTGTGAAATATGTTTCCCCAGAGGCTGCAAAGTGTAAAAGAAAAAACTCTTTCTCTTATCGTGGCTCCTAGTGCACCCCTGGAGCAGAATTTAGGACCCAGGACAGGTCCTAAATTCTTGCACTACCTCTTGCACTACGCATGAGAACTCCCACTATTACACCTTCGACTGAGCTCTTCATGTCTTCCAGAGTCCCTCCTTCACAGCCACCCACCTATCCAACCACACACTCCTTTCTTCTCCTCCATGATGATGGGCCCAAGGTCCCAAAGCTCAGAGGACTTGCCCTTTTCTGGTACTTCTCTAATTTGTAAAGAGAACTACAATCTGGTTTCCCCTCCCAGATCTACAACGTGTTCTTTTCTCCCTCTGTCCTGGGTCCTGTCTGAGGTTTGAATTGCTAACTAGGTCTGTGTCCAAGTTCAAGTTATCTAGAAGCAGAAGCTGAAATGGAGTTTGGGGTACAAGATAATTATGAGGTATCAAGATCTGTGAAAGGAAGAAGGAGGAAGCAGAATTGGGACCAGGGAGAAGTCAAATTGCCCTTCAGACTTGACAAAGTCTCCAACCCACGTTGGAGTTGTGGAGAGAACATTGCTCTTAGGGTTGCGCCACCTCCAACTCAGATTACTGGGCCCTTACACGTTTTCTAACTCAGGCAGCAGATGTGGGCTGCCCAAGTTGGGCGTAACCGCAGGCCAGCTGGCTCTCTGGAGCTGCGACAAACTGAAACAGCTGACCGTTTAAAGCTGTCTACTGACCACCCTTCCCGCAGCTAGTTGTTGCCTAAAGAAGGGCCCACCTTCACGCTGGTCTCAGCGCTCATCACCTGTTTGCACTCAGGTTCAATCTTGACCCTTCTCTGACAAACTACCTTTCTCAAGTTTCCAACCCCCTTACTAGGTTCCAACAGGAGGTGATTAGAGAGCAGGAGGAAAGGACAAGCCAGGGTACTTCTTGCCCTGTCTCTCTGTTTGGCCTCTCCTCCCTGGTTCCAGCTCCTGCTGAAAAATCCCACCCTCTGGAGATCCAGCATCCAATAGGCGGGCCAACCACAATCCCAGCCTCTACCAAGTGGCCCCAGCTCCTGGGCTTCAGCAACTCCTCTCCCTCCCCTTGTTTCTCCAGACTCAGGAATGGCAGTCACTTCCTAGTTGCCACATTGTCCACTGTTTGGCTTCTTTGGCTCTTCCATCACCTACGTTACCAAACCCCTGTGTTAAATTCTCTCTGTTGGAAATATCAAGAATGATTTTTGTCTGCCTGACTGGACCCTAATACAACTTTCTCAGAAACAAAACCATATACAGAAGCCCTACATCTAAAAAAAAAGATAAAAGTCATGGACCTCTGGCCAAAGGGTGTGGGGAGCACTGTGCTCTCTGTCCCAGAAAGCCCTTGGGTCTCTCAGAGTACAGTCTGCAATCCGTGATGGATGATCCTTAATTACTACTTTACACACTGCCATCATGCAACTGGAGTAAACTAGAGCTCAGAAGGGACCCCTGTGCTCCTAGGAGAACAAGGAGTATCCCAGAACCACCCAGCCACATGACAATACAGCAGATAAGCAGCCACCTCAAAACTGTCAGGGTGCCCTATTCTGGACACCTCCTCACCTGCCCAGTACAGAAAAACGGGCTTACTAACACATGTGCCTTTTTTTTTTTTTTTTTTTTTTGCGGTACGCCGGCCTGTCACTGCTCCGGCCCCTCCCGCTGCGCAGCACAGGCTCCGGACGTGCAGGCCCAGCGGCCATGGCTCACGGGCCCAGCCGCTCCGCGGCATGTGGGATCTTCCCGGACAGGGCACGAACCCGTATCCCCTGCATCGGCAGGCGGACTCTCAACCACTGCGCCACCAGGGAAGCCCCACATGTGCCTTTTATCTGCAAACCAGGGGATAAGTTACTGCACATGGATCATCTTTAGATAACAAAAATAACAGATACATGACTCCATTATAGCACTGTGTTTGCCATTGGTTCTTCATATATCTGTCTCTTCTACTGGAGTAAGGCAATAATTCTGTCTTATCTATCAAAAGTCACCCATAAGGAAGCACATGGCATATTGTCAATTCTCCTTAATTTTCCCTTGAGTGTTAAAATTTTTTATTTAATTTTTTTCCCTTTTTATGGTTTACCTATGCAGTGGGATGGTTATGATGCAAGAGAAAAGAACAACGGGACAATCATGAATATGATTCCATTATGAGGAATAAGCATATTAACATAAGTATCATCAGAGATAACTTTAGACGAATCTAGAATTCCTCTTGGGAAATGTATGTAAGAAACGTAATATTTAAGCAGACTTGATAAAATTCTAACTTTCCCCCAACAGGCACCAGTAACTATAACAATGGGACACTGTCTGACTTCAAATGAATGACTACCCTTGACAATAGAGGTATAAACAGTGCTTTAACTGTGTTCAGGTATATGAAAGAAAAGAAAGCAATGTCTTAGTAGGAACCAAAGGAAAAAGCAAAAAGAAAGAAACCACTGGTATGAGTGAACAGTTACTTTGCTCAAATTCAAAATTACAATAACATTTTTTTGGAAAGGGAGACCATGCCAACAACTACCTGATTAGAGTTCATTATTCAGGGAGAAAAAGAACACTTACTGAACAATTATAGTACGTGAAGGATTGTGTTTGATGCTCTCACATATATTTTCTTGTACAATCCCTAAAATAAACCTGTGAAATATCACCCCACTTCATGGAGAAAGAAACAGAGACCTGTAAAGATTAAATTACTTGGCCAAAGCCAAGCAGTGAAGTGATGGGATCAAAGCCAAACAACCTGATGTCAAATCCCCATATTTCTCCATCCCCACTGTACTGGGATTTGGGTGAAATTATTGCTCCCTTAGTGAAAACATTTTGTTTATTATTCTCAGAAATGTTTTCCCAAAGAAAAGAGAAATCTACTCTGCACTCCACTTTCAAATGTCAATTTTAGGAACAAAGCTCACCTTTTATTCTCCTGATAATCCAGAGGCAGAAACTGGGGGTTGCATTTATGACATTTTTTTCCCTGAAATCACTTCCCTAAATAATTGTTCTCATTATTGCTTTCTTGCTAAGATAATATCTGTTAAATGCATGCCTATTTATGAACTGGTATTCATCCACTTATTAGAATTAACCTATCTTTGACCCTCATAATGGGGCCAGATTAACATAGTTGAGATTAATGAGTCAATTATTTTTGGACAAGGTACAAGGAATACAAACTGTTTCACAATGACAGTACCTCATGGTATTCTTTACTTCCTGTGTAGCTTTTGACACCCATAAAATAACCCCGTGCAGCTTTTTCTCCCCTGACTTAACAATGATGAACACTGATATTTTCCCCAAAACAGAGAAATCATCTGGATGAAAAAGGCACAAGAGTGCAAGCTATTCTTTAAAAGCAATTGTCTTTAAATCCTTTTATTTGACAAATTCATGCTTCCACAGACTACCCTGCCTCAGAGTGTCATTTTTATAATTCAATTAGCCTGCTAGGAGGACTTACGTTCCATTATTGGTGAAGCAGGAGACACTGACAAATTAGCAATAGACTAACACGGGAAAACACTAGAAATCTCCAGAATCGTTGAGAAAAACTGTCTCATGAGATTCCAGATAAATGTGCTTATACAAACTGATCCTGTCATTTCTTCAAGCAAAATCTAAAAATCTTTATTTTCTTCATAGAGGGTTAGGGTCCATACAGTTGTGAGAGTTGAGTAAGATTTCATTGTGCTTTTTTAAAATTTATTTTCTCCATTTTTTATTTTATTGACAGGTTTCCAAACCTATCAATATCTACTGATGATTTTCAAATATTTTCCTCTGGCTCTGATTACTAGTCTGAGACCTAGACTCATGTATTCAAGCACCTGGAAGATATCCCCAGCTCAAATTCCCCCTCACCCCAATTGAAAGTTCACCAAGAACAATAAAGCCAAGACTTGGTTTTTTGTGTAGCAAGACCCTGAACGACCATTTTTCTTGTTCCTGTTTTTAGATATTTTCTCATTTATATAATGAGTGATCATTTCCTTTAAAATAGATAATAAATATACAAATTTATAATATTTATTAATATACAAATTCATAATATTTTAAAGCAGATTATGAAGTCAGTAAGACTGGGTTCAAATCTTGGCTCCGACACTTGGAGTTTGTGACTTTGGCCAAGGCATCGAACACTTTGGAGCTCTGGTTCCTGGTATGTAAAATGGGGGATGGTGATGGTTCTTACCTCACAGGGCTACTAGGAGACTTGACTAAGAGTAAGGAACACCAAGGGCATGGCACACAGCATGTGCTTAATAAATGCTAGCTGCGTGGATGATAGTTTAGAAAGCTCTTCTTGCTGTTTTCCCTGTTCTTTGGTAACACCACCAACTGTCTAATCATACACACCAAAAACTCTGGAGTCATTCCATATTTTCCCTCTCATTTTCCACAGCCTGTCCTAACCTCCTGTCCTGTCACTTTACATACTGCATGCCTCTGGTCTCTTTTTCCCTTTTCCCCTGTAGTCTTTGCCACTTGCTACCTGGAATCCCAGCAGGCTCACTCCCCGAGAGGAAATTCTCCAGGCAACACCCAGAGCAAATTCTCTGGAACTCAGTCAGGCCATACCCTTCCTATGTTTAAAATTCTCCAGTGGCCCCCATTTTTAGGATAAAGTTCAAACTCCTTTGTAAGACATCTGAGGCCATTGGTGATCTGACCCTACTGACCTTTGACAACCTCATTTCTTGCCAGTTTCTCGAAATTCCTATGCCCCAAACATATAAATCTGTTTAGAGTCACTGAAACTGACCATGTTTGCCTCATTGCCTCTGCTTACACCGTTCCCCTTCTGCCTGTCTGCCAAGATTTTCTTCAACCTCCGACCCAGTGGTAAACTCCCCAGAGAGCCTATCCTGACCCGACCTGCAACTACCCAACAGAAGTGCCCTTACCCCTTTCTGTACTCTGTAGGTCTTCTTGTAGCTGTGCTATCAATCTGGCTTGTACTTATTCTTTTATCTGCCTGTTTTCTTTACTAAACTGCATTCTCCTTAAAGCTAAAATCCATGTCATTTCAATTTAATATCCCCAGAATCATAATACAATATCACACATATAGCACTCGATAAATGCTTACTGAATAAAGGTTTAACCTATACTAGCTACTGAAGACTTAGCTGCTTCAATTTAAGCAGAATATTGAATATCTTTTAAATACTTTGTAACTAATCCTTGATAAATGAAAAATGTTCAAAATTCTAGATTAAAAGATGTTACTGTGATTTTTAAAAAACGCTTATTGAACACACATCCTTGAAATAAGACATGTACATAAGGCATATACGTAAAAGATGTCATTTTAAAGCCCACTGACTCTACTCAGGTATATGCATCTTTCCAGATCTGTTTGATTTCTTTGCTGCTTACCATGAAATTAGCAAAAAACAACATAAACAGGTGAGATCTACATGCTCATCAGGTACCACAGAGCCAGGAGGACAAGGGGATTACAAAACATTTTAATGCAGTGATATCATCAATACATTAAAGAGAGGCTTTGATCATTTCTTTGAAAATCTTCTCCCCTTGCACCTCTCACTTTTAAGGTCAAGTGTCTCCTGAGAAGAGGAGGGAGGGTTCTGCCTGCAGGAAGAAGATCAATGCTGGATGCCGAGTCTCCCCCTTCAGTTAATGAGTCCATAATGAGACAATAATTACAAGGTCAAGGTTTTCTAGCAAAACTGAAAATCCTAGGTTTTCTCTATTACAATTAGAAACTCCCCATTTATATAAGAAAAGTAAACCTGTTGAATTCAGATCACAGAGTTTTACAATAAGCCATAGAGTTCTGGGGATGGAGGATGTGATCCCAGGGAAGCTTGTACCTGACCAGAAGCAGAAGGAATAATTCTTCCCCTGGTTCTCCTTAGGAGCAACTATGGAGAGAGAGGGAGAAGCAACAGATGAAAGGAGCATCCTCCCAGCCAGGAGTGACCCTCAGGCAGTGGGGAGGGGGTAGAAATCCTCAAGTTGAGAAGGAAACTCCACTGTAAGGGCCGCCTGATCTTTGCTCCTCCGAGCAGTGTCTAGGAAAATCTGCCAGCTCCTTTGTCCAATACGGCATGGGGGAAACACAGTAGTGTCTCAAAGGTGATTTAGAAATGGATGACAAAGGCTTGGAACTGGGTCAGCGCGTTCTGTCGCTGACTCTGGACTTTCAACCTGGTGAGGCTAAGCAGCGGAGAGGTCCTGGCCTCCTCCCTGCCGCTCAGGGCTCTCCAGGAGCTGAGACAATAAAGGAACCTGAAGAGACCTTTACGTATAGACAAGGCTGGTGGAGACCTCAGGCAGGAAATGGAGATTTTTTTTTTTTTAACCAAAAAAACCCCAACAGACTTCAGCAGCAGTGCCCCACCCCGCAAATGTAGGGCAGGCCTGTCACACCCCTGCAGGCACAATGCCAGATGGCCAGGGCCAGGGCCAAATAGCCACAGCCCATCAGACTCCAAAACAGGCCCAGAAACCAGGGTGCCAGTCTCACAAGCCTCTCTTGCCACGTGGACCTGATTCTGGGAAGAAGGACGAGGAGAGCAGAGAAGCTCAGGAAAAAACTTTTTACCTGCAAAAAATTAAATGACCAAAATAGGGCAACACCCTCCACCTTTTTTTTAATGAAAAGACACTGGTATGCCCTTAATTAACAAGTTTATGTTTCCCCAAACTCTGGCACCTGGTGGAGGGAAGCTGACAAGCAAGATGAGATCAATTACAGAAAGTACAAAAACTACATTTATTACACAGCTTCACTTGTATTAGCTTAAATACTGACTCTACTACATATGTAAATGATAAAAGGCCACTTTTATCTATCTATCTGAGCCCCAAATACCACCCTTCTTAATTAGGAATGATCAAGCAAACTGGCCCCCCTCCTTCCCTCTACATCCAAATCACAACCCAAGAAAGCGGATCCTAACAAAAACCCAGAATCACGAGTTCACCAAACAAAGAAAGACTGACAAATGTGATTACTTGATGAGCGATGATGTGATCACCAAAAAACTTGTTTACACAATTCTTTCCTACCAAAACTAATAGTAACAGCAAGTACCCTATCTGAGCCTTAACTATCAACTAGGAGGTCTACATACATGATTTTATTTATTCTTTACCACAAACAAATGAGTGTGGTGTCATTACCCCCAGTTTAAAATAAGGAATGAGATCAGGGGAAGTGAATTAAATTGTCCAAAATCCGCAAAGTCAGTAATTAGACAGCCAGCGTTAAACTCAGGTCTGTTTCTTTCCAAGTCCTGTGCCTGGACCCATTATGCTTTTTTTTTTTTACTGCCTCTTAAATCAGATGCTCCTCTGTTCTAAAGGGACCAGAACATTGTTGAGTATTCATAGCAACACAGGCTGGGATATAAAGAGACAGTTTAAATCATCACAAGATGAAAATTAGATGGGTAAGGATATCAAGGAAGAAAGATTAACATAATTATATCATTTATTCATTCATTCATCACATGCTGGAGACACAGCGACAGAGACACACTGTGCCATGTCCAAAGGGAGTATCCATACTTACCGAGGAGACAGACAATGAGCAAACAAGTGAAACCGGCAATGTGACTTCAGGTAATAAGAAGTGCTATAAAATATTTAGCAATGAGAAAGAGTAACAGGATCACTATTTTAACTAAAGTAGTCCAGAACGGAGTTCTGAATGAGATGAGGAAGGAAGCCCTGCAGGCGTCTGGGGGAAGAGAAAGGAGGGCTGGAGGAGGGCAGGGAGTAAGCCATGCCTATAACTGGGAGAAGCAGGTTGCAGCCAGACAGAAATGAGGCCCTGAGATAGAAAGCTGGTGGCCAGAAGGGAGACCAGTAAAGCTAAAGAAGAGTGAATGACGTGGGGCAGAAGAGAAGCGGGAGAAAACGAGTACAGAGCCAGAGGCAATGGGCAGACCATGGCCGACCTTGCAGGCCAGGATAAGGACTTAAGATTTCATTCTCAGTAGGACAGGAAGCCTTTGGAAGACAGCGGGTGGCAGATTCATTTTATATTTTCAGTGGTTCCCTGTGAATATAGAGGGTGGCCACCAGCAGGTTAAGAGTGGACACAAATCTTTTGAGAAGATGACATCAGTCCAATCTAGGAAAATATCAGTTGAACTGCTATGATTTATTACGCGATACACGTGGGATATACCTTGAAAGTATAGTGACAGGACTTGCTAAGAGACTGAATGTGAAATGAACAGTGAGAAAGAAAGTTCGAGACGAATCCCTGTGTTTTTTGGCCTGAGGAAGTGGGTAAATGGTAATGCCATTCACTGAGGTGGGGGAGACAGAAGAGAAGCAAGATGGGCAGGAATCAATAGTTATTATTTCACACACACTAGACTTGAGATGATTTTAGACATCCAAGGGGAGATGTACAGCAGACAATGGACACAAAAGTCTGAATCTCACGAGCTACTGGGGCTAGAAATAAAAATATGGACATCTTTAGCATATAGGTGGCATTTAAAGCTATAGGATTGGATGAAACCACCTAAGGAACAGGCGTAGTTACATAAAAGGAGTGGTCCAAGAGCTGAGTCCTGAAGCACTTCAACACTTTGAGGCCAACAAAGGATGAGGTTGCAGAGGGGGATCGAGGAAAAGTGATGGGGAAAGAAGAGCCAGCGAAGTGCTGAACTCCCTGGGAGGATATTAGGCTGCAAGGTGGTTTTGCTGATTGTCATAATGCATATAAAATGTTAATGTACATAAACTAATGAATCTCAACCCTGCTAACTATGCGCACACACACACACACACACACACACACACACACAAACACACACACACACCTCCTGACAGTGAAGATGGAAAAGGGTTCCTCAGTTCTCTCTTCTCAACTCTGGCAAGAGTTGAGTATGTGCCAACTCAAAAAAGGAGACCAAATTAATATCTTTGTCCAATTTGTAGCTGTAGCTCAGCATCAGTGAAATTCTCATTTGTGATTACACCCATGGGATGTTTGTATAGCAGCACACATACACGTTTTTTTAATAAATATGTTTTTAAAAATGTAATAACATTTCCAAAATGGCCTACACTGTTTTGACTAGCAATTTCTTCAGCTCTGAAATTAACTTCAAGTTCTTTATTTTCATATTTGAAAACAGACACCCGCTGAAGGTTCGTCCCACATGCAATGAGCTCCTTTTTAATAATGCAGTCTGCTGTTTTCTGAAACAAAGATTAAAGAGTATAGTCAGAAACTTCCTAAATAACTTTGATGAGATTAGTTTAATTTCTTCCCTATTTATATCCAACCCTGTTGCATTAATGATTTAAAACATTTTACTGCAGCACAAAATACAGAAGGTAACATAAATTTGTCAGAAGCCACCAAGGTCCTCTTCTCTTAATCAATCTTGGAATCAAAGCAAATCTTGGAGTCAAAGCAATTCAAATAGAATGCATTTGCACCTACACTCACAGATATCAAACCTACAATCCCCAATCCTAAACATCTCCAGCACAAAATTCTGAGAATTCCACTAATATTTCACACAATCTACATGCATTCCTTTGGGAAATAATGCTAATGACAAAACAAGAAAGCAAAAACAAGCATAACTGCGCTCACTCTTGCCTAGATATATGGGGCTTTTTAAAGGCGTGTGTCTACCACTTGGAAGACTCTACTACTAATTTTAAACTGGAACAACGTCTGTGAAACAACATTCAAAAGCCAGCTCTCAGCTTGGCAAGGAAGAGGAAAAAGCCATAACCACTGAGCTACACATCTGTGCCTGTTCCACGGCAGAGAGGCTGAGCAAGAACAACCCAGGGTGACAGTCAAAACAGCCACCAAGAGGAGCTGGCAAGGGGCAGGGTCCTTGGTGGCCTCTGTGGTACTAGATAGTAATCCTTTAGCTCTAGGATTATGAGACACTTCAGCAGGCAGGGGCAGTGACTTTTACCAACCACTAGGGAAATATTTCGATATTTTGATAACCAGCGTGCTCATAGGGCTGTGCACTAGCTACATGTTAGTCATGAGAACAACTGCTCAGCAGGAAAAAGTTTGGATATCAGTTCTGGCTACATTATTGAACTCTGAAATTCCAGTAATAGATCTCAAAAATATTTTGGGAGAATTTGGAGCCTATGCCATACATTTTAGACAAGCACTGAAAATTACGGTGAATATTTTTAGTATTTTAGTGAATTCGATCATTTTTATGAATTCAAGTGATTATCCGTGTCTCAACAAACTTTGCTTCCACCTGAGCCCAAGCCCCTTTCACTCCCTTGTCCTAATCAAAGGCTGGCTGAGTGAGTACACACATGAGGGAAAAGAAAAAGGATGTTTAATGATAGTCTAAATTATTCCACTGGCCTTTTGCACTTTGCCTGAGTGAAAAACACTCCCTTCTATGAACCAGGTTCTAAATCAGCACTTTTTAGAAACGTGGCTCTGAATACGTAAACGTAAAATCGCAAAGTAGGATATTTCTAACAAGATTCTTTACAGAGTCCTTTAAATTATGAGACCCACACTTGACCCTTCATAGTTATCCAGCCAAGGTTAGTTCTAATTATTGTCTTAAATCTAAAAAGGAAAAAGATGGGTCATTAAAGTACCAAACAGCTAACTGCTTTAAAAAAAGAGAGGGAGAGAGAGAGAAGTCTATAGAAAATAATCAAGATCCATGCACCTAATTGCTCTTTACTTTTAAACTTGGAGGCTTAATTTCTACCTCTATGATACTCATCCATCACAGCGTCCATTAACAGATTGTTCAAAGAGTGATGATTTTACCTGGACAATCCACAAATTCTGACCTAGCTACCAATACTCTCAAGAGACGGCAAAGACGAAAGCAAGATTCAAGTTATATCTAGAGGACACTGGGCAGGCCCCAAAAGACAGTGGTGGAAGAAAGAGTACATCCCAAGTCTTCTACTTAATGGGCAAGTTACTTAAATTCCTGAGTTTCAGTATCTCAACTATAAATTGAAGAGACCGATACTATAAGGATCTAGCATACTGCCTGCTACATGCTAGATGCAAGACAAATGATAGCTGTCTTTGCAAAAGATTGTATGAATGGTTGGAGACTGTGATGACCAGTGACACACTGGTTGGGCTATCAGGGACAATATCCATCCACTTTGGTCAGACTGGTAATACAAAGAACTTTAAGCATGGTTCCATCCTCGAAACACCTTAAATCCCTTTGAGAAAGCAGAGCATTTACAAGAAAATTAAGACAAAATATTTGTTAAGTGCTAAATGCGCAGAGCAGACAGTTATTGTAGGAGTCTCCCAAAAAGAAGAGAACCCAGTGTTCTAGGCAACATGGGAGAAGGCCCACAAAGAAGGGCTGTGTTGGACTTTGAGGAAGAATAAGCCTTTCCTTAAATGGATTAGGGCAGAAGAGGGAGATGGTATACCGGTCATCTGCCAAGACAAAGAAGCATACTCCCAAGTGGTGATATCTGATAAAGCCTCAAATTCTCCTAAAGCCTCCAAAACCATTTGCCTCTAACTACTGAACCTTTCTCCTAGGTACACTGACTTCTGGCAGGTCCACCAAGAGCTGAGGTCCATGGACTATTGATCAAGTCTTTACTACTAGGCAATATATTGTAATAGATTATATCTTCACCACAGAGAAATACCTTTATCATCTACTTTGGGGGACACCTCTTTATAAGGAACTTCAAAGCACATCAGTATCCACTTATGGGCTAACTGTTATACCAAAGGCATGGTGGAAATGTGCAGGGAAAAGCCCAAAGGCTCTGAAGCCTTTGGGTTGGAGCTCAAACTCGGCTATCCAAGAGCTATAAGGCCTTTGCTTGTTGATTTAATACTTCGGTTTCCTCATTAATAAACAGAATATAAATATCTGCCTATCTATAAGGTTAGTTTGTTGTAAGGGTGAAATAAAAAGATGAATGAAAACCGAGAAGAAATGGACAAATTCCTAGAAATGTACAATCTTCCCAGACTGAACCAGGAAGAAATAGAAAATATGAACAGATAAACTACCAGTACTGAAACTGTATCAGTAATAAAATAAACTCCCAAAAAACCAAAGTCTAGAAACAGATAACATCTCAGGTGAATTCTACCAAACATTTAGAGAAGAGTTAACATTTATCCATCTCAAACTATTCCAAAATTTGCAGAGGGAGGAATGCCTCCTAACTCATTCTATGAGGCCAGCATCACCATGATACCAAAATCGGACAAAGATATAAGAAAAAATGAAAATTACAGGCCAATATCAATGATGAACACAGATCCTCAACAAAATATTACCAAACCAAATTCAACAAGACATTAAAAAGATCATACACTGTGATGAACTGGGATTTATCCCAGGGATGTATGGATTTTTTCAATATCCACAAATCAATCAATGTGATATATCACATTACCAAATTAAAGACTAAAAATCATATGATTGCCTTAATAGATGCAGAAAAAGCTCTTGACAAAACTCAACATCCGTTTATGATAAAAAAAAAAAAAAAAAAAAAAAAAACTCCGGAAAGTGGATACAGAGGGAACATACCTCAACATAATAAAGGCCATATATGACAAGCCTGCATCATACTCAATGGTGAAAAGCTGAAAGCATTTCCTCTAAGATCAGGAACAAGACAAGGATGTTTACTCTTGCCACTTTTATTCAACATAGTATCAGAAGTCCTAGATATAGCAATTACACAAGAAAAAGAAATAAAAGGAAAACTTGGGAAGGAAGAAGTAAAACTGTCACTGTTTGTAGATGACATGATACTATACATAGAAAATCCTAAAGCCACCATCAAAAAACTGCTAGTGCTCATCAATGAATTCAGAAAAGTTGCAGGATACAAAAGTAATATACAGAAATCTGTTGCATTTCTATACACTAACAACAAACTATCAGAAAGAGAAATTAATAAAACAATCCCATTTACAATCACATCAAAAAGATTAAAATATCTAGGAATAAACCTACCTAAGGAGGTAAAAGACCTGTACTAGGAAAACTATAAGATACTGATGAAAGAAACTGAAGATGACACACACAGATGAAAAGATATACCTTGTTCACAGAGTAGAAGGATTAATATTGTTAAAATGACCATACTACCCAAGGCAATCTACAGATTCAATGCAATCCCTTTCAAATTACCAAGGGCATTTTCCACAGAACTAGAAGAAATAATTTTAAAATTTGTAAGGAAATACAAAAGACCCTGAATAGCCAAAACAATCTTGAGAAACAGAACAGAGCTGGAGGCATCACACTCCCTGACTTCAGGCTATACTACAAAGACACAGTCATCAAAACAGTATGGTACTGGCACAGAAACAGACACATAGATCAATGGAACAGAATTGAGAGCCCTGAAGTCAACCCACACACTTATGGTAAATTAATCTATGACAAAGAAGGCAAGAATATACATTGGAGAAAGGACAGTATCTTCAATGAATGGTGCTGGGAAAACTGGACAGCTACATGTAAAAGAATGAAGTTAGAACATTCTCTAACACCGTATACAAAAATAAACTCAAAATGGATTAACGACCTAAATGTGAGACTGCAAACCATAAAACTCTTAGAAGAAAATATAGGCAGAACACTCTCTGACATAACTCATACCAGTATTTTTTTTGTATCTGTCTTCTAAGGCAAAAAATAAAAATAAAAGCAAGAATAAACAAATGGGATCTAATAAAATTTAAAAGCTTTTGCACAGCAAAGGAAACCACCAACAAAGCAAAAAGACAACATACCAAATGGGAGAAAATATTTGCTAAGGATGCAACTGACAAGGGATTAATATCCAAAATATACAAACAGCTCACACAACTCAACATCAAAAAAAATCAATCAAAACGGACAGAAAACCTGAATATACACTTTTCCAAGAAGATGGCCAAGAGGTACATGAAAAAATGCTCAACATCGTTAATCATCAGGGAAATGCAAATTAAAACCACTAGAGCTATCACTTCACACCAGAATAATGCAGAATGGCTATCAGCAAAAAGAACACAAATAACAAATGTTGGCAAGGATGTGGAGAAAAGGGAACCCTTGTACACTGTTCATAGGAATATAAACTGGGACAACCACTGTGGAAAACAGTATGGCGGTTTCTCAAAAAGCAAAAGATAGAGCTACCATACGACCCAGTAATTCCACTCCTGGGTATATATCCCCAAAGGCCCACTAATTCAAAAAGATACATGCACCCCAATGTTCACAGCAGCATTATTTAAAATTGCCAAGGTATGTAAGCAACCTAAGTATCCATCAACAGATGAATGGATAAAGAAGATGCAGTATATATACACAATGGAATACTACTCAGCCATAAAAAGAATGGAATTTCCTATTTGAAACAACATGGATGGACTTGTAGGGTATTATGCTTAGTGAAATAAGTCAGACAGAGAAAGACAAATACTACATGATATCACTTATATGTTGAATATAAAAAATAAAACAAACTAGTGAATATAACAAAAAAGAAACAGGCTCACAGATACAGAGAACAAACTATTGGTTACCAGTTGGGAAAGTTAAGGGGGGAAGGGCAAGATAGGGGTAGGAGATTAAGAGACATCAACTACTATGTAATAAGATAAATAAGCTACAAGGATATATTGTACAGCACAGGGAATATAGCGAATATTTTATAACCATAAATGGAGTATAACCTTTAAAAATTGTAAATCATTATGTTGTACACCTGAAACTTACATAATATTGTACATCAAAAATATTATAAAAATATTAGTTACTAAATATGTACATATATTATTTTTAATCTTTAGTTAAGATCCTTATTTCTTCTTAATGTAAAGATACTATTAGGAAATATCATTTTGAGTTGCCTCTGATGAAAAGGGGATCAGAAAAAAAAAATCCATTGGCAAAGTGAACACAGCTGAAAAGGATTATTCTGCAGGCCTACAGCACCATCCAAACATGGCAAACTAGGAAATAGGGGGCACAGTTCCAAAAGACTGTGAGAAGAAAAGCCAAATAGTTTTATTGATGGCAGTTACCAGCTGATGAATGCTTCGTGTACTTATAATTGATCCACATGTCATCTTCTGTTAAGTAATGTGATTCCTTCCTTTTCTAAAAACAATCTAAAAATGAATCAATGGGTATTTATGTATCATATGCCACAAGATCTAACTCCTAATTTCAAGAGATGTACAATCAAGATAGAGTAAAAAATTATCAAGCATTAAACTCAGAGCAATTCTGGACAGGGTGTAAGTAAGGAAGAAATCACGTTATCGCACTAAATGCAATAACAATAATACAACCAATGAAATACATTTGGAAAAAATAAGCCACTGTCCATTTGAATAATCTAAGTAAAATATGTAGAAGGGAAAGAGGTTTTAGAACCTGGAAGAAAATGAGTAACTGAAAAGTCTGAAAGGGTAAAGAGAAGAAAAAAATGTGCACTCACAGTGAACTTTGACAGCGGAGAAAGAAAATATTGCAGTATCTTACTGGAATTCTATTTCCAAATACTTCAAGGTTAGCGAAACTCAAAACACCTTAATGCACTGTCTATGTAGGCTGAATAATAAAGGCAGACACAAAGAACCCCCAAGAGGAAGTAAAAATGAAATCTGAATACTTGAAAAAACGTATTCAGAAGATCACTGAGGGCCGAACTTATTTGTTTGGTTAAGTTCCCCATTTTATTCATTTACAATGGAAAAAAAAAATGTTCATTACAGTATGCAGCTAATTTTCCATCTTTTAACTTAATATACTACAACAGTTTTACATAAAACATTTCATTTGTCAAACGCCAAACATCTGCACCCTTGATTACAGCCCTGCTATTGAGACTCTGGTTTCTTCAGGTACCATATGTCACACAGTATTTCACTTCAGCTCAATCCTTGTTTATGCACATGGAGAGGGAGGGAGGGAGTGTGTGTGTGTGTGTGTGTGTGTGCGTGCTCACACATGAGTGCACAAGAAAGAAAAAGGCATCTGGTACCTAGAGAAAGAAAAGAAGCAGAAGGCCTGGTAGGAAAAGCAACGAGATTTGTGTGTGAAAATAAACCAAGCCACACACACAAACACAGTCACCGACAATGACACCCTGTGGGGTCACAACTTAAAGCTTGTATGATAAATATATTTTAAAAAGATAGAAGGAGGCAAGAGGGAAGATGACTTTTTAAAGGAATGTTTTAATGTATAATTATTCTATATATAAAAAGTGGCAAAGCATAAGGAAAATAGATATAACATATGCTTCCAACAAAAATAAATTCTAGACAAAGTTTTCACCTAATATATAATCCATCCCTCTTTCACCTGGCTTCACCCACCCACCAATATTTTCCCCCAGCATCTTCCTGGCTTTCCCGGTCCTGATTAATTTCGATTCCCAGCATGTGTGCCTCATCCTATTAATAAGGGCTTAATCCTTCTTCTCAAAATTTAAATGATGCAACCCAGCAAAGAACAATTGGCCTGGAGTCACAGGACCCAAGTTACGGCCACAGCTTTTCCTCTCACTAGTTATGCAACCTGGTCCAATTTACTGCACACCTGCCTCGGGTAAAGCGAGAGCGGCTCCTCTCCAGTATCAGTCTCCTGATCTGAAAGGTGAAGAGTGGAAGCCTGCCCTCTCTCAGGTTCCATAAAGCTCCCACAGATAACGGGGTGCAAATCAGTGACGCTACTTCCACCTCTCATCTGTCCCCACAAGCTCCATGTCTGAGGGTGGCTGGAGGAGAAAGCCAAGAAAAGAGGTTCCATGTGCAAAAGATTATGGTTGAACTTCCACATACATGAAACGAAGGTAAACCAATTCCCAAGTATTGGCTCAAAGCCTGCTTTGTGCTCAGAATCATTGGGGGCACTCTGGAGGACCTTTTTTAAAGCATAAGATATATTCCTTGTCCTCAGAGACAATCTGTCCTTTAGAAATTACTATCTAGTTAGTTAGAAGAAAACTGTAACATACATTTTAAAAAGAGAACAACGGAAGACTCACACTTAAGCGATGAATACTTAAGGGAGAACTTCATGGTATGAATAGCTAACAAAGACTTCATAGAGGTCTATGTGAAATAAGATTTTGCTCATTTAACAAATATTTACTGAGTGCACACTCTGTGTCAGGTGCAAAAACAGGCGTAGTCTCTACTCTCATGGAGCTTATAATCTAGTAGGAAACAGTCATCAATAGAAAGGCCCATGCTGCAATGTGAGATAAAAGGGGGAAGGAATCTAGTACGGAAACTCAGAGGTCACTTCCCAGAAGTGACACTAATGCTAAAATCTAAGGACAAAATGGCATTAACCAGGTGAAGCAGAGAGGCAAGGATATTTCAGACTGCGGATACAGCATGTGCAAAGGCCCTGTGGTAAGTAGGTGCTTGACACATCTGAAGACCTGAAAGGCCATGGAGCTAGCGTACAGAGAGCATGGAACACAAATGATGCTCGGGAGGAAGTCAAGACCAGGCATGCTGGGTCCTGTAGGCCAGGTTAGCAGTTTCACTTTGAGATGAGAACATCTTCAGATGGACATGTCTGGCTGCTGCTGTGTGGGGAAAGGAATGGAACAAGACAAGAGTAGATATGGGGAGGTGTTTAAGAGACAGCTTCAACAGACCAGATGAGAGATGATAATAACACTCTGGACCAGCTTGGTGGCCATGGGGATGGAAGAGATAAAGACAACTAAATTTGCTGATGAAGTGGATATGGGGGTTTGAAAAATAGAAGTGGTCAGGGGCAGCTCCTGGGTTTCTGATGTGCCTAACAGAACAAATGATAGTGTCATTAACTGAGAAGGAAACACAGAAAAGGCTGTTTTGAGGAGAAGATGCTAAGTGCCAAATGCTATTGAGAGGTTAACTATTACAAGATGAGGACTCTGAATTTAGAGAACTGAGGGTTCCTGGAGAACTTAGCCATTTTTTGGTTGTTGTTTGCAGATAACATGGTTTCTTATCTTTTTGCTTTTTATTGAAGTACAGTTAATTTACAATGCTGTGTTAATTTCAGGTATACAGAAAAGTGATTTGGTTATTTCAGTTATAGATAGATATTCTTTTTCATATATATTCTTATACACACATTCTTTTTCATATTCTTTTCCATGATCGTTATTACAAGATATTGAATATATACATATACTATATTCTATATTCAAGACCTTAGCCACTTTCAGTGGCATGAGAGGTCAGGTGACAGGTGGATTGAGGAGCTGGAGATCAGGAAGTACAGGGAATACAGCATAAGTATCTGCCCAACTTCCCTCATCTGTTAGCATCTTCATGGCTCCTATGTCCACTCATACAACACACAAGAACAAAGTACACACACATCTCAGATACTTCCTAGAAATTGGTACTCTCTCCCCTGAATAATTAGAAAGGTAAGAAATGGGCTAAGTTCAACTCTTGTAATCTGAAATAAAACAAGGCATGAAATGATCTAATTATTTTATCCCCTAGCTACCCTCCTCTCTTTCTCATTCTTTCTGTCTCTCTTGCCTTCTCTCTCTCTCTCTCTCTCTCTCTCTCTCTCTCTCTCTCTCTCTCACACACACACACACACACACACACACACACACACCTTTCAGTGTAACTGTCTCTAAATATCTCATATCTTTCTACTAACAACTATGGGCTACATCTTTGTAAGTATCAAAGTATCAACTCAAGAAATTTGCCTGTGTCTTCTGCTAAAGAAAGTGGCCAATGACACATTCAGCACTGGGAGAGCTTCTGCTTGGTTTTTCATCCAGCATCTGAGGCTGTGAGGTCCTTTCTGGCACTCACCCCCCTACTGTAAATCTGCACGAAACTGTGGCAACATGCTGACAACAGAGGCTAGCCATCCGAGGGACATTCTTTCCTCAAATAAGACTTTGCTTTTATCCTCTGGTATACAGATGAACTGTCATCATTAACCTGGTCTAGGGAACTAAAGTTTCTCTCTCGTTGGGCTTAAGGCCATATGTGCTTCTTGTTCTCTTTGTTCTACATGTTTTAAAAATACCTATTCATCTTTTATTTCCAGAATGTTGACCCACATAGGTCGGGACAATAGGATACCATACATATGAGTTTTCTAAATATCTTGGATATTATAACACTCTTTATTATGCTGAGCAGTCCAAGTCAGTGAGAGACCCCTAGAAAAACTGGGTCAGAAATCCTGTAAAGGTCTGGAGCTGACCTAACATTGCCAGAGGGATTAGTGACTTCTCATGATTCTCTTTGCTGTGGTTTGACTATAAGGTCGAATCTGCTTGTTAATCACAGAAACTATGTTAATTACATCACTACTTAGCATGTTTTCTTTTCCTGCACTTGTTCTGGTTTTCTAATACTAGTATTCTACTTATCAGCACATGCCCTTTGATAGGAAAAGTCAGAAACTCTATTGTCAAAGAGACAGATATAAGTACATAAATTAACCAAGTAATCAATAAGTCTACCCAGAGTTAGATACTGTGCTCAAAGTTATTGCTAAAATACATCAGTTCACTCCTGTTCTATCACTGGACGTGTAGAGAGGGAGACATCGTCCACTGCAGAGAAAATAAGAAGGAGGATAGTGTGCCTTGGGAACCACCAGGAAAGCATCACTGCTAAGACATCCCTCTTCGGGCTTGCCTGGTGGCGCAGTGGTGGAGAATCTGCCTGCTAATGCAGGGGACACGGGTTCGAGCCCTGGTCTGGGAAGATCCCACATGCCGCGGAGCAACTAGGCCCGTGAGCCACAACTACTGAGCCTGCGCGTCTGGAGCCTGTGCTCCGCAACGAGAGGCCGCGATAGTGAGAGGCCCGCACACCGCGATGAAGAGTGGCCCCCGCTTGCCACAACTAGAGAAAGCCCTCGGGGCTTCCCTGGTGGCACAGTGGTTGGGGGTCCGCCTGCCGATGCAGGGGACACGGGTTCGTGCCCCAGTCCGGGAGGATCCCACGTGCCGCGGAGCGGCTGGACCCTTGGGGCCATGGCCGCTGAGCCTGCACGTCCGGAGCCTGTGCTCCACAGTGGGAGGGGCCACAACAGTGAGAGGCCCACGTACCGCAAAAAAAAAAAAAAAAAAAAAAAAGAAATTCCTCGTTGCATCTGAAGCTCCATCACCTCTCTTCTTGGTAGTTTTCATGACTATTATAATGCAAACAAACATATTTATCCAGGTATCATGAGTGAAGAATTTAACAGCCAATTTCGCTAGGACAAAAGGCTCCCCTTACCTTCCACAGGAGGTAAGAAGGGACAGTGTGACCTGGAAAGGAAGAGGAAGAAAGAGGCTGAAATCAGAAAGCACCATCGGAGCCTTGCCCCGTGTTTGTTGGACCAGACCTATAGGAGTTACTTAGTAATCAAACAGCTCTTGAACAGCAATCACCAATGAAAGAGACCATGGGCTTGGCACTGAGCATGATGCTTTGGGAAAGAGGACGGGTCAGATTTACCTCCTTCAGAATGTTTGGGAGTTCCAGTTTATTTGGGAACTACAACAAATGTACAAAGCAATTTTAAACCACGGAAGACAATATATTCTCTCAATTCTAATGCTGGGGCTTTGGCTTCTTAACCTGAGGAAATTTAGTAAATAGAGCCTCTTTATTTCATGTCTAAAACATCTTATTTCATTTCCTTAAACCTATTCCACTGCAGTACATTTAAATAATTACGAACGACTTTATATTTCAGAAAGTCTGCTTCAGAGTATATAATTTCATAAGTGAAAGGATGAGACTAACACTCCTTCTTCAATCTGTGCATGACAGTGGAGGACCCGTGGTAGGCAGAATAATGCCCCCTGCCCCACTGCCAACGTATCCATGTCTCAATCGCCAGCATCTGTCAGTATGGTATCTTACATCGCAAAGACACCGCAGCTGTCAGGATTTTGAGACGGGGAGACTGTCCTGGGTTATCCAGGTGGACGCAGTCTAATCATAGGAGTCTTTAAAAGCAAAGAACCTTCACCGGATGGGTTAAAGAGATGAGAGGGAAGAAGGCGGGAGACTGGAAACATCAGAGACTGGACTGTTGTTGCTGGATTTGAAGCTAGAGGAAGGGGCATGAACCAAGGAACGCAGGCAGCCTCTGGAAGCTGGAAGGCACAAGGAAAAAGATTCTCCCCTGGAGCCTCCAGGAAGGAACATAGGCCTGCCTACACCGTGATTTTAGCCCAGTGAGACCCGTGTCAGACTTTTGACCTAAAGAGCAGTAAGATAATAAATTTGTTCAATAAATTTAAGCCATTAGGTTTGTGATAACTTGTTATAGCAGCAATAGAAAACTAACTTGTTTTCCTCTATATTTTGAAATCTGCAAAATGGGGACAATTACCTTTTCATTTTTCTTTTAAACTGTTATAAAATTAAGAAGCAAATATTAAAGACTGTTAAAGAAAACAGTCTGAGTAGGAAGAAACAGCATTGAAAATTTTCTTCATTGCACCTCCTTTTCCTAAATTTTACAAGACCCAGTCAATCAGAAAATAAACCAGAAACCTTATATACCTTAACAAGTTTCATGGCATCCCCAGGTAATCAGAGGCAATCTCTCATATTGATCACAGTATAAAACTAGTTGAGTTATAGAGACACATATCTTATCAGTTCTTTGGCAAATATAAAGCCTCCCTTGGAAAAATACAGTAATGAAATATTCTCAAAGTCAGTATGCAGATCTCCAACTGCTAGGCAAGTTAATGAGATGCATAGCTAGGGACTTAGCATGCATCTGGAGCACTGGTGCTGCATAAGAAACACAGCTGATTCTGATCTCATCAGCTTATCCATTTTTTACAGAAACATCAGCAAAGAGAAGACACTCCATGTATTAAAAGTTTCTACATCCACCCTGAGCTCCACCCTGAGCTATCAGAAACAGGACAGAGTTAGAGTTTTCAAAGCTAATAAAATATTTTGCAAGTAACATATTTAGTCAGTCAAACATTGACTATATTTGGCACATTCAAAATACCAAAGCCCGGCCACACAAAATGGTTTCTCAACATGCCAGGAACAGCCCTTTGAAAGAAGGAACTTTAGGGTTTATACGTTAGATGGGTCCCAAAAAATGAGCTTCCAAGTTAACAGAAAATCATTTTGCAGATATGAACAAAAAAAGGATCTTCGCCTCATATAATAATAAATAATCAGAAGGTGCTCATAAATAACAAAAGAGTACAAATTCCACAATTAATATTTAAATAATTTTTAAAAAAGAAAAGCCAAGAAGGGACAAAGCATGTCAAAAGCAACTCTCTCTATTCAAGTCTTTGCTACTACTTTGCATCTTCGGGAAAGTTTCTTAATTTCTTTTCACCTTGGTTTCCTCATGTGTAATAGTATTTTTAAAGCATTAAACCGCATTTAATAGCTCTTTACAAAGGATTTAAAATAGTCTCTGAATTTGGGGATCTGCTCCCCACTCCTCTCTTCACTCCATTTGTCCTGTCACACCACTGCACCAGAGACCTGGCTCTTTCGACAACCCTGGAGTGTTTCTGCGTGAAACCTTCTCATTTCCACTGTGGCATCAGAATCCACAAAGCACGGATTAGTTGCACTCCGGTAAACAGCAGCACCAGCGCAATGATTAAAGCCTCTATTCCTATCTTCCCTGGTACCCTGGTGCAGGGGTGGGGTGGACAGGTGATGGGTAGAGGGTACCTCATGAAACAGTCCCTCTGGCATCCTCAGCCTAAACCGGGCCCCAAGGGACCACCTTTCCTTGGCTGTTCCCTCTGAGGAGCTTCTGTCTTCAAACCATACCTCACCACCACCTCGCTCCCAGTAAAACAGCCTATTTTCCTTCACTCAGTAGAAAAAAAGACTGAGCTCCGCACACAGATGTGAAAATTAAAGGAGGTAATAGACACAAAATGTTCAGTACAATGTCTGAGCCCAAGTACCCACTCAACACATATTAACAACTATTTTCATCAATTATGACCATCATCCTCATGGTAGGAACATCTTGCCACAAAATCTGCTAAATAACCCAGTCAACAGACCACAGTTCATCAGATCCATGTTTTCTATGTCTTGGTCAATTTTCTAATGCTAATAGGAATAATTCAAAAGAAGAGACTTACCCAGATGCCCTTTGTTAATCTGGTAAAGAACCACAGAGAAATTTCCTTGGGAAATAAAACGTTAGAAGCAACTACACAACAGTAGATTCTAAACTTTAAGGAAAGCAGGAGAAAAATCAGGAAGACAAGAAAAATGAACTTTAGAAAAGAAAAATGTGTCCAAGTAATAGATTGGCTCAGATGAGATCTTTGTGGAAAATAAAGAGCAAATGGGAATGTCATGAAAAAGTAAAAGTAAAAAAGTAAAAGTTAGGCCAGGTTTTACATAGAAAGAAGTAAATACGTGAAGACACAGGTTTAGAAAATGAAAAAAAAAAAAAAAAGTTACTGGCAAAAGAATAGAGGACCTTACAAAGCAAAACAGAGACATGGGAGGAAAGGTTAACTGATAATTGTAAGGCCATCTGGTGTTTTCACCTAAACTTCCTAAAAGACGTATCATCTGCTTTCTGCTAAGCAAAGCAAGTACCATCTGACACAAGAATAAAGAAAATGAAACCAGATTGGAGAAAGAAAGTACGAAAATGTACTTTAGCAGCCGGCTACCTCCAAATCAGCAGAGCCTTAATGGCCCACATTGGGGGACAGTTGAGGAATTTCCAAATGTTATTACAAAGAGCCCCATTCTCCTTGGTTAGCCGTTATCTCTGCCTTCTCATACGGAAATATCCTACACAGGAATGCACCTCTTCCAGATGATATACATTAAATAAGCAACCAACGGAAAGCATGCAGTGTGCCTATCATTCTGAATACGACCCAAGTCATAAAAGGAGATGCTTATTGATAATTCGGCCTTGTAATTACAGCCCTAACTTCTTCAAGGAAAGGCCCCTAACAATACTCCATAAAAATAAATTAGAATTCACACGTTTACTTAGAACAATTAATATGTATGGCTCAATCCAGTTAACTCTCTAGGGCAATTAGGACATCAGAATCACCTGGGGTGCTTTTAAAACTATTACAGTCCCCACTCCACCCACGGAGTCACGATGCCTGGAGATAGGTGTCTCCCGTTTAAAACCTCTCCACGGTGATGTTTACACACACTAAAACATGTGTCCTGGGCCTTCTTCCCCTAGCTCCTTCCAAGGGGTGCTTCCTCCCTTCTTTTATTAGGCATATTTATGCATATTTTAAGACAGGGCCTAGGAGCAACAGACTATGAATCAATCAGAGCTAGAGTCAAAACCTCACTATAGAAAGTAATAGCCAAGTGACCGCTTGAAGTCTCAGGTTTTTATTTTTTTTTAAATTTGTATTTTATATTGGAGCATAGTTGATTAACAATGTTGTGTTAGTTTCAGGTGTTCAGCAAAGTGATTCAGTTATACATATATCTATTCTTTTTCATATTCTTCTCTCATTTAGGTTATTACAGAATATCGAGCAGTGTTCCCTGTGCTATACAGTAGGTCCTTGTTGGTTCTCTACTTTAAATATAGCAGTGTGTACATGTCAATCCCAAACTCCCAGTCTATCCCTCCCTCCCACCCTTCCCCTCTAGTAACCGTAAGTTCATTCTCTAAATCTGTGAGTCTGTTTCTGTTTTGTAAATAAGTTCATTTGTATCATGTTTTTCTTTATCTGTAAAATGGGAGCAATAAAGCCTATTTCTCAAATTTGCTCTGTTGGTCTGAGGACTAAATGACTGCAAATGTTAACATGCTTGAAGGAGTGTTTGGCACTCCTCCATCCTTCAGCGAAGGACCATTAGTAAACCCCGGGGTGGTAGCAGCAACCGACAGGATGCCCTTTTGTGTTTCAGTACACTTGCCTATGCAAAAAGCCTAAGGTATCATTTGCTGAAACTAAATCATCCTCAAGTGGTTTTGGTGGAGGCATGCCTGGATGGGTTCTCAGAGCCACAGTCCTCATAACCCTGACCAATTCCCCTCATCAAGGATGGCAACGCACTGGTCTCTATATCATTTGGAGAAATACAAGAGGAAAGAGGGTTGAACTTCTTCTCTATAACTCCCAACTCTTCCTCCAGTGATGTCCTTCTTACTTTGTCCTGTCCAGCATGAATATGGTTCATTCTCCCTCTTCAGAGGGTCTTGAAATTAAGTGATGTGCCTGGATCTGTGATCCAGAGCCAAGCCATCACGTTATACGGCTGGTCATTCATGTCCTGATATAATGTGTTGTGTTCTCTGTAGACAGCACATGTTTATTGATCTCCTACCAGGGCCCATGCACACTGCTAGGCTGTGCCCTGCTAAAGTCTGCAAGAAACGAGGCCGATTCATAGTCACGGGTGGGCTGTAGCAGGTATCACTGTAGACGTTAGAAAAGATGTGAAGACTCCCCTACAGGTCACTGAGTTTGGAGCCAGGACAGAGCACACGATTGCCTGTGCTGAGAAAACCAGTGCAGGAGAAATTCATAGGGGACCACAGTCAAAGAGAGCAAGGAGGCGTGAAAGAAGTCATGGCCATGTACCACCAGAAGCAGCCAGAGAGGCAAGTGATAACAAGAGAGACCTCCTCCACCTGGTCCAGGTGCTCTGCTTGTCAGTCACAGAAGAGGACCCCCAACCCTGACCCCACAGGGCACTCCCACTCCTACGCCCACCCAGCCACAGCTGCTGAGGACTCTGGGTTGGAGGAGAGAGGGAGGGAGGGGAGAGAATTCAGTCCACGGGAGCCAGTCCCAGGAGACACATTCTGGGGAAGCCAGAACCAGGGAGCTCTGAACTATTACACGGAATGGAGTTGAGAGTTTCAAACTCATTATAAATGAACATCAAGTATGACAAAATTATCAACAGGGACTGAGAAGCCACTAATTGGCAACTCTACATTTTCTTTCTTTCTCTCAGCAAACACACAGAATATGGGTGATGAAAAAATCAGGCTGAGACAAATTACTGGGAGAAAATGTTCCATGTAAATACATCACTTAGGAAAGACTGTCCAGTCATACCTGCCACGTTTCCTTTCTTTTTTTAAAATTTTTAATTAAAAAAAATCAGACTTACAGAAAAGTTGCAAGAGTATTAGATGAACCACATGAAATTGGCACTTTTATAAATCAAATATGGCCAAATATTGGTTATATCAGACAGGTCTAACTAATAGTATTCTTGTAATTTATCTGTAAGTTTTTTTAATACAGTGAATTTTCATTTACCCTTCACCTGAATTCTCTAATTGCTAACGTTTTGTTCCATTTGTTTTTTTGCTAGATAGATAGCTATAGGTATAGCTATGCAGGTAATTAGATATATATACAGATAGTGTTAAGATTTTTGAAAGTTGCAGACTCCATGATGATTTACCCCTAAGTACTTCAGTGCGTTTCACAAGAACAAGAACTGTATCTTATATAGTCACAGTATAATTATCAAATTCAGGAATGAGACGTTGATATGTATGCTCTTGGTACCTAATATACAGTTCATACTCAAATCCTTCCAACTGTCCCCATAATAACCTGTATAGCATTGTTTTCTAATCCAGAATCACACACTGCATTTGATTGCCATGACTCGAGTTTCCTTTAATCCAGAAAGTTTCTCAGCCTTTCTTTGATCATTTTAATAATGGCATTTTTTTGAGAACACAAGCCAGGTGTTTTACAGAACGTTACTCCTGTTGGATTTGTCTGATGCTTTCTGATGCTTCCTTGCAGCTGTGGCAAGATGACAGAAGTGATGCTGTGTCCTTCTCAGTGCATCACATGAGGAGGCCCATGATGTCAATTCATCTGATTGTGTGTGATACTGACTTTGATCACTTGGTTAACATAGTGATTCCGCCATACAAGTTACCATTTTCCCTTCAGAAGTAACAAGTCAGTCGTATCTGAAGAAATTAGCTACTATTTCACAACCAGTTCAAAAATATTTATTGAGCACCCACCCTATCCAGACACAAATCTCTTCCTTCAAGGAGTTCACATTTCAGTGGAGGTGGGGGAATCTGATGATATACAAATAATTAAGGATTTAATACTCTAGAAGGCATTTGAAGCGGGGGTTATGGAGGGACGTGTGTGCTTCCATTTTAAATAGAGAGTCAGGGATGGCCTCTTTGAGGAGGTGACAATTAAGTACTGGCTTGAAGGGGTACGGACCAGAGTCACGGGGAAGATAAGAGCTTTCCAGACAGAAGGACCAGCAAATGAAAATGGCCTGAGGTACCTGGTATGTTTCAAAGTCGTCAAAGAGCCAATCAGGCTGGAATAGAAAGAGCTGAATAAGGAGAATAACAGAGTTTTCTCAGGATTCTTTCCATTACAGCTGAACAAAAGACTCCCTAAACACACGGAAGTAAGAGGAGGGGGAACAAAGGGGCTGTATTAGCCAATATAATTTTGACATTCATGGTAGAGCTCATTTCAGCCACAGCTGGACTGGGGGCTTAAGTGAGGACCTCAGGAGGCTGTTTCTCTCCAGGTCTTGCCTCTTGATTTCTTCTCCCCAAGTGGCGGCTCAGATGGCCATTCCACATCCAGCCTTTCATCATACTCATTTAGTTATCCCAGGGGGAAGGGAGTGCCTCCTCCCAAGCAGATTGAAGACAAGTCGTGAGAGCAATGTCCATTGACCTTGCCTGCCTCATGTTCCATTCCAGAGAGTAAATCCCTAAGGGATGGGGGCGGAGGGAAAGGAGGAGGGGGAGGGTGTTAGGATTGACAAGGTCTGCATCCCAGATCCACCCCCAGAGCCAGAGAAAGAGGTCTATCCCACCCTAGGGACACAGTGAGAGAATGAGCGAGTAGCAATTCTCTCCAAAGCAAGATTAAGGTCCTAATTCTCAAGAAATGAAGAAGATGTACTGAGCAGGACAAACAACAGATGTGTACTACTAGTGCATTTACATAATTATACTTTGTCTCCTTAAAAAAATAATAATAATCTTGACTTTCAAAGCCTCTGATAAATGACAATTTGACAGAGATTTTTTTGTCCATTATGTTTTTTTCAAGGACACTAGCTTAGATCCTTCTGTTCCCAGTGTAGACATTGGAGGATTGAGAAGAAATAAGCAAAACACAGTGTTCAACACATAGCTTCTCAGTGGTTTTCATGTTCATTAAATCTGCTTTCACCCGTGCATAAACATCTAATTTGCTACTGGGATGCCAAGATATCAGGAGCATAAAAGTCTGACAGCACCTAAAATGACAATTCTCCTTTATAACAGCATCATTTTATTAGAGCTATAAGCGGCCAAATCCAGTCTCCTAAAAATCAACTTATTCGAAAGCCAATGGACATTGCTAAATGAAAAAAGAATTAGAAATGAGGAATCAGTGACTTTTTTTATACCATTGGCCTTAACCCACATGTGAAACAATTTCACATAGAGGCTGAAAAACTAAATTAAAACATAAATTCTGTTTTAAGCTAAAAGAAGCAAGGGACTGTAGTCATTTCCTAACTCATTCCGGGTTCTCCGTAAGGCTGAACACAATTCAATTCTTTTCTAAAAAAAAAAACAAAGCCTTTTTTTAAAATGAATTTGAGAAGTAACACCAAACAAGACCTTAATATTTCTAAAAGTTCTACTTAAAAAGGGAAGCATTCAAAACTGCAGATTAATCCAGGTTTATTCACCCAAAGTAGGTGCTGATAGGATCACTGTCCTATCATTTTTCTTACTAGCGCTGTTTTTTGGCTCAGGTAAGAACCAACCAACAAAAGAGACTTTTACGTGCAGCCTCACACACAGTGGGGAAAGTTGAAGATGTTCACTCCTAGGATTTACTCTAACCTCTCTGTTGTCCAAATGCAAACTGAGAGATTCATCTTACACACTTTTAGAATGAATAGGCCAGTTCAGCAATATAACCAAATACAAAATATACCCCAAATCATTGTTTTCTTAAAATACCAACAGTAAGTCTATGGAAAATAATGGAATAAAGATTCTCATTCATCATACCAACAGATAAATGGATCTTTGGGTATAATATTTATGAGAAATGTGCCAGGCCTATATTGAAACATTGTAAAACTTTTCTCAGACATATGGATATAGATATAAAAATAAATAAATGAACAAACAAACATGGCATTCACCTACATTCTCAGTAAAATATGTAAATTTGTATAGCCTTTCTGGAGGGCAATTTGCATTACATATTAAGTCTTACAAATATGTATACCTTTTAACCCAAGGAACCCTGTGCAAAAATCTATCCTAAGGAAATTATCAGAAATGTACCCAAAGATGAAGGTTGTTTATCTTGGTGTTATTTATAATAGCAAAACAAAACAAAATCCAAAATTTTAAGAATAGAGAATTGATTAAACTATGTCTCATTCATGCAATGGAACCCTATGCAGCTACTAAAATCATAGTTTTATCTTATTTCAAGAATATGAACTAGACTTAAATAATATACTATTATAGCAGGATGCCAAATTGAAGAGGCAGAATATTCTCCATTTCATAAGATGTCTGTATGTAATAGACACTTAAGATTATAAAAATACCTTCCAAGCTTCTCAAATTCCCATATCTGCAAGCATCTGTATGATAATCTCTCCCATAAAAGGCAATCAGTTGTAATGAAATAATGTTACGGACCTCTTCACTCAATATGTGAATAAACTCTAAAGATTCCAGGACAGAGAAATGCTTTTCTTCGTGTTCCAAATAATCCCAGGCCAAATTCTGACATCCCTCCCCTGATCTGTCTCCCCACTAGAAGAATAGTCACTTTCAAATGTCCTGGATTTTCCAACTAAACTCATAACCTAATTTGTTTCCATCTTTTTTTAAATAGTGTTTTCCAAATTTGGGTCATTTGCTTCCTAAGTTCATAATATTATCAAACTTACAAATTATCTGTTACTCTCTATTTCTTCTTTATATTGGCTCGTGTTTTATGTAAATATTTTGGTCACATATCAGCCATGAAATTAAGGATTTGATATTGTAATTATTTTTTCTAATATATCTTAAAATAAATACCTTGATCAAAGGAAAAAAAGCATCTAACAAACTCTCTCATACACTTACATCATTGCTGTCTATTCCAATAGGAAACGTAAGAGAAACACCAACTCCGTGGATGCTGATAGGTGACCTGGGTATAGTTTAACCAAGTTTAAGCAATGTCTTAATCCAAATTAGTGTCTCTTAGGGCACCAAGTCAAGAGTCATGGAAAGTTAGCCAGGGAGCATCTTTTAGGACAGGCCACAAATTTAACATCCTTCTGCCTGAACTATTCAAATCAATTCTCCCTCTCGATCAATGAATCCTATGCTTCTTCTCTCCAAAATCCAAGAAGCAATACCATTTATTTAGGAAATAAAAGATCTGTTTAAAGCAATACAGATATACTTTCCTGTAACTTGCGTGAAATCAAGAGTTGGCAAACGTTTTCTGTAAAGAGCCATATAGTAAATATTTTTGAGTTTGTAGACCATACGGTCTAGCACAACTACTCAACTCTGTCATTATCATGCAAAATAGCCACAGGTATGTAAATGAGCGAGCTCAGTGTGGTTGTGTAACCATAAAACTTTATTCATAGACACTAAAATTTGAATATGATATAATTTCAAGTCATGAAGTATTATTCTTTTTTTAAATTTTTTCCCAACCCTCGAGAAGTATAAAAACTTCCTAAGCTCAGGAGCCATACAAAAGCAGGCAGCAGGCTAGATCTGGTCAACAGGTCAGAGCTTGCTAATCCCCGCTTTAGACCATCAGGGTTGGCAATCTTACTGTTTATACAAACTGATGGAAGCAAAAGTCCAGTGTTTGTCACAATTTTTCCTGAAGATTTGTTTTTGCATAGTCATAAAATTATTTATCAACATGTATTTTATCCAAACAAACATATTTTTAAAAACACTTCTAAGAAAAACTTCAAGTGGTGTCATTTTATTACGTATATAGTACATAATTACTATATACATGATGAGTAAGAGACCTTTAACTTTTCTACTTCTTCCCATTAAAGGCCTGCTTTCATTTTATTTGGGAATTTAGGCATCTTCATCCAGGAACAGAACAATGTATGCACTTTATGTAATTGTTCTTCAATAATTATTCCAAGGAAATTCTGACCCAGTTCAAATATCAAAGAAAAATAGAAGTCCAAGTTCCTGACTTGTGGTTCCGGAGAGTGTGTGCAACAGAACGCTGAGAGACACACAGAATGATGAGAGCCTGCAGCAGCCCAGGTCAGGAAACCGGAGGCCACCAGGTCCTGCGCTGCCACACACCAGCTAAGGGACAAGTCACCGTGTCACTGCGCTGAGCCACAGATCTCCATCTGTCAAATGGGGATCACTTCCCTCACAAAAGTTTTCTGAGAATCGAAGGAGAAAAGCCCTCTGTCAACTGAGGAGGATAATACTAAGGTAATGAAATCTCAAAGAGAAATTTGGTAGAGTCGGAAGCATGGAAATGAGCTGCTCAGATTCATTAAGTAAACGTAACAAGCAATCTCACTTCGAAGAATATGTCCATCATGTCACCCCACAAGCAAAAGATCACCCTGTGGAGCTCCCTTAAGAAACGTGACAGAATATCACTTGAATTCAATCACGGCCATTTTCATCAATATTCTTCTTCATTTTGCAGTTGACCGTTCAAAGTTGTATGGGTTCAAACTTGAAATCAGGAGTTAAAGACCTGCAGCTGTCTCCAAACTAATATCATTGTAAATACAGTCAAGCCGTTTGTCAATTCCGCGTGTGTGTTTCAGTCATTTCAAAGAGCAGTGGCTCCATTTTTCCTTCTCTTCGGAAATGAGAAGCATCCATCATTAACTTGCCAACCAACGTGAGCCTTGCAGTCACACTGTGGGTCTAATCCAAGGGGTATAATGCTCAGCGGTCTCCAGTAAGTCACAGCAGGTCTGAGGGCAGGTTAAATGGCTTTAATTAAGAATAAGAATTAAAAAGAAAGATCATTTGACACATAGGTCAATATTTTTCCTTCATAACTGAGGTAGGCATACTGGGACAATATCACTGCATATTCATCAAAATGAAGCCAGTATGAGACCTCAGAAAGGATATTAATTAAAGAGAGGAAAAGTAATTAAACATTAGAAAAAGGTGGTAGACAAGACATACTTTTACCCAGCCATATTATTTTTTTCTCTTGTAAACCAACTGATTTAATAATAGCTGGGGAATTTCACTTACTGCTGGCTGAATGCCAACTGGTGTAGCTCATTTGCATCATCAGATATGTGTGAACAGGTTCATATTCACCCAATAAAGACCGCTTGTATGAACTTTTAAAAATAATGTACTTTTAAAGCAAAGTTTACTATAGTCCAAAACACTTTGGTTTCCTCAATTAGAAGATTTGAGGACTGTCACTTATTAGCAGGATTACTTAGAAAGCTCATGGCGGTGACATCCAGCTGAAAGGGGCCCGAGGCTGAATCCCACTCTCCTGCCTCTTTGTGTGTGACGGAGGACAAATTGCTTAGTTCCAAACTTGTCTCTTCATCTAAGAAAGGAAGATACTGATGCCTACTTCTGTGAGTTGCTCTGATGAGTAAACAGGATAATGTATGTAAAGTATTCAGCACTGTGCCTGGCACATAGAAACTTCTCCACAAACAGTAATTATTATTATTTTTATTATTAGTGCATTATCATTTTGCTCAGCGTCTAAGTTTCAGCTTACAGCTACTTCAACATTTTATCAGAATCGTATGAACTACAGCATGGAAACATGCTTTTTATTTTACAAAGAGCCAAATATACATAATATACTATTGTAAACTATCAAGCTTTAGGTCAACTTAGTGCTGTAATTTTTTTTAGATTCTTTTCAGATAATTCACTGCACATGCCATCAAAAGTTTTCATGACAATCAATATACAAATAACATGGGAAGGCGCTGGCCAGTTAAACAAGAAAAAAAAATCACCATTTTTAGGCCAAAATAAGTGAATGTGCTCAAAGTGTGCTCCGGTGAATTCTGAAGGGCTCCAGAATAAGCTTTCAAATTACTGATATTTAAAAATTCAAGCTATACTTTATTTAGAATGAATTCATCACTTACTCATTATTCAAAAGATCCTCAAAGGTTTGGAAAAGATTGCTCTGACCGAGTATTTTGCTGATATTACACTTAATAATTCCTTTTATGTTCGTTTAGATAAGAGCTGAAACTAAACTCTCAACTGCAAAGCACAGTCTCAGCTGTGCACAGGGAGGGACACCTCAGGCCTCAGGATAAATGCACAGTAGATAGCAGGTAAATTGCCGAGTGAAATAGGAGAGAAACAAAGGTGAGGACTCAAACCTTTCCTACTTTGGAGCTTTGCCTTCTGCCTTCTTGGGATGGCTCATGATCTAGGTTACAGAACACTCAGCAATTACCATTGGGTCACTTCTTTAGATTATATATATAGTAATTCCATAGTTCACAAGAATTATTTATTTTTTATGAAAATTTCTTTTCCTCAGCTCTTTTTTAGCTCATTTAGCTTATCGTTTTTGTTAAAGCAAAAAGGTGGGATATTCATATACTGGGGCGGAGCTTAATTAAGAATGAGCATTTCAGTGGCTGAAACCAGCCTTTTTTTTTTTTATCTTATGCTACTGTCTGTATTTTATAAAACTTTAAGGAAGTATTTTATTTTACATAGAGTGTTTTTTACAAAAGAAACTGGTATCAGTAGCTGTTTGAGGAGAGGAAAGCTGAGGCACTGGAGATTCTATTTGGGAAGGACTTACTTTGTGCTGCATACATTTTGGTACTGTTTTGGAGGAAAATGGCATGTTAACTTTAAAAAAATATTAGTGCATAGAGTTAACGCATGGACTGGAATACAATGCTCTCCAAGATTCCTTTCATTCTTAAAGTCTAGGATTCTAAATTCCTGTTGTGTGTTCAGATAGCCATTCTATATCCAAAGCAAGTAGAGCAAAACCAGTCTCTGCTACTGAGGGATTTATATTCTCAAAAGGTTGGGCACTGGTATATATATGCCAAGGAGAACGTGAGAAATATATTGCCATTTATTTAGAAAAGCTTGGCTACCTTTTGTAGATCAAGTTTTCTAGACAGTCTTTTAAAAAATAACTTTTATTTTTTTAGGTTTTGTTCATTGAAATTCTGGGTGTTTTTTTAAAATTGAAGTATAGCTGATTTACAACATTGTGTTAGTTTCAGGTGTACAGCAAAGTGATTCAGTTATATATATATATTCATATATATGTACATATATACTCTTTTTCAGATTCTTTTCCATGATAGGTTATTTCAAGATATTGAATTTAGTTCCCTGTGCTATACAGTTAAGCCCTTATTGTTTTGAATCCAGCCTTTAGACATGGTTTACTTTGTCTGAGCAATGTTTAGCATCTTTCGGAATTCGTTTCCATCATTTAAAAATTAGGTTTTACATTAAGACCTGCCGATTTCTGACTTCTGTTGAAATGTCTCCAAATGGCGACCGCGCTTATGCGTGGTGACCATTGGCACAAGCTCAGTAGTGGCTGTCCTCTTCCGAAGGCTGTGTGTTCTCCAAGTTCCCACAGTCCTCTGTATTCACTGATGGCCCATCCCTAATTTCAGTGGGTATTGGATTTGGGGTCCTCTGCTCTACAGAATAAACTCTTCCAAAACTGTGCTTTGCAGTTGAGAGCTTAGTCCCAACTCCTACCTAACCTAACATAAAATGAGTTATGGATACATCCTGCTGACAGGCTACATGCCACATTCACCAGCATTCAGCATGTTGTTTTAGAAAGAAGTTGATGGATAGAAACCACCTCGACAGAGGGGACCTGAGGAGGAAATGAGACTCACCAGAAGCCTCTACCATGGCGGGGGGGGGGGGGGGGGGGGGGGGGCCGAGGGGGACCTGCATCTCCAGTGTCTATTGAGGTGATTCCCATCACCCCATGTTCAGTGCAGGGGCACAAGTCAAGCGTGATACCCCCATAAAGAAACTCAAACTCTCCATGCCAGGAGCACTGCTGACTTAAGGGTTACAACATCATCATCATTGCATTTATTTATTTATTTTAATTATTTATTTTTGTCTGCATTGGGTCTTCGTTGCTGTGTGCAGGCTTTCTATAGTTGCAGCAAGCGGGGGCTACTCTTCGTTGCGGTGCGCGGGCTTCTCATGGCGGTGGCTTCTCTTGTTGCAGAGCACGGGCTCTAGGCGTGTAGGCTCCAGTAGTTGCAGTATGCGGGCTCAGTAGTTGTGGCGCACGGGCTTAGATGCTCCGCGGCATGTGGGATCTTCCCGGACCAGGGCTCGAACCCGTGTCCCCTGCATTGGCAGGAGGATTCTTAACCACTGCGCCACCAGGGAAGTCCCTACGTTTTATATCTTTATCTTTCAAATAGGTTTGGTGCCAATGCATGGTCCACAGGGCACATGCCTCAAGGATCAGACCATGTTGACCTGAGTGAAAATGGCATACGAACCAGCTAAAGGATATAGAGCTGAAGGACACAGCTAAACACCCACTTGCCGTGCCCACTGCGCTGCCAGAAAAGCCACGGGAGTGAAGCTCCCTTTCATAAGGAAACCCAACGTAAGCACCACCCAACGAGCTCGAGTAAGACATTCCCAGGGAAACCCCGCCACTTCAGCAGCTACAGAACACATGATGTACCTTCTTTGGTTGCAGTTTTGGACATGACATATCTTCAGACCACTTCCACAGTGGGAGCATGAGACTAACTACCAGACGCAGCTTGGAACCCGGCAGAGGTATCTAAGGCTCTCTCCTTCTATTCTTGGTAACCGCTTTTATAGTAGTGCAGAGACATTTTTAAAAAGATATCACTTCTGTCTGCTCACAGAGAGAAGCCTGAAATAAATGACTGGGGTCTGTTTTCCCTCTTGTGTGGCAGGAGCAATTGCTTTGAAAGACTACTCTCTGGAAAATTCAAAGTTCAGCTGAGTTCTTCTGTAGCTGCTCTGCTTTCCAGGAAGAGCTTTCAAGGGCCATGAACTCAGGCAGCAGCACATGACAGCACAAGTGAAAACGAAAAGAGAAAGGCTTTTGTCACACCCCTCTCCTCTACACGTTAACTACCCAGAATCTCCTACACTAAATCCAACCACTTCCTGCCCTAACCATAGGTGACACACATCCTGCCTTCGCATGAATTATAAAAAGGCGCCTCTTCCCCTCTGGGGAGGAAGAATTATAGAAAGAGTGTTCCTCTCCCCCTCTCGGCTGATGAATTATGAAGTGAAAGGCTTAACAAGCGGAATGCAGCTGGACTGCCAGCTCAACCCACCAACTCTGCTGGTACCTTGAGCAGTGCACCAACTACACAACTGTACCGGCTGGCATTTTTCTCCTTACTGCCGTCACTGCCACCCAAGACCAAGCACCAGAATACTGTACTCAGACTCCGGCAGCAGCCTCAGAGCTGGTCTCCCTTGCTTCCTCAGACGATTCTCCACACAACAGGCCAGGGAGACTTTAGACTTTTAAATCACATCACATCATTCCCATGCTCAGAATCCTCTTCAGAAGTCTATTCTCATTCAGAACGAAACCGTGACCAGAGTCTGCAACTTTGCTATTCGTAGTAGGATCCATGGACCAGCACCCAGAAGCCTATTAGAAATGAAAGGTCTCAGGTCCTGCTCCAGAACTACTGAATCAGAGTCTGCATTGCAAGAGATGCCCAGGTGATGCCCAGGCCCATCAAAATGTATGAAGTACTGGTCTACCAAATCCAACACGACCCAGTCCCGCCCCCTCTCCAACTTTATGTCCCCCCACTCTTGCTCACTCAACTCCAGCCACAGAAATCACTGCTCCTCCAAAATGGCAAGAGCCCTGCCACCTCCAGGCATCTGCTCCCATTCTTCTCTTTGCCTGAAATGCTCATCCCTCTGGACATCCACCTAGCTGACTCCCTCAGCACTTCCAGATCCCTGCTCACCGTCATCTTCTCAGTGAGCCCTTCCCTGATCACTCCCCTTCTCCTGAAAACTCCACGGTTCTCTGAAGTCCTAGACCCTGCTTTACATTGACCATAGTATTTATCACTACCTTATATTGCATTATATTATATCACACATGGAAAGTTCTTCTCCCCCACAAATGTAAGCTCCACAACTACAAGGGCCTTGTCAGTTTTGGTTCACTGCTTTATCCCCAAGGGCCAACATACAGTAGGTAATCAATAAATATTTGATGAACAAGTGAATATATGAAACTAGTGCTTCTAATGAACAGTGGATTAGGCAAGTATCCAAACTTGTTTTTACAGACATTAAAAAAGGTAACTTAGGCACCTCTGACTTCTAAGAGAAAACGAGCTATAGTTGGCAAGTAACACAGTCACACCTCCAGCACAAGGACACAGATTTTTTAAAAGACCAGATGGCCCTAGGTAGCGTTAACTGTGGCCAGAAGCTATAGAATAATTCAAAATAGAAAATACATGTGTTTAAATGTAGGTATTTCTAGGGATGAAAAGAATTGGTAATACCAAGCACTACTGAGGACATAAAGCAAGAGGAACACTTATTTACTGCTGGTGGGAATGTAAAATTGTACAGTCACTGGAAGTCACACACCTAGGTATTTACCCACCTGATTTAAAAGCGGATGTCCATAGAAAAACCTGCACACAAAAGTTTATACTGGTTGCCTTAATAATCAAAAACTAGAAGGAACCATGTTGTCTTTCAACAGGTGAAGGGATGTACAAAGAGTGGTACATCCATACTATAGATGATACTGTGGACTGATGAAAGGAACAAGTGATTAATCCACACAATAACACGGACAAGTCCTAAATGTGCACCTGCTCGATGAAAGAAGCCAGTCTGGGAAGGCTACATATTGTATGATTTCATTTATATGACATTCTGGAGAAGGCAAAAGTATAGACAGAAAACAGATTGGTGACTGCCAGGGGTCTTGTGGGGATGAGGCAGGAGACTTGAACAAGTGCAGCTCAGGGGATTTGGGACAGTAGTGAAACTATTCTGTATGATACTGTAATAGTGAATACATGACATGACACATTTTTCGAAACTCATATAATTTTACAATACAAAGGATGAATCGTAATGCACGTAAAATAAGAAAAAATATCAATCAGGAGGGCAAGATAGACCAAGATGGAATGCAAATTGTGACAAAAGGATCTAACTCTATTCTAAATGTATGACATAACCTCACTGAAAGGAGTAGGGAAAAAGAGGTGCTGACTTAGGTAACTTTGGAAATGACTGGAAACTGTAAGACTACAGACAAAAGGAACTGCCCACAATTGTGTACTTTAGTTGATAAAGTTGTTCTCAAGAGGATACAAGTTAACAATTCGGAAAGCACTGTACATGTGTACCTGAACCGGACAAGTAAGTAAATGAATGACTGATGGTGGAAGCCGAGTTTCTCACTATTGCAGTTGGAGATTACGGCCAACCAAGGGGAGAAGGCTAGAATAAAATACGTGGTAATTGGAATTGGTGATACCAGTAGGAAGTCATGTTACACTTAATACAGACAGTTTATACATCCATATATTTCCTAGCTCTATCCACTGAGAGGGTCTAGAAGCAAAGAACACATCTAGTGCCCTGATATTCGTTTTCTTTTTGAAGATTCTTTTGATGCAGACCATTTTTTAAAGTCTTTATTGAATTCGTGACAGTATTGCTTCTGTTTCATATTTTGGTTTTTTGGCCAAGAGGCAGGTGGAGTCTTAGCTCCCTGACCAGGGATCAAACCCGCACTCCCCGCATTAGAAGGCGAAGTCTTAACCACCGGACTGACAGAGAAGTCCCCAGATCTTAGTTTCTAATACTATTCTCCAATAAAAGAAAAAAAGGTTTCTTGGAGAAGTGGCTGGTTCTAGGACTGGAATGGGAAATAATACAAGATGAGCCGGAAAACATCATAGGGCTAGAAAGTAAAGATGTGCTCAAAAAAAAACCCCCAAATGCTGGGGGTATGTCAAAGGGATATAGGAACCAACTGAAAGAACACTCAATAGCCAAGACTAGAAGAATGTGGGCAACAAAATAAATAGGGTAGGACTGCATTATAACCCAAAGTATGATAAACAGTCATGAGTCCATGCTGATGGGAACTGTTGGATAAATAAATAAATAGGGAGGTAGGAAACAAATCTGCTGTACACAAAAATTCCAAATAACTTACGTAAATATATTTCCCCTCAAGGAGGTGGAGCACAACTTCCCATGCTTTAAGTTTGGGTTATACTAAGTGACTTGCTTCCAAAGAGCAAAGGATAGAAAAGGAGGAAATACAAAGTAACCCGACAAACATGACCTCAGCCAGCTGATCAAGGTTAAAAGGTTAACATCAACGACGACGAGTCATGTTGATGGTACATACCCTTCATATGTTAAGAGTACTTCATCTATGTGGTCTTCCTCCCCCAAATCCATAACCCCAATTTAATCATGAGAAAAATAACAGGCAACCCCAAATAAAAGGACATTCCACAAAATTCCTGACCACTAACTCCTCAAAACTGCCAAGGTCATTAAATCCATGGAAAATCTGAGAAACTATCATAGCCCAGAGGAATCTAAGGAGACATGACAACAACATGACAACTACATCTTGGGTGGGATCCCGGAACCTAAAAGAAAATTAGGGAACAGCTAATGAAATCAGAATAAAGTATAGAATTTCATTAATAATAGATCAGTATTTGTTCATCAGTTGTGATAAATGTCCCAAAGTGATATAAGATGTTACAAAGGGGGGAAGTTGGATGCTGGGGATATAGGGACTCTCTTACTATATTTACATCTTTTCTGTAAATCTAAAACTTAAAGTTTATTCAAAAAAAGAATGAAGACAATACTGAATATAACATATTTATGTGTCCTCTTGCCAAGCTGCCATCTCTCATTATCATTTATTAAGTCTCCTATAGATACGCACACCATACTGCACTTGGTAGTTTGCATACATCATCCTACGTAGTCTCATAACAGCCCTCAGAGCCTAGTATTATTCTAGCATTTTACAGATGGAAAAATAAAGGTGATATAAAGTGCCCAGGGCCATGCAACTAGGAAGTGGGGCAGATGGTATTCAAACCTATGTTTTCCTGACTCCAGAGTCCACACTCTGTCCACTACACCATTCTGACTCCATAATACAACTCCTAAAACTTCTAAAATACCATGGACTGGAAAAGGCAAAAAATAAAAAAGGAGGTTTAATTCCACAATCCTGAAGAAGTAGCTCCAACATTATGATCTCCAAGAGGGAAAGAGTCAACTTTGGCAATGGCCTGGCCAAGTTACACTTGGTCATATTTACCAGAAGCCAGCACCACCCCTTGCCTGAATCTCCCTGAGGTTCCCACCTGCTAAGTGGGCATCAGCATTAAATGACAGCAGCAGTCCCTGGAAGACACAGATGGTACACAAAAACTGGGTAATACGAGGAGAGTTCAGTAAGGTATTATTTGGCTGGGTGTGGAGAAGCCACGAGGAATAGTGCAGTGGCCCAGAGCGAGCAACAGCAGAGCTGTTACCAGCCCCCAACCTGAGAGGACCAGAGGACAGAGCAGTTAACAGCCTGAGAGAAAGAGTCAGGTGAGGAAGGCCACCGGACAGAAGCTACAGACCCTGCAGGGAGGGGGTCAGGGGAATAAAGGCTCCACTCTTGATGTGGAGACAAGAGAACCCTCCTACACTGTTGGTGGGAATGTAAATTGGTGCAGCCACTATGGAGAACGGTATGGAGGTTCCTCAAAAAACAAAAAATAGAACTGCCATATGATCCAGCAATCCCACTCCTGGGCATATATCTGGACAAAACTATAATTCAAAAAGATACATGCACCCCTATGTTCATAGCAGCACTATTCACAGTAGCCAAGACATGGAAACAACCTAAATGTCCATCAACAGATGAACGGATAAAGAAGATGTGGTAGATATATACAATGGACTACTAGTCCGCCGTAAAAAATTTTTTTTAAAAAAATGGAATTCTTCCATTTGCAGCAGCATGGATGGGCCTAGAGATTATCATACCTAAGTGAAGTTAAGTCAGAAAGAGAAAGACAAATACCATATGATACCACTTATATGTGGAATCTAAAATATGACACAAATGAACTTATCTATGAAACAGAAACAGACACACAGACATAGAGAACAGAATTGTGGTTGCCAAGGGGGAGGGTGGGTGGAGGAGGGATGGATTGGGAGTTTGGGGTTAGCAGTTGCAAACTATTATACATACAATAGATAAACAACAAGGTTCTACTGTATAGCACAGGGAAATATATTCAATATCCTGTGATAAACCATAATGGAAAAGAAATGTATGTGTGTGCATGTTTATTTATACATATATATATATGTGTGAATAACTTTGCTGTACAGCAGAAATTAACACAACATTGTATATCAACTATACTTCAATAAAATAAATTAAAAAATAAAAAAGCTCCACTCTTACCTTTCTCCCACCCTAGGTGCCCCCTACTGGCCAACCCCAATCAAAAGCCAATGGTCAATGGAGCTTGAAGATACACGCCACTTGGAGCTCTCAGCAGGATAAACTAAAGGGGAAAATGGATCTGAAGGGACAAATAGCAGCTCTTCAACACACGAGGGAAGCTGGTTAGCTGTTGTAACTACACACAACTACAACTGACTCTGATTGTGTTTGACTCAGGGAGGTCTGTTCTCACTGCCACCATTTTAGAGTCAGTTAGAGGCTGTCTCCATTCAGACTCCCAAAACAGATCACCTTTCCCAATTCCCTGGTCGGGACAAAAAAATGCTCTCTTAATGTACTATATTTTCCCCTAATGTAAAAAGATTGAAGTTTGATCACTGTTTAACTGCCATTCTATAGGAGTCCATTCCAACAGAAGGTCTAGCAGTTGAAAGGAACTGATAAGAAACAGTGATTATTAATTCATCAATTCTCCCAAGAACAATAAGATAAGGACTGTATTGAATCACTTGTACTTGCAGTATTTTTCTAGGGAAAAGAAAGAAGGAACAGCCATGCCCTGAGTTCTTGAAGTTTTAGCTCAGTTTCCCAGTCTGCTATGTGGACATCACACATTTCTAACTGAAGTTTGTTTAGCCACCAGCCCAAAAAGGCCCAACTCCTGGACCATCAAATGCCTGTAGGGGGCACCATTTTCCTAGAACAAAACGTGAACCTGGAGTGGTCCAAAATGCTGGCCCTGACCCCAAGGAAGTCATGCTTATCAGTATCCGGAAGCAGCATGACCCCTCAGTCTTAATAATTAAGCAAGTTTTCTTTAAAAGAAAGTACCCAAACAGAAACGACTTTATAGGTAATTCTTTTAAAATACCCAAACAGAAAAAGCAACTTCAAGCAAAAGGGATGCAAATAACTAATTAGCTCCAGGTTGTGTGCAGGAAGCATGATCCATAGCCTCTTCTTCAATACAATCTGAAGCTTTCATAGAATAAAGCCCAAGATCTTAACACCCTGGTTGACTAACTTACCAAGCACCATAGCATTACTGAAACACCTCAAGCTAAACTTTGATAATCATACTGATCTTCATGGCCTTAAATTCAATAAAGAATCAGCTCTATTCTCCCCAGCATTGATATATTTAAGGATAAATGAAAAAGATGTGCGTGTGTGTGTGTACGTTGGTACACCATTTGTAACACTGGTGCTAATGGACAAAAGGGGTGAACTAACGTTGAGCGTCAACCTTTACATATACATTAATTCATTATATCCTTTCTATAACTCTATAAGGAAAATCTTTGCAGCTGAGGAAACTGAGCATAGGAAGGTAAATTCCTGAAGACCACACAGATACAAGTGGCCAAATGAGTATTCACGGAGCGAGCTCTTTCCAATTCACCACATTCTTCAGAGATCATACTGTTCTAAGCTTTATATAGAGCATATAATCTCATTTTTTATTCCATATTAAACATCCAGGTAAAAAATTATATCTGTATTTTCTATCAAAAAGCCACTGCTGACCTTTAATTTTCATAGTACCCGAAGTCTTCTACATGTGGTCCTATGTACTTCTTTTAGAATTTTGTGTTGATTTTTAAAATGGACGTGCTCCCTCCTTCCTGATAACAAGAATTATTCAACCACCACCATGATATGCCTCCCAGCCTTGACCGCCAGGAAAACCAGCACCAAAATTAAGACTCAATCACAATAGCTCGATTAGGTTTTTGGTAGAGAATTTGCTTTCTCTTCCTTCTTTTTATGGTTTTGAGTGTTCATGATATTAATTTACTGTATGCTTAACGAAAATTCAGGCAGAACAAATCAACGAGTCTTTTACATATATGTATGCATATTCCAGGAAATATGATTTGATCCAAGATATATCTAAATTCATGAAGTAGGAATCCATTCATATCAAGGATGTTCCTGTACAGTATATCAAATGTTTTTTTAAAATGAGCATCTTTTCCTTAATCTGAACTATGACTCATAATTTTTTATGGGCTTAGATTTACTCTCTGAAAAATAACAGCGTTGAATCTGTTGTTAGCTGTTTGTTGCAGGAGAAATATTTCCTAGCATGCCCATCATTAGGTGATAATAAAGACCTACATAATAATCATGGTGTTAATAATTTATTTGGTTATACAGCAAGTGTCCCTCTAAGTGAAGAGGAAGGTCTCACATTTCTAAACCACTCTGTGGCAGTTCAGCCGGTGAATTAAATATTTAGCAAGCTGCTTAATATTTCATTGTAGACAAATCATAGTGGGTTTTAACCACACTTGGGTACAAAAGCAGTGATCAAATGCCCCATGTATATCTAAATGTAATTGATAAATTGTTTTAAAAGGCATTACAGTCAACAGTACACAAGAAGGGATGCTTGAAGGACCACAACACTGGATTATCATAAAGCAATTATAGCAGTTTGCTGATGGAAGATTTTGTTATCCTCTCAGGAGAAACAATCTGAGGACAGGTAGATTTCACTCCTGCTCTGTACATTTCTGAAATCAAGAGGAACTATGTTCCCTGCTCCTGTTACAAAGGAAGTCGGTACTTCGGCCAAAATATTCTGGCTCCCTTGCTACTACATAGCTTTCCCCTTTGCCTTCACTGAACATATATTGCTAAAATCTACTTGGAAATGAAAGGAAGTTAATTCTCCAAGGATCCATGGGATTGTGTTGCCTCTGGCTGTTCTCACGTCCTTTCCCACCCCGTACATACCTGTCAGCTTTGAAAATCTCTCGTGATGGTAATTGGCAATTTACCCTATTAATGTTCCCCTTACATTTAAAGTGTTTTTCTCATTACCAGCTGCCTCTTATTCTGTCCCTTAAAATGGGGAAGAATAATCCATCTCTACCCAAGTTAGTAGGACTCGGGGAGGTTTACACAGAATTGCTTATTAAACAGTTATTAACTGTTCGGAAACCACACATGGATTTGTGTTATTGTAACAGCCACTCATTTCCATACAAGCAGCTCCCTAAATATGCAGAAGCCATTTCTCTACAATAACAGTTTAACCACACGTCGACATTATGCAAGCAGAATGAAATAATGCTCCGGTTTAAGATACTCTCATTTCCTTCTCTGAAGTCCCCTCTTAGTTCCTGCCCTCCATATCACAGCATGTGCTGAAAATTACTGCCTTCGTTTATCCATTCAAAACTGCACAATCACACCCCAGCCCTCAGACACAACCCCACTCACTGCCTTGCCAAGTGCAGTACAATACCGTTCAAACCATCCTCCTCGGTTTCAAATGCTCTTATACTTGTTAGAGCCTCTTTAATGGGCCCTTCTTTTGCTTCCCTGCCATTTTTCTTCTCCTACTGTAGAGACTAACCAGAGAACATTGAAACAGAGAGAGAAAGGGGGAAAAATAAACTGTGTGAAGTATATTTGAAGAGGTGGTCTTAACTACCTCAGGCTAAGGTCAAAACAAACCCTTCTAAGAGGCTTGATGATGAACCAGACTAGGCCCACCATCTCTATTTCTTAAAACGGGTTCATCCAATGCTATCTCAAATGATTCCAGACACAACGAAGTCTGAAGAATGGAAACTGACCTCTGAGGGAACTCAGGTTTTCTCATCTGTAAAATGAGAAATCTGAACCGAAAAAATTTCAAGATTTCCTTCAGTTGAGTCCAGAGATAAACCCACACACATATGGTCACCAAATCTATGACAAAGGAGCCAAGAATATACAATGGAGAAAAGACAGTGTCTTCAATAAGTGGTGCTGGGAAAACTGGACAGCTACATGTAAAAGAATGAAATTAGAACATTCTCTAACACCATACACAAAAATAAACTCAAAATGGAATAAAGACCTATATGTAAGACCAGATACTATAAAACTCTTAGAGGAAAACACAGGCAGAACACTCTTTGACATAAATCACAGCAAGATCTTTTTTGATCCACCTCCTAGAATAATGAAAATAAAAACAAAAATAAACAAATGGGACCTAATGAAACTTAAAAGCTTTTGCACAGCAAAGGAAACCATAAACAAATGAAAAGACAACCCAAAGAATGGGAGAAAATATTTGCAAATGAAGCAACCGACAAGGGATTAATCTCCAAAACATACAAACAGCTCATACGGCTCAGAATCAAAAAAACAAACAACCCAATCAAAAAATGGGTGGAAGATCTATATAGACATTTCTCCAAAGAAGACATACAGATGGCCAAAAAGCACACGAGAAGATGCTAAACAGCACTAATTATTAGAGAAATGCAAATCAAAACTACAATGAGATATCACCTACCACCTGTCAGAATGGCCATCATCAAAAAATCTACAAACAATAAATGCTGGAGAGGGTGTGGAGAAAAGGGAACGCCCCTACACTGCTGGTGGGAATGTAAACTGGTACAGCCACTATGGAGAACGGTATGGAGGTTGCCTGAAAAACTAAAAATAGAGCTACCTTATGATCCAGCAATCCCACTCCCGGGCATATATCTGGAGAAACCATAATTCGAAAAGACACATGAACCCCAATGTTCACTAGAGCACTAAATACAATAGCCAGGACGTGGAAGCAACCTAAGTGTCCATCAACGGATGAATGGATAAAGAAGATGCAGTACATATATACAATGGAATATTACACAGCCATAAAAAAGAATGAAATAATGCCATTTGCAACAACATGGACAGGGACCTAGAGACTGTCATACTGAGTGAAGTAAGTCATACAGAGAAAGACAAGTATCATATGATATCACTTAGATGTGGAATCTAAAAAAATGGTACAAATGAACTTATTTACAAAACAGAAACAGAGTCACAGATGTAGAAAACAAACATGGTTACCAAGGAGGTAAGGGGGTGGGGGAGGGATAAATTGTGATTGACACATACACACTACTATATATAAAATAGATAACTAATAATAACCTACCGTATAGCACAGGGAACTCTACTCAATACTCCGTAATGACCAATATGGGAGAAGAGTCTAAAAAAGAGTGGATATATGTATAACTGATTCACTTTGATGTACAACAAAAACCAAGACAGCATTGTAAATCAACTATACTCCAATAAAAATTAATTTTAAAAATACCCCCAAAAATACAGTTACTTGTGTCCCTGTTTCTCCAGTGGTCCTGGCAGACTGCACTGCAAGTTGCATCATTTGCCAGAATAAACGTCTCTCCCTTCCAAGGGGTAAATTATATCGGGGAGCAGAGACATGTAAACCAGAAGGATTTAGGACCATTCCTAGAATGGATGACATATGTACAAAGGATGAAGGAGAACTAGGAGAAGACACTCCAGGGCTACCTGGGAAAGTCAGGAAAGGCTTCATGGATGAGGTGGCTCTAGATGTGTTCTAAAGGATGAGTAGTTTACATGGCAGACAAACAGGATGAGCACATGATAAGTCCGGGGAACCACACAGGCCATAAAATGAAAGTCTGCAAGATCCTAGGTTATTCTGGACACTACAGAAGTTCTGCGCTCTCTACAAGCAAGAAAGTTCAGGAGAAGAAAATCCGGAGAGTTGATCTCTTGCTCCCTCTCTCTGAGAATCCCTCTCTCAATATCTCTCTCTCTTTTTTTCTCTCTGTCTGTCCTGCCCTCCTTCCTTCCCTCCTCCTCTCTCTTCTCCTGTTCTCTCATTCAGCTCCTATACAGTCTTAGCCCATCATCCCAAATGTTAAGATGGAAAACATGAGAAAATTGCAAAAGCCTACACAAATCTGCATCTACTTGAAAAATAGCTCATCTTGTAAACATTTTATTTCCCACATACAACTTCGGCAGGTTTGATACAAATTAAACAATATACTACTCTCAACAGATGCACTTAGTTGTGTGATTAACAGATGAACACACCCATCTTCCCCTTGATCACAGGTTTGAAGTTTTCTATTCTGATTTGAAAGCAATGAGTCATACAATATTACAATCCACAATGTGGGGAAGACATCACAAAATTATCACCTACTGATAGATATTGAATATATGCCACAGAGAAGTGAAATAAGCCAGGAGATGGTGGAAATAGGTTTCAAACCCAGGCAGTCTAACCCAAGAGCTTATCCTCCTTAATAGGATGTTTAACTACCTCCCAAAGAAGGAGGTGGTCACAAAAAAAATTTATTGTAAAAATAGTTGAAACAGATGCAAATATAATGATGGACAAAATTGTGGTGTTCTATGAGTTGACGAATATTTTTAAGGATATACTACATAAAAGATTAGAGAACCTAACAATCTGAGAAATGATGTGGGAGTTCAGATACAAAGAGGTCAGGATTTCCTTAAAGTATGGAATATAAAACTGTTTTTTCAAAAGAATCCAAATTTCTATAGACCACCCTCATCAGAATATCTTTTAGAGTGGACGCATACCTCAAAGAAAACTCTACACATTTTAAAAATCTTTCTCCTTTCAAATTACCATTTTCAAGTATTAGTTACATGGTTATTATATTTACATAACGATTCAATCATGTCCATGCTATTGAGAGCAGAAGTAAAATCAAAGTGACCCATCTTGAGATCCAGAACAGTGGAACCACCGTTGTACGCATAGACATGTATTAATTAAGAATGAGCCTCTTAAGAATAACTTACTTGGGGATGTAGAAATTTATGTTGATCCCATTGAAAAGGCAATATTCTAATCTCTGAAAGTTCTATATTTCTGCCAAAGTAACACTAATCCAAAAGAAGTACTCCAAAGTGACAAAAAGATTATGTATAATATACAAATAAAGATATACTTGGGCATCTATGTGTTTGTGGGGGGCGTGTGTGTGTGCACACACATACACACACACGTAGAGTCAAACACTCTTAGCAATTAACAAGTGACTTAGTTGGTGCAGCCACTGTGGAAAACTGTATGGAGCTTCCTCAGAAAACTAAAAATAGAATTACCATATGATACAGCAATCCCACTCCTGGGCATATATCTGGACAAAACTATAATTCAAAAAGATACATGCACCCCTATGTTCATAGCAGCACTATTCACAATAGCCAAGACGTGGAAAAAACCTAAATGTCCACTGACAGAGGAATGGATAAAGAAGATGCGGTACACGTATACCATGGAAAACTACTCAGCCATAAAAAAGAATGAAATAATGCCATTTGCAGCAGCATGGATGGGCCTAGAGATTATCATAGTAAGTGAAGTTAAGTCAAAAAGAGAAAGACAACTACTATATGATATTACTTATACGTGGAATCTAAAATACGTCACAAATGAACCTATCTATGAAACAAACAGCATCATGGACGTAGAGAACAGACTGGTGCTTGCCAAGGGGGAGGGGGTTGGGGGGAGGGATGGAGCGGGAGGGTGGAGTTAGCAGATGTGAGCTTTTATATTTATTATAGAATGGATAAACAACACGGTCCTACTGTATAGCACAGGGGACTATATTCAATACCCTATGATAAACCATAATGGAGAAAGAATACTAAAAAACAAGAATGTATATATGTATAACTGAATCACTTTGCTGTACAGCAATAATTAACACAACACCGTAAATCAAAAAATGACCTTCAAAAATGTGACTTTGAACTCTGAAAAATCAAATGCTGACTGGCTGAAAAGGAGGTAATGACTTACAATATATCGGAAATGACCTGAATTAAATTATAGACCTGCTTGAAACCCAGGTCAGTGAATGTGAAGGTGAAATGGGGTTGCAAAAAAAGCAATCTATGGAAACTATTGATGAATGAGTAAGGGATTCTTTTTTTGTCACTGAAATGAAACAAATGGGCTCTAGTTAATGGTTCCAACTGTTTAAAAAAGAAACACTTCTAACGTTTGTAGAATTTAAGTGTTAAAATTATCTGCTCAATCTCCTAAAACACCTCCAAAACGTATTTTGTACTAGGAAATTGGGTGATTACAGTGTAGGTTAGTAATGACATTATAGTAAAATCCCAGGGCCAGCCAATGTCTTTCGTGCTATATGAAAATAAATCATTTTTCTTCCTGAGCTAACAGATAAGTGTTAACAACTACCCTACACGGCAAGTTTAGATGGAAAATATTGCTTTTGCTTAGTAAAGAGGAGTAGGAAAAGGAATTCCTTCATCAGGTAAGACAGCATTAAGTTTGCAAAAGGGAATTTCAGATGCACCCCCAAAATGTACTGATTCACACTGAAAGTAGCAACATGAAAGTCTACTAGGGCAAGATGTCCAAAACTTGCAAGTGAATTTCTGGGTAAGGCCTAAAGGAAGTCAGGAAATGGATAAAGACTACAAAACCAAGAGGAAAACATCACCAACTACTTCTACTGTCTATTTGAACAATGTTTACAGGTGTTTGAGTTTTAAGAGGAAATTGGCTAGGTAAACTGCAAACAAATAATTACTTTTTTACGTAAGTTCAACAGAGAGTGGTATAGACAGTGTGGCCTTTGTCGGTACTGATTTTGCAAGCGAGTAAGAATGTTTACTGGCCAGTTTGGTTGTTACTGATTTGGTTTTGGTTTTGGTACAGTGTTGATAGCATGTCAGTGGTTCCCAGCCTGGAACAGTACCACCTCTCCATGGGATCTTTTGGAAATGTGTATAGACATTTTTGGTTGGCTGAAGGTAGAAACTAGCATTTGTAAGATAGGGAAGGGGACAAGGATGCTATATGTTCTATATGCAGGATGGTTTTACATAAGGAAGGACTATGCCACCCAAAATGCTGTAAGTGACCCCATGAAAATATACTGGGATATTTCCCTACCCACCACATCCCCTCCCTTCAAAATGCATTCTGGGGTGTCTAAATCAATCCCTAGACTTGGCAACCTTGCAAAGAGACCCCAGAACTGGATGCACAGTTTTCAAGGAGCTGTTCCCAAGTGGTTAGCGGCCAAACTAGGCGACAATCAAGAGAAGGTCAGGCATACTCTGATGTGTAAAATAAGGGTTGTGAACATGCAAGATTTAAGCAATTCAGCCCCTGAATCCTGTTTTTCTAATGAAGGAGGGAAGACAGTCAAACTGAAGCAACTGATTTGAAAAGTATAATTTTAGAGCTTAATGTACTATATCAACCAATAGCTAACCTTGAGCCTCAGGTAGGGGCTCAAGAAATGATATTCTAAGTAGGAAATAGAGAAAAGAGCATAGGGGAGAGAAAAAATCAACTTAAGGGAATGCATAATTCTTCTAGCTTCTTCTAACTGTAGTAATGATAGCCCTTTAAGTTCTCTGAGAATCATCTTACATGTCAGTGTTTGCAAGGATGTGACTTGCCTCGCGTATAATCGCCTCCAAGGAAGACGAACCTTGCCAGGCCGTTTGGTTCAAGTGTGCAAAATACCCCATGTGAAAGTTCTAGTTTTAAATAACTGTAAGTGTTTGCATACTGTAGAGAGTACTCGGAGACAACGTTTTCTTTGTGAAAAGGTGCTCGTGCTTTGAAACCAGCATCAGTTGATATCATCAGGCTACATGCCTTATATGAATGCTAAGACTGAAAGGGAAGGATGAATAAAATGCAAACCATAAAATGTCCCCCCTAAACGTTCAGAAAATGGAAGTGCCTACACTCAATAAAAATGATTATAATGTGTGCAGAATTGCATTGCTTTCCATATGACCAGTCTCAAAAAGATCATGAACAATCATTATGTGTAACCAACGGCCTATTTATCTGCAACACGTGAACAAGCCCATTTCAAATAAGCCCTGCTCCATCGTCTTGACTCTGACGTTTCGTCTGCACTAGTGAGACTCCTCTGAGCAGACATCTGCTCTGAGTTTGTTCATTCTGGTGAGGTGACCTATGGAAAGACTTATGTCCTCTCCGATTGCTTTTAAGTCCGTTAATTCAAAATGCAGAGAGGTTATATAATTAATGTGTGTGTTTTGGTGACTCATGGCCTTGAGAGAGCTAGAAAAATGTGGTCATTTAAATCTTTCCCCTGACTTGGGGTTGGAAAGAAGTTGGTCTAAACCAACCTGTGGAGACTGGAATAATTTCCCAGAAAGAAAACTTCTCACCCTCTCTCAATACCCTGCTCCAGGATCTGAATTTAGTGATTCACACGCGTACTACTCTATTTTTCTTCAAAGGCTCCTAAGTGAAAAAAAATTGGATTTCTACCAAAAACGTCCCAGACACTTCACTTATTAAGAATTATTCTTGCTCTTCTTTTTGACAAAAACAAAAAGACTTCTCTTTTTTGCAGATCGTCAAATACAGTATCTTAATATCTTGGCCAGTAAAACTGACCATGGCGTACTCTGTCAAACGCTTCCAAAATTTAAGTAGGGTATCTTCATAAATGTCCCCGATAGAGAAGCACAGAAAATTCTGTTTCCAATTTGCAATTACTGTTGAATAAAACCCCAATCTTAAAAATGGAAGCTCTTTAAGGAAAAAGCACATGACTTCAGTCTTGGGAGAATTTATATTGTGACATGCCTGTAACTTCATAAAGAGTTTCTTTCCAAATCTCAACAAATACTAAATTTAGAGGAACTCAAAAATCCCAGAATTGATTAGAAGCACAAATATAAAAATACTGGGGACTATTTCAGCTTTATAATTTAGTAATTAATCAATGAAGATCTTGAATTAGATTTTATAACTAAATGACTCTCTACTGCCACCTACAGGTAGTACCCAACTCTTATAATCCACTCTTTTTTTTTTTTTTTTTTTTTTTTTTTGCGGTACGCAGGTCTCTCACCGCCGCGGCCCCTCCCGTTGCGGAGCACAGGCTCCGGACGCGCAGGCTCAGCGGCCGTGGCTCACGGGCCCAGCCGCTCCGAGGCACGTGGGATCCTCCCGGGCCGGAGCACGAACCCGCACCCCCTGTATCGTCAGGCGGACTCTCAACCACTGCGCCACCAGGGAAGCCCTTATAATCCACTCTTAAACGACTGCAACGAGACCTTTGTACAAGTAGACTAGCTTCGAAAGAGAACCTCTCAGAGTTGTGTGAATTAGACAGCCATCCAGTCTACTGTTGAAGTTCCACAGTTCCCTGCAGGGATCCGTGCTATGTCCAAATTTACAGACCTTTCCAGGAAGAACCTACTAAAATCACAGGAAAACAAAAGCGAAAGTGTCCTTAAACACCAGTTCATGCCCCTTCTCAGGCTGAGCCAGGGTCTACATCAGGTTCCCTAACGTCTGCCTGCCATGCTCTCTGCAGTCCCTTTAACTTTACTCCCTCACAAATGGTATTTCCTGACTCGTGCTGTTAGGATGGTTGTAAAGGTCATGGCTACCTGTTGAGGTCCTGCTGAAGCTACTAAAAAAAAAGTATAAATTTCAAAAATCATATTTTCAAAGACATCAAAAAGGTGTGGGAGCAATGAAGTCTAGATGAACTAAAATTACAGAGCCAGAAGAACACTTTCTAGGTAAGTAGAAGGTAAATGAGGGTAAGATATTTTGTGTGTATGTATTCAGTAAGCAAATGAGACAGATGATCAAGAGAAAAAAATGACATTAGCAGATTCACAAATGATCCAGGTATTAGAGTTAGCATGTAAGAACTTTAAAAAATGTACGTGATAAAAATAATTATTCAGGATGAACTATATAATGCCATGGATGCTTACTGAAATCTCTAAGGTAACCACAAAAAACCACAACTATGCATAGAAAGATTGGATGAGAAAAAATAGAATAAAATTCTTGTTTAATCTACAAGAAGGCAAGAAAAACAGAGCAACAAATAGAAAGTAAAAAGCAAGATGGTAGATGTGAACTCATTTATGCCATTAACTGTATTACATATTACATATTTATTACTTAAACAGACGAATAATTAAAAGACAAATTGTGAGAATAGATTAAGAAAATAGCAATAGCTAACTATATGCTGGTGTGTTAGGCAGATAACAGCTCCTGCAAAGATGTCCATGTTCTTTGTTACCTTACATGGCAAAAGCGACTTGGCAAATAGGATTAAGTTAAGGATCTTAAAATAGGAAGATTATCCTGGATTGTCCAGGTGGCCCAGCGTAATCACAACTGTCTTTACAAGTGAAAAAGGGATTCAGGAGAGTCAGCATCAGAGTGATGCAATGTAAGAAATGCAATTGCTGGCCTTAAATATGGAAGGAGGCCGTGAGCCAAGGAATGTGGGCAGCCTCTAGAAGTTGGAAAAGGCAGGGAAATGGATTTTCCCCTCGAGATTCCAGCAGGAACGCAGGCCTACCAACACCTTGATTTTAGCCCAGTGAGACCCGTTTTGGATTCGCAACTACCAAAACTGTAAAAAAATTAATTTGTGCCAGTTAGGTCAACACGTATATGGTAACTTGTTACAGCAGCAATAGGAAACTAATATAATTGGTTGTAAGAGAAACTTCTCAAATATAAGGATATAGATAAGTCAAAAGTAAAGAATGGAAAAAGATATATCAAGCAAATACTAACCAAAGAAGCCAGGTGTGCCTCTGTGAATACTAGACAAAGCAGACTCTTTACAATAAGATTTACTACACATAAATGGGGATATTTCATCAATATAAAATTGTCAGTAAAACTAGAAGACATGGCAATCCTGAATTTTTTAACTCGAGGGGAAAAAAATGCAACTAGACAAATCCGCCATCACCACTGGAGATTTTAACAGCCTTCCCTCAAGAACTGAAAGAACAGCAGACAAAAAATTGGTAAGGGTGTAAAAGATATGAACAATACAATTAACTAAACTGATCTAATGAAAGGTATACAGAGAAATGCCCATCAGCTGCAGAATACACATGCTTTTCAAATGCACAGAGAACACTGCCAAAGTAGATCATACACTGGGTCACAAAGCAAAACCTGACAAATCCCAAGGGATCGAATCATAGAGACAATGTGCTCTGATTCCCAAGAGAATTAATTTAGAAATAAAAAGAAGATAACTGGGACAATCCACCTTGAAAACTGAGTAAAGCACTTCTAAATAGGAAAAAGTAGAAATTATAAAATATTTTAAGTGAATGAAAATGAAAATGTAATTTATAAAAACGCAATGCAGCTAAAGCAGTGCTTGTAAGGAAATTTTAGCTACATGCATACATTAGAAAAGTATAAAGGTAGAAAATCAATTATCTAAGCTTCTGTCTCAAAAAGAACAAAAAATTAAAATTGAACAAATTACAAGGAAATATAAAGACATAAACTAATGAAACAGGAAGCAGATAAATACAATTCAATATAGTCCAAAAGTTGCTTCCCGTACAAGATTTGAAAATTGATATACGCTTAGCAAGACAGAACAAGGAAAAAAGAAAAACTACAAAGTTCACTTATCAGGAATTAATGAGGGGCATCACTACAGACAAAAAGATGAGAGAATATTATGAACAAATTTATGGCGATAAATTCGTCAACCTAGATGAAAGGGACAAATTCACTGGGAAATACAAATTACTAAAATGTATGGAAACATAAATGAATATCTGAATCCTTAATTAAAAACCTTTCCACAAAAGCTCAGAAGGCTTTACTGAGAAATGCCTTCAAACATCTAAGGAAGAAACAATACCAAATTTAAACATACTCCTTTATGGAAAAAAAAAAAAGTGGAAATACTTTCCAATCTAGATTATGTGACTAGGATAATCCTGATATTGAAACTCAAGAAGAATATTACAAGAAAAGAAATTAGAGACTGTCATCCCTCATGAACATGGATACAAAAATTCTGAACAAAATTTTAGCAAATTAAATGCGGCAATATATAAAATGAAGACACAACATAATCAAGCAGGTTTATTCCACAAGTGCAAGACTGGTTTAATATTTAAAAGTCAATCAATGGAACATGAATAATAAAAGACAAAATTCCTGAACAGTACTATATCAAAAATAAATAATTTCCTCTTCAAAAGACACTGTTAAGGAAAGGAAAAGATAAACTACACACTGGGAAAATAGAAAAATTTTGTGATATATATATACATATATATATATGTATATATATATATATAAATTTCAAAAACATTATGGTGAGAGAAAGAAGCCTAACACAAAAGGTATGTTTGTGTGATTCCACTTATATAAAATTTCAAGGATAGGCAGTGTAACTATAGAGACAGAAGAAAGATCAGCAGTTGCTTGGGTGTGGAATGGGGATTTATTAAAAATAAACACAGAGAAAATTCTTAAAAAGGACATTATTTTTAGGAAATTTGGGGTTCAAAGCAAATCTTAAAGGAAATAGAGATTTCCCATATAGCCCCGCCCCCATCCCCCCTCCCACGCACAGCCTCCCCCGCTAGCAGCATCCCACCCCACAAAGATACGTTTGTTCCAATGGGTGAGCCTGTGCTGACAAGTCATGATCACCCCAAGTCCATAGTCTACATTAGCGTTCGCTCTTGCTGTTGTATATTCTATGGGCTTTTGACAAATGTATGATGACATGATCCACTGTGACAGTACCATGCACAATAGTTTCACTGCCTTAAAAATCCTCTGTGCTCCATCTATTCATCCCTCTGCCCCCCTAACTCCTGGCAACCACTTATCTTTTTATCATCTCCACAGTTTTGCCTTTTCCAGAATGTCACAGAGTTGGAATCATACAGCCTTCATAGCTTGGCTTCTTTCACTCAATAATAGGCATTTAAAGTTCCTCACAGAAGAATTTTTGAGGGACGATGGAAGTGTTCTAACCCTAGACTGTTGACACAGAAAGATGCTCAACACCACCAGCCATCAAGAAAATACAAACCCAAAGTATGAGATACTACTTCACACCCACTAGGATCCAAAAGACAGACAACAACAAAGGATGGTGAGAAGGCGGAAAAATTAAAACCTTGTACACTCTGGTGGGAATGCAAAATGGGGCTCTGCAAAACAGTCTGGTCATTCAAAAGGTCGTACGATACAGTTACCCTATGATCCAGCAATTCCACGCCTAGGAATACCCAACAGAAATTAAAACAGACTCACACAAAGACTTGTACATGCATGTTCATAGCACTACTCATAACAGCTAAAAAGCAGAAACACTTAAAGGGCTATTAGCTGATGAATAAAATGTGGTATATCCATGCAATGGAATATTATGGGACAACAGAAAGAAATGAATACTGATAAATACTGATGAACATGGGTGAACCTTGAAAACATTAAGCTAAGTGACAGAAATCACAAAAGATCACGTACTGTATGATTCTATTTGTATGAAATTTCCAGAATAGAAAAATGTATAGCGAAAGAACATAGATTAGAACAGCCAAGGGCTGGAACGGGGAGGCAGGGGCAGGGGGGAGGAGTTAAAGAAACCGAGGAGTGACTGTTAATGGAAATGGGGTTTCTTTGGGGGTGATGAAAACGTTCTAACATTTATGGTGGTGATGATTACACAGTTCTGTTAATGTTCTAAAAACCACTGAATTGTACACTTTAAATGGGTGAATTGTATGCTGTGTTAATTGCACTTCAATAAGATTATTTTTTTAAAAAAAACTAAGTCTGCTGTTTTGATGCAGTTATGAAAACAAATGGCTTATGGAGATGGTTACATAACTATACCTTAACAGCTTTCTTTGTCCAAAAGCAATGTCTATTGGCACAAAGAGATGCAGGTTTTTTGGGGGGAGGTGGGTGCCTAGGAGTGCTATATCTTCTGATTCAGTAATTTTGTTTCTCTAAGACCCTTAGTTTTTCTCTCTTACTTCTTTCTTTCCCATTACTACGAAGTGTCCGATGGATGCCCCCTCATGCCAAGTCACCCCCTTCTCCACTAGATGCAATGCCTCCCTGAGACTGTCATGTTTATTCCCATAAACATTTATTTCCTTTTTATACCCCAGGGGCCAACACTGATCTACCAAGTCTTAGACCTCCTCTTAAAACCTCCAATCCAGGTGGTACTTTCCTTTTTGCAAGTGAATATTCTCTATGTGTTTATCAATCCTCCTGTTTCCCTTCTCCTTTTTTCTCAGTTTTCTCTACTGGACTTGGGTGTTTCTCTAATTTGAGGTCAACTGAAGTTTGTAGTGTCCTGGGTCTCTCAGTTACGCTGTGGTTTTATTTGCTCTCTTTCTTGATCTGTATTCTTTCTTGGGAAGATATGTGGATAGATCTGGATTTAGAGAGACCCCATTATCCAATGGGAACTTAGAAGCCCTACGTAGCATTTTTACTACTACCAATATGCTATCATAGTGTCGATAGTATAAATTACAGTCCTGGAAATCTCCAAGGACTTTCATCTTTTTAGAGAGAAAATGTTTTAACCCAGACAACAGGAAACAAGATACAAGGCAATATGTAACTGAAAGCTCTATTAGCTACAGAAATTGTACACAGTATAGAAATTTGAAATAAAAGTGGAGATAACTGTGACAAATTATTGATAAAAGCTTCATAAAGAAGGCAGGATTTTACTTTAACTTTAATGAACAAATAAGATTTGTTATAGAATTGAAGTCTGGATATGATAACAATATCTAGTTTCAATACAAGTAACCAGATATTATTTTATATTTTGAGATATTAAATAGGTTTTATTTTCCTCCACATTTTCTTTATGATCTATTCTTTCCCCCATTCAGTCTGTGACGTTTATTACCTATGGGGAAACATAATTCATCAAAAATGGGGTGGGGGGAGTTGAATTTCAACACACACACACACACACACACACACACACACACACACACCAAACTAGGAAAGGTTCCCAGGCACTAGGAGGCTACAGAGAGTTAGACAGGAAGCAACAGGTAGCTTACAATTTGGTAGGGCTTGGAGAACAAAGCCCCTTCCCTTCCCCAGGCCCAGGTAAATCTCTAGATATAGGTTTGGGAAATAAAAGAGCCTAGGATACCTCTCCAGAAGGCTCCACTCCTTTTGTCACTGAAACTGCAGGTCCCCATGTTTACATAATGTCACATGCTATAAGAACTAGGAATAAAAAAGCTATATGTTCTTCATTCTCTAAACTATCCCCTAGACAAAGCTTTTATAATGTCCATCTTAACTCTGTTTCTGTTCAGATTCAGAAGCCAATTTTGAAAGTAATATGTTTTTGTAATGTTTTACTCATCTTTCCCTATTTCCCCACAAGTGAATGAACTAACTCTCTCCTCTATAACATTCCCATTATGTCATTTATCAAGCTATTCCTTGCTTATTTTTTAAGGTTTCTATCTCCTTTATCAGGCTGTAAACCTCTTGAGGGCAGGGATCTCTTAATCTTGGTATCAGCAACTTAGCATAGCACACAGAAGGTACTCAGTGAATTGAACAGAAATTATTTATTCAAATTAAAACTAAGTAGTGATTATCAGTTCTTTAGGATGGGAAATCTGTATTCACCTTCTTTTTTATGTTAAGAAGATTACTTTTTGCTGAGGGTTGAAGCGTAGAAGGAAATGGCCTGCAAGCAATTTCAAAGACTCTAAAACCTTTAAAAACCAAATTGTTATCTTCTTAATTATTAAATCTTGGCAATAATATCCCATTAGATAGTGATTTTTAAACATCCTTACACCTCTGAGAGCCTAAGTCTGCACTGAATACGCAAATCTAGAGGTCATTTCATTTAATAAATACATACCCCCAGTCAGCTGCACACCAATGAGTTAATCTGAAGGCTAAGTTTCAGCTACGAATTAGAGACCCTCATCTCCGTTTCTTGATTGCCTGAATTATCTATACCCAGAAACTTCCAATACGTAGCAAAATGATCTGCTGAAAAGTACATCGTTTTGAAGATCAACTTCATTCAGCCAGGTGAGGTGAATGAAACGTGATGTGCCTCTAATTCTTAATTTTTATGTAACTCTCCTTATACAACACAACCATTTGTAACCACCTAGTAGGTAACTGAGCTAACTAAAGGCACACTGCGCAAGTCCGGATGCTGAAACGGAGCCATAAAACTTAAGATCCCTGAGGTTTGTAATATAGGCCAATACTTCAGCAGGAGTATTTATCCTGTTCTGAGAAATTAATTTGAATCGAAAAGAGAATGGTTTTCCCTCTCAATTCATAGCTCTCAAAGTTTATTCTGAGCATGTTTTCTCCAAAGGAAAAAAAAAAAAAATTCAAGTATGAAGGAATTTTTTTTCCTAACTGAGTATGACATACATCAGCTGACATTTATACTTCAGCTGAAAATTAATTTGTGTGACTCTAAAAGCAACAGATTGTATTATTTCACAATGTGACAATGTAATTCAAATAACTATCTCAAATAGCATATCTGAAAGGAAAATAATTAAAAAGTCCCAGCTCACTTTCAGTGAATTGTTCCAACAGATCACTAGTGCTAACCACAGAATAGAACAATGTTCCAATCAAAGATTCTTTCTCATTCTTGCAATCAGTTGAGGTTTGTGGTGTTAGGCATGACTCTAATATCTTAAGGTGCCTCCCAATGGGCACCTTAACCCCATTCTGGTTTGGCAACTCACTTCATTGAATCACAGAGCTGAAAAGAAAAAGAAAATCCAGATACCTTCAAGTCAACTATACAAAGCAGTTCACCATCTTTAAAATTCTCATCCATACCCTCCAGATGGTATCAGCATAATCCTGTATTATATTCATGCATCTCATTCTTTGTGGCAGTCAGTTGAGTCTAAGTTATGCTGCAGTAACAAACAGACCAAAATTTTAGTGGCTTCCAACTGCAAACACGGTTCATTTCTCGAATACACTACGTATTCATCACAGATCTAAAAGCCAGCTTGGAAGAGCAGCTGCTATCTGGGACATGCCAGTCCCAGGGCAGAGGGAGAAAAGGGCGTTGGAGAGACTGCACAGTGGTTTCTACAACGTCTGCTTGGAAACAGCACTCATAACTTATTGCCACATTTCATTGGTCAAAGCATACCACCTGGCCAAGCTATGGACAGGAGGCAACTAAACAGGGGACAGCGATATGCTTCTAATGATACAACCAATAGTAAGGTAATAATCCAATCATATAATGTACCATACCTCTTAAAGCCACCAATCTTTATATTTCCCAAGTAAAACTTCAGATACTACTCTAACTCTCCGAGAGACTTTGATCTTACCATACAAGGGGACAAACAGACCAGCCAAGTGCCTTTTCTGAACTTACACTCTAGGCACCTTTTACAAAGCAGCCTGTTCCTAGAAACTAACTCTTGAAACTCTTTAAGAATCCAATTCCATCTAATCCTCCCAGCTGCCTTAGAAGTAGTCAGTATGCCAGAGCACAGGGTAACCTACTCCCGGCAAACAGAAGAGAATAATTTACATTTGGAGAGCTGAAAAGAGAGGGCTTATGAAGAAATTGTCAGAGTTCATAGAATTCGCATACTTAATCAAAAGGATACTCTACAGATATAAAGGGAAAAGTATTCCAACTTAAGACTTTCTTGAAAGAAAACTCATCCAACTTCAATTTTAGAAGCTTCTTAGATTTCATTTTTTAGGTGCCTTAAATTTTTAAAATAACATTAGATTATGGATTTCATCACTTTCTAAACTTTCACCCTCTTCTTACACTGATCGCAGGCATAAACTCAAAATCAACCGTTGTTAAAGTCACCCTATGCTTTCTTCCAAATTGTAGGCGTAATTCTTGATATTTCTAGCAATCCTGTGTGTCTCGGCCACCAAGATATGTCTCACCCAAAGACTACTAAGATCTGGCCTCCTTCCTAACCTGAACAGGGAAAAGCTGACGTAGCTACATTTTTTTAAGATCTGCCACACCAATCTCCATCCCTATAGCATACCTAGCCATTTCTTTTGATTTACAGTATCTTCGCTCATTACAACTGGAGCTGAAACTATTAGCTGAATGGTTGATGAGGAATTAGACACTGAAATAATACCAAAATAACCAAATACACATTACTTGCTAGACAGAGGGGGAAACATATAACTTCAAAATGGAAGGATCCGAGAGTCATCACCCTAATCTTGCCATTAACTGTAGTATCACTAAGATGATTTCTTCTGATATAATGCAATCTGAAGCATCACCAATGAAGCAAAGTTAAACAAATAAACACTTCAGACAAAACGTCCAGTTCACAGGAACAGAAGAACAAGCTAAACAACACCTTAAGAAGCAATCAGCCAAACTCGTAAGGTAAGACATTTCCCAGGACAACTGGAACTGGACACGTTCTTCAAAAGCCCGTGACATTGAAAAATGGACTGTTCTTAGTTAAAAGAAACATAAGAGACATAACAGACAGAAGTAATATGTGGTTCCCTTTTGGATGCTGACTGAGATAATCAGCAGTGAAAGACGTCTGGGGAACAACAAGGTAAACTGGAACACTCCCTGGTTCTAGATGAGATGAAAATTCATAACTTAACATATGCAAATATGTATATATACAGAGAGAAAGACAGAAGTCAAAGTAAAAATACACTCAAGTGTTCAAACTAGTCATTTCTGCGTGTTGGAACACGGTGACTTTCCTCTTATTTTTGCTTGTAATCATTGCTTAATTTTCTACAACACACGTGTACTGCTTCTGTAATAATACTAGACTTTTTCTAGGCTTTGCCTCACCGTGGTTAAATGAGTTAACACTTTGAGTTATAGCCTTGACATGGCTTTCTGATTCTATTTGATCCTTGTGTATCCACTTCACTTAAACCTTTCTCTGTCTCTAAACTATGGAGGAAGGGGGAAGAGGAGGGGAAAGGACTAACAGGTTTTGACTGGTCACTGGGGCTTGCACTTGACCTAAGCTATCACATTTAATCTTCATAATAACCATCAAGCTAAGTATTATAACTCTTCTTTTACAGGTGAGGAAACAGGCTCCCAAGAGTTACACAACCTACTTTAAGAAAGTATAATGGGTATTATCTAAAGCACCCTCACCCCAGCGTTATTGCATTTCTTGGCTGTGACCTTGAGGCCTTTCCTCCAATCCCAAGGACTTCTACCGAATGGCTCCACTGCCTAAAGGGAAAGTCAAAAGAGAATCAGGACACAGAAATCTCAAGCTCTGGGATGTTTAGGCTTAAAGTTGGCCTTATATATGTGTTTGAAAAAGAGCAGAAACCTTTAAAGAGAAACAAAAGAGTTAGATACAGTTCGGGTTTCTAAGAAAGGGGGTGGACGGGAACAATAAGACCCCCTCAGAGTCTGGTCCTGCTTTTCTCTGAGACATTGGGAAATGGGAAGTGACCCCGTAGCCTGACATCTTACTGTTCCCATGCTGCCATGGCCCAGAAGACCAGGCAGTGATGAGAAAGGGGTGAAGCAGAGGAGACAGACTGCCTCAGCAAGCCCTCTGTGTGACCTGATGAAGCAGGGGGAGCAGGCAAACATCACCCTCACCACCAAGAGGGCAAGAGTGGGACATGCAGGGCAAGGCAGCAGGCCTGAAGGACCTCCCGCGGTGAGAGAGGATGCTGTGCAGAGGGCAGGATGGACCTCATGAAGGGAGAGGAGGTAGGAGCTGGGATATGCTGCAGAGGCCAGCATGAGGAAGGCCTGACAATGCCCAATACCAGCAAAGGCTTCGCATCTCAGAGGATGCCAGCTTGGACCATGCCCCACCCCCGAGGGCCACATACCTCTCCCCTAACAAGTGCCATACAGGGGAGAAAGGCGAGACAATACCCGAAATTGAATGACGGAAAAAACAAACAAACAAACAAACAGATGCAATGAAGTTAACCCAACAATCCTGCCACTAGACTGAAAAGCATTCTGAAAATAGAGATTGTCACGCAAGAGAAAAATGAGCATTCAAGTATGTGGCTTTAAAATACTATAACTAGTGTAAAAATTTATCTCCGATTACAGAGCCAGTGGATATCAGTATAACTTGCCTTGCAAATTGCACTCCACAGTGCTACCAACAAAGGCTAACAAATATTTCATCACGAGGACAATTTTGTAGACTAACAATAAAAATAATCCTGCATATGCCTTTGAAAAGCAGAACAAAATGTTAGTTCTGAAATAGAACTATAGAACATATAGAAATTCAATAATTTTTTGAAATTTAAGGTACATTTATTAAAATTAAATTGCATTTTTTATTTCAATAACACTTCCTCCTCATAAGGAGGTGTTAGTCAACGACTTTAAAAGCCTCTTATTTGCACATTTTTTATTTCTTTCGTATATTTTACAAAAACAAAGAATGGAGCCTACAGTGTAAGTATAGTATAGTCTTTTCACTGGCCTGAGCCCTTTAATAATCTTACCAAAAAAGAAAAAATCTGCGCCTAGCCATTTCTGCAGTATATATAGCACTGTTGTTCTAAATGATACAAGGAATGAACCAAATAAAAAGGCAGCCCAAACAAAAACAATGTTCTCAGTCTAAGGGAGAATCTGTGCTCAAAATCATTATTTGTAAAAGCTCCATTTCGATTACTTTTGCTTTGCCCTGGAGAATACTTTAACATTCAGCTGGAAATATAATTTCTGGAGGACGATATTGCCTATAAACTGCAAGGACAATAAGAAAGACAGGGTAAAGGTGAAGAAGCGCTGCCTTGCTACCACGACTTGACGTCAAGAGACAGATTTCAATTATTAAAGAATATTTTGCATTATGACTCATTAGGGAAGAAGTTTCATGACGACACACATTGTTCCCCTCTGGTTTGCTGGATCTATGTGACCCACACCTCACACTTTTGATATCAATAATCCATTAACCGGTACGTTTTCTCAAGAAAACTCTAACAGATGTCGTAACTCTTACGAATTTCTCTTACCAAGTTAACGAAGAAGGCTTTCTCGGAAGCATCCATAAGGCAACACTGATGCCACTGAGCAATCTGTTGTTGAAAAGGAGGCAATGAACAGTGGGCCACGTCGATCATTTGCCCCATTGCTCTTTGCCTTAGCCCTGCTCTGCTCCGTGGGGCAGGGACCTGATTCCTGCGAACCGCATTCCCACCCTCCCTTGCCAGCAGGCTTCTGGTCAAGTTCTTCCAGCGGGAGGATCTGGCAGGAGACTGGGGGTGGGAGGACAGGAGAAACTGGGTGTTTTTTAAGCCCCTCACTCTCTCCACTCAGGGCAGCACTTTCATCATGGCCGTGACTCCTTTGTGGTGCCATATCCCTCTGGTTGGCTCTGGTAAGACCACCTCCTCTGCTGGTCTCTCCACTGAGCAGCAGCTTCCTGCCACAGCTAAGCTCTGAGTTGCCTCACCATCCTGTTTACTTATCTTTTTTTTTAAATTTTTATCTTTGGCCGCGCTGCGTGGCATGCAGGATCTTAGTTCCCTGACCAGGGATCAAACCCGTGCCCCCTGCAGTGGAAGTACAGAGTCTTAACCACTGGACCGCTAGCGAAGTCCCCCATTTAATTTTTTTTTTTTTTTAACAAAACTTGTGAGTATTTAAGGTGCACAGCATAATGATTTGTTATACATACACAGAGTAAAATGATTACTACAGTCAGGCTAATTAACATATCCCCCTCAGAGTTACCGATGTGTGTGTATACACGTGGCAGGAGAACACCTGAAATCCACTCTCCTAGCAAATTTCCAGTATTCAGTACAGTGTTATTAACTATAGTCATCATGCTGTACTTTAGACCTCTAGACTTATTTATCCAACAAAACTGTAGCTTCATACCCTGTGAACAACATCCCCCCTCTTCCCCCGCGTCCCTGCCCTTTGTAACCACCATTCTACTCTCAGCTTCTATGTATTTAACTTTTTAGATTCCATGTATAAGGGAGATCACACAGGGTCTTTTTCTACCTATGTCTGGTTTATCTCACTTAGCATAATATCTTCCAGGTTCATCCATGTTGGCAGAATCCTCTTTTAAGGCTGAATAATATTCCACTGTATGTGTGTGTATGTCACAATTTCTTTACCCATTCATCCATTGACAGGCATGTTATTTTTTAGCCCTCTAAAACAGCTTTTGAACAAGTACCCATTTAAGGTCCCTCCACTGAATAACTTGGCTTGAGCTGTTTTCCCAGCTCAATTCTGCCTGATACAATGACCATGTGGAACATTAACAAAGAAACCATCCCAAGATTTTGCTCTCTAGGCAGAAAAACACACTAAGCCATAATCAACCATAAACCCTTCACTCAGAGGGTACACAGCAGGCATAAGAGTCCTGAGAAAAGGAAGATGAGAGGAAAGTATAACCGAGCAGGACCCTATGGGACCTTCCTGGGACAGGCCCCTTCCCCATATCCTCTGCTGTAGCTCCTCTTGGAAGTACCCAGATAATAATATCTCAGGCATAGTTCCTAAAATTTTCAGATGCTAAAAACCACCACTAAATGGAAAAAATTAACTACTTGATGAGCACCTAGCCCCCAAACCTACTGGCACTTAAGGATTGCTAATGTTAACCCCTGTGACACCACTCTGTTACCTCACCATCAACCAATCAGAAAATTGTGCAGGAGCTGATCACAGACCCTGGGACACCCGTCCCTCACCTGGCTTTTAAAAATGCCTTGCTGAAATCCTTCAGGGAGCTCAGGCCTTTTTGAGCACGAGCCACCGACCATTTTGGTCTGTTTGGCCTCACGGGGCATCAGGCTCACGAACTTTCATTCGGTAACAAAAGGAGACAAAAAGATTCTTCCCTTTGCCAAGTGCCTACCACTAGCCAGGGAACATGCTGGATGATGGGGCTACACAAATGAGGGAAAGCAAACAAAGCTCGGTGTCCCAGTCTCTAGTCTAATGGGGAACAACATGGGCCTCTGTGAAAGATCACACAAACAAATGTATACTGACAACAGCATACGCTCAGTTCTGCTATGACGCTTGTTTTGAAAAGGTGAAATTGACATATGAGGGAACAATTTGAGCAGAACGGGCTTTTGTGTTTGCTTATGCAGGGATTTCATCTGTGAGACACACTGGATGAACATGCAAAAATCTGCACCCAGCTTAAGAGAACCAGGTAGGAGTACACAAACAACACAAGAACAGACCTCCTCCTGGGACCTGAGTTCACCAGGAGCCACACTTTCCCAAGGATTTCAGACAACCCTCCGCCCACCACTTCACAACTCACAAGCAGCAGCCTTCTGAAGGCCACTTCCACTGAGTAAACTTCAGGTCTTTTTCAAAGTACATTACCATATTTATGGAAGTCATTGTGCATTTCTTAATGATTTTACATGTGCAAAAGCTTACTACCATTTTGGATTAGTTTCCGGTCTTTTTTTAGGTGTCACTGGGGAGGTTTTTGTTTGGTTTTGGGTTTAGTTTTTATTTATTTATTTTATTTATTTATTTTTGGCTGCACTGGGTCTTCGTTGCTGCACACAAGCTTTTCTCTAGTTGCGGCGAGCGGTGGCTACTCTATGTTGCGATGCACGGGCTTCTCACTGCAGCAGCTTCTCTTGTTGCGGAGCACGGGCTCTAGGTGTGCGGGCTTCAGGAGTTGTGGCACGCGGGCTTCAGGAGTTGTGGCACGTGGGCTTCAGGAGTTGTGGCTCAAGGGCTCTAGAGCGCAGGCTCAGTAATTGTGGCTCACGGGCTTAGTTGCTCCGTGGCATGTGGGATCTTCCTGGACCAGGGATCAAACCCGTGTCCCCTGCATTGGCAGGAGGATTCTTAACCACTGCTCCACCAGGGAAGCCCACTGGGGAGGTTTTTGATTGTTGTGACCCTACCTCATTTTCCCATAAACCCTGTGGTTTTTATTGTGCCATTTTGCACAGCATGGTGATTTTTTTTTTAATGTATATGTTGCATTATAACAGAACTGACTATATTTCAAAAGTAAGGGCAATGGTGCTCTGAAAGCATAAACCAGAAACAAAAAGGGGGGCCAGGGGCAAGACTACTATCCCTATGGGCAAGAGGGAACAAGGCATAGTACAGGGAACTGAGAAAGGCTGGGGCAGAGTAACTGGAAAACAGATAGCAGTGTGGGCTGGGAGGAGGCCAGAGAGCTTAAGTGGGAAGCAGGGACGGTCTGTGGAGCCTGCCAGGGCAGGAAGTGGTGAGGGTGTAACCGACCAGGACCCTACGAGGCTTTCCCAGAATAGACCCCTACCCGTGTCCTCCATCTGCCTCCTGTCTGTAGAAAAACTTTAGTCAAAGAATAAATTTAATCAGAGAAGTGAGAAAATGAAGAAAGAAAGGAAAACAGTCAAGCAAGACAAAATAATAATACTCTTTAGCCATTAAACAAAGCCAAGGACCTTTAGTTCCTCCTCAAGGGCTATAGATAATATTCTGAGCCATGTCCTTTGGGCAGTTTTGCAGCGACTGAAACCCCCAGCAGGTGGAAGAAGTTAACCGTACGCGGCCCACAAGCACGCAGACCCCAGACCGGTTGGAACCAGAGGGTTGATGACGCTGACTCCCAATTACCTCACCTCCAACCAATCAGAAGAATGCCCACGAGCTGATCAGGCCCTGCTCCTTGAACCCGATAAGTCTCCTCACTGCCCCCTTCAGGGTGGGACACACAATTCTGAGGGCCTTAGCCCGCTGTGGCCCCCTTTGCCTGGCAAAGCAATAAAGCTATTTCTTTCTAGTTCACCCAAAACTCTGTCTCTGAGATTTAATCTGGCACCGGTGTACAGAGGCTGAATTTCAGCAACAAGAGGCCAAAATGGACTAGCAGGACGGAGCTGGGCACCCAGACGTCGCCAAAGGAAGTGGTAAGCAGACCAAATATAAGGCAAGGCCCCGTTTTCTCAATGATAAAATGCAAACTGGTTTGGGGCCAACTTGAAATACACATACACACACACACACACACACTTTTTGGTATATATATATATATTACATTGAAAACATCGACTTGTAAAAATTTAACTCATTAACTATTACACAAGCACATTTAAAAATCAGGTGACATGAAATCACACAGTGATTTTAAAAGACGGCTTTTTACGCTTACACATTTCATGAAGTATTTTACTCATACACTGTATGCACCTTCACATCCTTTTTATGCACTAGTGACATCAATGTTTACCTTCACGATGGCTCCCCCGCTTCTAACTAGTTAACTCTTTAATTATAGGTAGAAATATGGACCTGTTTGACACTTCTCGGAGCTCAGGAACTTTGGGGAGCCCTAACAGACTGCCACCTGGTTTGTTCAGTGAAGAGTTTGAAAAGTACTAAACGCCTGGTAGATTTAAACACTGGGCCAAAGAGATCAGATTTTGGATAAAGAATCTAAAACCTGTGCTTAAATACTTATTTGAAAATTTACCGTTTGAAAGAGAACCTTACCTGAAGGACTTCATAGGTGATTCTCACTACTCAAAAGGAATAATTTGGAGAGGGGGGAGTCCTTTACACACAATGAAAATGAAAGACGAGTCAAAGGTAGACTCTAGGGAATGGTCAGCCTTGGGGCAAAGTGGAATCTGCTCACCCTGCAGAGAGGAAATAAATTCAGCAGGGGTGGGATGGAGGGGCATGCAGAGATAAGAGAAGGCCAAACATTCACACAACACAAAAAAACATATCCGTGTCGGACAGTCAGTCTGCAACCTTCTCCAGTCCACACCTCCTTCAACTCGGGCCTTTAAATTTCACCCAGATTCAGACCAGACTCCTTCGCTCTTCCACCATTTCTGTCCATTGTACTCAGTACACAACCTTCTTCAGCACCTCTGACGTCAGTCCCTCCACAAAACTAACCCTCTGGCCCCCAAATAACCAGGGGACTGGTTATCTGCATCCATAACCAGTCTGGCTACTTTCTCCCATTGGGTAGCTGTAGACTGAATCAATCTTCATGCATGCATATCTATTCCTGTTTATACCAAAATCCTGTATGTCTAAAACCCCAGAAAATGTAAATAAAGAGAATTTATAGTGTCATTCAATGGTAATTGATTTTCTTAGTGTTTCTGGGAGTACTCCAAGTTCCCAAAGGAACTCTAAATCATCAAAGCGAGATTAACCTACATTCAATGAAGTTTCCAAGTGGCTTTTTTACCGCCTTATTCTAATATGATTCATTTAAGAAACGTTTAAATTAGCTCCTACTCTACACATAGTAATGGGCTCAGCATAACGGAGGGAATCCAAATGTAATACAAGATTTGGGAACTTAAAGCAGTTATAATACTCACATGAAAAGTCAGAACATAAATTAAGCTACAAATATAACAGTATTTATATTAATGCCACTCACTAACAAAGACACTTTTCTTTCTGCTCTAATGTGTTCCTGAGAAACTGGGTCATAAATCAGATTATATTTCCCAAAGTAAAAACATTATAAATTATAACATATAAATTATAATAGAAGTTGTTTGATCAAAGATGTGGCATTTAAAAGAATGTACTATGTACATACGTATACACACACACACACACACACACACACACATCCAATATCACGTCACAAAACAAACAAAAATGGCAAGAAACACTGGCAGCCACTTAACATAATATGTGTCACCAAAATTGGATAATAATTATGTAGACATTATGCAGTGAGATCCAATGTACTCAAGTGTACACATAGCACAAAAATAAACCTCTAACGTAAACTCTAATGTATCATAAATTTTACTTAATGCCATAATGCCAGCTCTGATAAACACAAGCATATCATTGACTATAGTTTTCCTTGACTTGTTGGATTTGAAAGAGTACTTCGGGGATGGCTTGAGGGCCTGAGTCTTTTTTTAAAATGAGCTGATAGGGAGGGTGGGAGGGAGGGAGACGCAAGAGGGAAGAGATATGGGAACATATGTATATGTATAACTGATTCACTTTGTTATAAAGCAGAAACTAACACACCATTGTAAAGCAATTATACTCCAATAAAGATGTTAAAAAAAAAAAAATGAGCTGATGCCTTCTTTTTCTCTAGATAAATTTCCCTGCAGTACAGCTGAGCTCTCAGATTTCCTCACTGATCTTAGAGCTGACGTAAAGGACCAAGGCAGGTTTCTAATAAACGTCTGCTCCTGACGGCTAGAGTGGCATTAGTGCATCCTTTTCTCTTTCAAAAGGACTGACCTAACATTTATCCCCTTCAATCTCTTCTCTCTTGAATTTTCTTAAAGGGACAGTTTCTGAACAAAAAAAGAAAAAAAGAAAAAAAGAGGAAAAGGTAAATATGGAATAAACCTAGCGTCTGCAAACAGGTATCTAAGAATTTCGTGGGGAAACCCTACCCACCAGCAGTTGTTAGATAGGGGATTGAGGTTTTCTTTGAAAGATGATTTCAATGGTAATGCTGTCAACCAGAGTACTCTACAAGCAGACCCTTCATTCTCTCTACAATCTGGATCAGTAAGTTTGGTGCTCATAAGGGCATCTGTGACTAAGCACATGTTCATCTTTAGGCATTCCTTAAAACTTTGACCGTTTTAACTTCTTCTTTAAAATTCCCCAGCAAGAGAAACATGTCTGTGTACTAAGCGATATTTCCCCTCAACCCCTATAGAGTTAATATGGTATCTTCCATAAAGGATAGTTATATTTTTGACTAATAAATCCTAATTAAATTTCCTGCTACTTACCCACGTCTGCCTCAATTTCCAAAGGCTAATATTCCAATCTCAACTTTATTTTGAAGCTATTCTTTTGGGCAAACTGTCATACATTTCAATCTTTCCCAGTTTACATTCAGTCCAAAATTACCCATTTTGCTTCTCTAAATCTCCAGTAGTTATTTTGGCAGCTTTGAAACAGAGAATCAAAATGGTAGGATCATGGGAATGTTACCAGTCCATTCTTGGCTTCTCTAATACACTAAGATTCTTCTTTTAATCATCACAGTAAAATGAGTCCGGAAAAAGTCCATTGGATTTGACAGCTAGGAAGCCATTCGTAACTTTGACAAGAACTATTTCAGTTGGAACAGTGGGGACAAAATCCAGGCTGGGTGATTTGAGGAGTAAATGCACGGTGAAGACAGCAAGCAAATTCTACTAGCTTCAGAAGATAGAATTGGCAGGAAAGGCAAGATATAAGGAGGTAACTAACTGGAAAAGGAGTCAACAGTAGATTTTGCTTTAAGTGGGAAAGACTTGGGCATATGAACTTCTCATAGTATTATATTCCACAGAGCATTAAATTTCACTATGTCAACCACTGCTTCATAGCGCTCCCATTTGTTTTTCTTCTTGTTCATTTTTTTTCTAAATCTGAGAGAATGCGTAATCTGTTTGGGTTACACAGATTTCTCCCTCCTTTGCAACTGGCTTACTCTTTAGAACCAGCAGTATGCTTTCTTTCCCAAGGCTTTTCCTCTGCCCCCTTCTAACAGTCTCATTTGGTGGTTTCAATGGAATGGTATTTCTAAACACATGTCTAGTCCCAACAGCTAAGAGCGTTAACTCCCTTTCAGGTGACTTGTTTTCCTCCTCTTCCCTCTTTTCCTGTCATTTCTCATCTTGGATTTGCTATCATTTTTTTTATCATTTAAAAATGTGTATGTTTTCTTTGGGGGGGAGGGGTGTGTGTGTATGGTCACATGTGCACCCTACCAAATTTCCATCATCCTATGTTCACTTCCTAAACCTTCACAGCATAAATGATTTCATACAATTTTCAGCATCTCTTAGCTTTCAGTTCTTAGGACTGACTACTTTGCTATTCTGATGCCTTTATCTTGTAGCCATCTACCAAACATCTATGCTTGCCAACCTTGCTGCCAAATCAATGGATAATTCTGTCCCTGTGTACATTTCCCCATCATGCCCAACACATGCCAGGACAAAACTGTTTACCTTAGCTTATAAGGATTTGGGTCTCGCTTTATTTAGACTGCGATCATCACAAATTTTCAAAACACAGAGTCTGAGAATGAGATCAAGTTCTATGCAGACCAGTAAACCAGGGATAAGCCATTCTGCCCCCATTCCCAGGCTGCAGGGGAGTTTAATGGTTACTTTTGTTGTTTTTAATGAATCTTGAAGAGGTTTCTTAAGCCACAGGCTTCAAAATACTACGCGAAATAAGACTTTATATTAAAGAGAATATAAATATCCAGTCTAAAGACTAGCATATATGATCCAGAATCAGAAACAAAGTTGGAAAAACTATAAGAAAAACATATAGGGTGACAGGGAGCCCAATTTATTCCTTCTCATGCTGAATCTACTCATCTATAAAACCCCATGGATGCAATTTTTATCTTTGAGGTACTTTCCTTTTTTTTCTCCTACCTCCACATGAATTCCATGAAAATTCCTTAAGCAGATGGCCAATTCTTGGGTATGGCTGTACATTCCACTGGGCCAAGGAAGTGCATTGCATACCGTAGAAACACAATGTTCCTTATTGGTGAATATTTTCTTTTCTTTTTTTCTTTTTTAAATAAATATTGATTTTTTTTAATTTTTATTTTATATTGGGGTTTAGTTGATTTACAATGTTGTGTTAGTTTCAGGTGTACAGCAAAGTGATTCAGTTACGCAGATACATATATCCATTCTTTTTCAGATTCTTTTCCCATATAGGTTATTACAGAATATGGAGTAGAGTTCCCTGTGCTATAGACTAGGTCCTTTTTGATTATCTATTTTATATATAGTAGTATATATATATTAATCCCAAACTCCCAATTTATCCCTCCCCCTCCGACCTTTCCCTTTTGGTAACCATAAGTTTGTTTTCTATGACTGTGAGTCTATTTCAGGTTAATATTTTCCTTGAGGAACCAGGTAGTTTGAGAAGAATTATTTAAATCTATCAACGTGTACTGAAGCCCTTGCAGGCAAAATGATAAAGAAATGTCTTTCTGATGATCTGATGTCTTCATGTTTACATCAACTTTTCTGTAACTGATTAAATAGCCACACTAGCAAAGCAGCATATTCTGTGCACTTGATGGGATAGTCAAAGGGGGCTCTACCTCTGTAGGTTACATAGACTTACTAACTTTTAGCTGATTCCTTTCGTTCACAAATAGTAAGTGGTCTCCTGGTATTGCTTAGCCCTATATTCTTCACCGGTCATTGAAAACCCTATGCAGGCACATGTAAGCACATTTTTACCCAACCTCTTGTGTGCATACTTCCAAGAATTACGTAACATGATTGAATGTCAAGGTTCATCCTCAGAACACAATAGCATCTTTTCTCGTATACTGAAAGAGTCTGTGACTGAGGTTAAATCATGATACGACCCTGGCATGCTGAGACAAGAGGCCTCACACTTCCATCAGGTTAAGACCATCTTTTTCAAGTGCAGCAGAGCTGTCAGAAGTCACCAACTGGATTCAGCAGAGCAGATCCAGCTAGAGGAGTAGCAAAGGAATTGGGATTAGCCTTGATTTGTCTTCATTATTTAAAACGAGACTTTTATAGAAATGGTCCCAATATAAATATGGCATTATAGCTATACTTTAATTCACAATATAAAGAAAATTAACGTACCACTTTCATTTAATCCAGCATACACCTGTCGCAGTTATTCTTGGCAAGGTGCTGAAAATAAAAATATGAGTAAGATGCATTCTCCACATTTTTATAGCTCATACTTAGTAAGAGAGCTAGCCGTATATAAAAAGGGTAATTTGGCTTTGCCAAGGGCAAAGGACGTGTGTGTCACATCTCACCGGTTAGACTTCAAATTCCTGGAAATCGAGGCTGTTCTCCTCTATTTGCTTTTATCCACTCTGTGCCATGGACACAGCAGGTGCTCAATAAATACGCTGAGTTTAGTCATATAGCTCACAAACAAATGCATGTTGCATTTTCCACTGGTTTGTCTTGCTGTGTAAAGACTGCTTAGTTAAAAAAAGAAAAAATATGTGCTGCACGGGGGATATATTATGTCCACAAGCATTATGTTTTAATTCTACCAGCTCTATAATCCAAATGAAATATCTAATAGTCATGCACATAAAATTAGATGACATATCCTTAGAGTCTATCTCCACAAGGAAATTCCTCCCTATGAAGTTTAGAATTTTTCTTTCTTTCCAATTGCAGCCTTGTTCTTAATATTTTTCTTTTAATAAGCAACTCAAGTCAGATTTAAGCTACCCATAAAATATGCTCCCCCCGCAAAAGAGACTTGGAATTATTAAAACGTTTCACACTCTCATGTGCAGCCGAATAGAAGTTGCAGTAACAGAAGATACACAAGACTTGTTTCTATATGTGCCATGCAATGAAAGGCATGTCACATTCTGATTTTTCAACTGAAGCATGCCACAGCCCAGAGGGTCGGTTACTGTCAGAAATTCAACTTGAGAAAAGCCCTTCAGATCACTGAGAAGAATGCTACCTGCCAAGCCATGCATCAAACCTACCCGAAATTACTATGATTTGATCAGAAATATCACTTTGGTGGGCCGCATGTCATTTTTGACTTCAGGAATCATAAGAATGTAGTAAAAGAGGACTGAGAAACACACATCAAATGTAAATGAGAAAAACTGGTTAAGTTCACTCTTCTTCGTTAAAGGTGATTTTCTCCCTTCTCATTCTTACTAGAGATAAGGAGATCCTTGACTATGCCCATTTCATACGCATCAGGCTACACAGATACACCAGAAAACCAATAAAAGCAAAAAAAACATTAATAAGAAACAGCAAAAGAAACTGGGATTGTTTAGCCTGGACACAAGAAAGGAGAGGTGACTTAATCATGCATATGAATGGTTGTAAAGTTGAAGCAATCCAGCTATGCTCCATTGTCACCAGCGAAAGGCATATGGGATTTACTTTTTGACAGATGAAATACAGAGAAATCTTCCTACCTTACAGGTTTTAAAAGTAAACAGGTTCCTGAGAGAAGTCATGGAAGTGTTTTAAGTTGGTTTTTTTCAAGAGATGATTCATGCCGGCATTTAACGGCAAAGTCAATAACGAGCTGAATGGCCTCACATATGCAGACCGGTGGTGTGTGCCTTGGAAGGAAACTTGGCAGCCAACAGACAGCGGTAGAGTGGGACTGTTCATAGCACGAGCTCTAGTCATGTCCCAGATGGCAGCCCCAGCCAAGTGTGGCTACTGAGTACTGGAAACGCGGCTAGTTGAGATGTGCTTATAAGTGCAAGTTACAGACTGGACTTCAAAGGCTTGGTACAACCAAGATCTAAAACATCTCATTAATAATTTTCTTGTAATTGATATATTTTGAACTAATATTCTAAATATATTAAGTTAATAAAATACATTATTAAAGTAAACTTCGATCCTTCTTTTTTTCCTTTTTAACGTGGCTACTAGAAAATGTATGACTGCATGTGGGAACTGTTTTTGTGGTATGCATTCTATTTCTATCGAAAAGCGCTGCTCTAGAATCAGACTGCCCGAGTGCAGATTCTGACCTGGAGCAAGTCACTTACTGTTTATGCATCTATAAGATGGGAATAATGATTAAACAATCAACTCTAAGATTTTTGAGAGGATTTCATAAATTAATATATGTAGAACAGTATCTGGCACGTAGTATCTATCGCCAACTAAGAATTGTCACTTGCCGTCTGCCTCTACAAGGATTAGGTCACTAGCCACTGTAGCCATGGACCTTCAACACACCCTGAAAGGAGTTCAGGGTGGAGATCAGGAATGAGGCACTCTGTGCTCTGGGAAAAACTGGCAAAACAGGCCTTCAGATAGTTAGACATCTTCCAGAGAAGATTTTATGAGCCCAAATTCTTGCATCTCCTCATATCTAGAAAAGCGCTAAAATCATTAACAGTGACATCTGCTTCTCATGACCAGCAGCAAGCCTCTGTCAAAACGTGTGCTTGGGGCTTCCCTGGTGGCGCAGTGGTTGGGAGTCTGCCTGCCGATGCAGGGCACGCGGGTTCGTGCCCCGGTCCGGGTAGATCCCACATGCCGCGGAGCGGCTGGGCCCGTGAGCCATGGCCGCTGAGCCTGCGCGTCCGGAGCCTATGCTCCGCAACGGGAGACGCCACAACAGTGAGAGGCCCGCGTACCGCAAAGAGACAAACAAACAAACAAAAAAAACGTGTGCTTGAATGCAGGTACCCCCTTTCAGTAAAATTATATATAACACTGACCTTCCCCCGCTACCTCTTTGGAGCGCGTACCTCAGCTATCTGAGACACTGTCTCCTGGGCTATAGTCCTCATTTTGCCCCAAATAAAACTTAACTCACAACTCTCACGTTGTGTATTTTTTTTTTCAGTCGACAGTATATACTCAATAAATCTGTTATTAATATCCCATGCACGTGTCCTCTCTGCAGAATATGGTGACATGTAGCTGCTAGTTCTGTTTGAAAACCCCCAAAGATAGGGAACCCACATTTTCTTGAGACAGCCTATGTCATTCCTGGACTTCTCTGAATGTGAAAAAGTTTATTCCTGGAGTGAGTAAATATCTCTCTTTGAATCTTCTGAGCTTCTTTATATACGATTGTGCCAGAGGCAGAGAGAAACTGGTCATATTTCAACACTATATTTCTACAGAAATTGTTGAAAGACTTTGGTATTGGAAATGGGGATACTGTACATTCCCACGGAAGTTCATGTGAAGAGACCTCATGCTGACCCAGCAAAACCCTTTTGAGAAACAGATCTTCAAAAATGTGATTCATCATACATGCTTCACCGAAGAGCCACCCTTCTCTTCTTAGCAAAGTTGTCCCTTTTGACCAATTACACTTTGCAGTGGGAAAGTGGAGAAAAGAGGACAGACACCTGACCAGATGGCTCAGCCCAATCACGAGAGTGACCAAGGCCACTGCCAATCTACCTGCACTGACATCTGAAGACTTGTTTTCCCCTTTTTCCTGCTCTTTGTGCTGATTTCAAAAGTTAATGATTTGCATATTCGGCACAACCATTCTGTCTTAATGATAAACCATTAATGAGAAGGAATATGATGTGGCTTTCCTAAGCATGCCTGGATTTTCAGAATCTTCCATGTTTCCTCAGGAAGCCCACACTTTTACATACGAATGTTTCAAGCTCTTTACAAATTCTAAGACACTATAATCTTCACGCATAGGATCTGCACCAAATGAAACTGCAGGCTTTTCCTATTTCCTGAGGACACGTCTACCTCCACATAGAGGTGACTCAGCAGTGCTCTTCCTGGTCGTCTCCATCCATCACATGTGTAGGCTCTGGCAGTAGGTGAGTGTGAGTGAGTGTGTGTGTGTGTATGCACTTTTGCATTCCCGTAGAGGTTAAGATTAAACTTGCTGACCCAAACATCGGGCTCTAGGGCAGTCTAGCGTATCAGAAGCAAAATGGGTCTTGCAGACCAAAAGACGGGGATGCGAATCTTGGCCCTGTGGTTTACCGGCTGCCCTGGCCTTACACCATGTGCCTAAGGTCCCTCAGCCTCCCTTTCCTAGTATGAAAAATGAGGCTAAATAACAGACACCACTTTGCAACATTATTATGAAGTTTAAACATGCTGATTCTAATGCACCTGGCCTGGTATGCAGCATGTCATAGAGAAGCAATAATTAGCAGTCACTCTTGTCGCCCTCCCAGATACTGTTAAGCCTTGCCCCAGAGACCCTCAAAGGGCTATTGTCACCCTGCTCTCCATCCCTCTCTCCTCTCTAACACGTTCCAGAACCCTCGGTAGACAGTGGTGCCCTTTCCAGTCCTTTACTATCAGAACTGCACAAGTAGATGCTAATAAGACAATAGATTCAATCAAACATTAAAATAAGAATTTACCACCTGAGTTGTTTGGACAGAAAGAGGGCTTTGTGAATTGGCATAATCAGAGAAAGCTCGGTGGAAGTATAATTAAAACTGGATCTTGACTAAAATCTGGATAACTGGGAGCTGGTGGTGGAAAAAGCAACATCTGGGGCCTTTGGAAATCACGGTGGGTCTTATGGGTGACTTAAGGGAGACAGGCCTGAGAGCACAAGGTGGGTAATAGAAAATTAATGGCTGGCAAGAGTCTATGTGATGTAGGACCCGGATCACTATTTTTTCTGTTCACAAAAGAAGCATAACTTAAGCTGTGTTTTTCAGGGCCCATTTAGCACTGTTTCATTTTAGCTAGAAGAGATCCAGAAGAAAGCACCAAAGAATTCTCCTTATAGAGTCTGCAAGGTCGTCACCATCCCTTTCCTCTCCCCGATTGGCCGGAAGATATTCCAGCTCATGGAATGGGTTAATTATGGTGAAATGAAGCCCCATTAACAAGACAGTCACAAAAATGAATGGAAGTCGATACAAAATAAATTAAATCTGAAGACCAGAAATGGAGATGGAAAAAATAATTACTTTTTCCCCCAAAAGAAAAAAGCCTTGTTGAACTACTCCCACATACATACATATATATATTTTAATTAAGTGGTGTGAGACAGCTGTGGGGTGGAAGGATGTACAGCTGTAGCAGATGACCTGGGTTAGAAATCTGGCTCTGCCCCTTACCAAGAGTCTGAGTTAGTAAGCCTAGTTATGTTTGGTGGAGGCCCGGGGGGACACATTAAATGGAAGGTAGAGTGGCTTCATAGGAATTGATAACTAAAAGGGGTCTAGGTACTTTGGGATCTTTGGTCATAGAAGTATGTGCAAATAATAATAGTTAAGTGTTTTTAACAGATATAAATGTTAGACATATAAAAATGAAAATATACACTTAAACAGATTTCACGTTCAACTACTTGATAATGCCAACGGTTGCATTCATTCGTGTTATGAGTAAACATATCAAGGGATGATACCAGAAATATTTACCAAGTGGTAGGGCTGAAGCACCAACCAATCAGAACAGGCTCTAGCAACATCCCCGGGGCGGGTCCCCAGGCCCTCTTGCCAAAACAAGTCGTGACTGTCTCAGTGGCTCTAACAATAGATGATCTAAGAGGTGTCAGGGGAGTGGCCACAGGACCAAGGTGGTAGGAGGGCCTTCAGGGGGCTTAGACCAGCACGTGTTTACCTACTGGTACAGAAGTATTTAAATATTTTACAACCAGTAAAATATTTGGCTGTATCAGTAGCCAAATCACCCAGAACATGTCTAAAGTAAGCACAAAAGGCAGAAATCAATAGAGGAGTGCCCAGGAGCCAACTCCACAAGCAGAGATTACTGCAAGCCTTAGTCTTACTATAATTAAAATCTTTCATTTATGTGTAGTACATGCTATGGTTTTAAAAATCACCACCTGAGAAAAGATAAATTCAAATCTGCGTTACTCCAAAACTACAGTCTAGGACCAAGGCAATGGTGCCTGACTGCCATGAAGCTGAGAGCTTCTTCCAACATTGTGATTCTTTCAGTTAAGTAATGAGCTGTTCACTAACGTAACACTAGGGCACAAATCTGCAGTGAACCCTCATGCAGACAAGTGGAACGCAGCAGAGCTGCTCTCCAGTCAGGCAGGGAAGGACCGTTTGTGCATTAGTTACTTAGGATTCTGTTTTTAGCGGCAGCATATTTAATTACAAGAGGCTCATAATTAAAATATGCCTAGAAAGGCAAAATCAAAAGCAAGCAGCACGTCCCTTGCTGCAAAATACCCAAGTTCCACAGTGACAGCCTTTATTCCACATAGGGAATATTTCCACATTCTCACTGATCCTCACATCTAGGTCAATGTCCAACCTTTTCTGATAGAAAGACCTCTTCTTTTTTTTTTAATTTCAAAAAAGTCTACAAACTCCTACATCACAGGAAAAAAAATTGCAAAATTACCTAATGGCCAAAAGTGAGGATGAATAGCTGTCAAATGCACTGTGTGATTTTCATCACAAGAGCAAATACATACTCTTGAAATACAGTAGTTCTTATAGGTGCTGGATGACTTAATTGTTCAGCTTATAAACCGAGCTTGGGTTGAACCCTCCTTCCCTGCAATAAGCCTGAGCCCTGACCGGCAGTGGAAATCTATTCTACAGCATCTCCAATATCGGTTTCAAAAGTCAGCCAAAAGACATGGAGTAAGTGGATTTCACTAATATTCTATATTCCCCTTCAAATGGATTGCTTGATCTAGTAGCTAGAGAATGCTCATAATCAATCATGGGTGGACTACAAGGGATGGAAATAACTAAGTATCTATATTTTGTTCACCTGGCCCACTCCAGACAACATGGCTCTGGATGAAAGTGTAATCCTAGGATTCAAGGACTGTGATCCCTATTTCCTCCTCAGTCAGAAGCTACATACAAGCTGAAGGGAACTGCACCTAATCCTCTCTGGCTTGCTTTCATCAATAGCTACTGTTAGCTCTTATGAATAACCATCCATGAAAATGCTAGTCGAAACATCAACAAAACAATCCCAACTAATGGAAAACTGTAAAGGGTGAATGCAATGTTTATCATCTTGGAACAAGGCTGCCGCAGACTTCGCATCTGCAAAACACTGATCCCCCTCGAACTCACAATCTCTACAATTTCTAGAATTAAAAGTGGAGTTTAAAATCCTCTACTTTCACAGGTTTGTGTTAATTACCACTTCAATATTAATCCTGTTAACAGCGCTAAATCAAGGACCTGTGTTATATTTGGGAAGCTACCTGGTGTTAACGGGAATGCAGCTGCTTCTTTCATAGTTATATCCTGGGAAAAAAATGTCTTCTTTTAAAAACATAAAGCACTTACGTCAATAGTTTCTGATACTGTAATACCCTTTAGTTAGTCAAAAACCCAGCCTTTGTACTTCACCTGGAGAGGGTCTCTGGAGCTGTGCTGTGTTTCTCTCCGCCAAGTAGCATAGTTGTCACTACTTAGAATCTTCTGTTTGTCTTGATCATGTGCTTAACATATTGTATCATTTGTCATCTGGGCTCTTAACAGGACCAGTCAACTCTTCTTCATCATTCTATCCAGAGTTTTGCAACGATGTTATTACTTTCCTGCCTAATCTTTATAAAGGTGTGCAGCACAGCAAAACTGCCGTCTGAGCAAGATTTTTTTTTCTTTGAAGGAATCAAATGACTGCAGCTTCAGTTTGTGAAATACAGTTAAAATGCGTTACATGCCTTGGAATTTTGTTGTTGTTTGGACACTCCTCTTCCACCCACTTATAGCTCCTGTCTTTTTATTCTGCTCATTCAGTCTGTTATTTAAGGACAAACTCTTTTAAAACAAATATTAATGAAAGAATTACTCCTTTAGAAACAGGATCTGCAGCAAGTAGACGAGGTCCCTAATAGCCTTTCTGATGAAGCATTGAGTACATTTTAGCAGTACCATTTTTCTCTAATTCTTTACCTTGTCTTTCTCAAAAGGCACACTCAGCACAGAACAGAAAGGTACCTTTGGCTGCCATTTTATTAATGTCAATCCTCAAAAGTGGAGGCTGTGTTTATACTGCTTTTATCATCAGGAATTATTGTCTGCCCATCTCACAGTCTTTCTGTTTCTTAGCCCTTCAACTATTTAATAAGCAACAACTTTTATTAAAAATAATGGTGGGGGTGCTGAGGACTAAGAAACACTGTAAAGATAATTTTTCAAGTATTGATTTAAATATTAAGGTAGTTATAAAGTAAGCCCACTTGTTATAGACCCTCAAAATGGACTATCAAAGTCTATCAGCAGTAGGCAGTCCTTCTGTGGGCTATGTATCTCCAAGACCCCACCATGGGTTACTCTCAAGTCTTCAGAAGCCTAAATGGTTTGTAGGTGTTCAGAGCCACTGGAACTGCCTGTGCTAATGAACAAGACTATCCCACATTTTTTAAGTCAACAATTGTATCTGCATATGTTGTTACAGGGTCATGAGAATTATCTTCATAATTCTTTTCCACTTAAATTTGCATGCAGAAGAGTTTCCAGTCCCCAACTCCCAGCAGGCATCTTCCAATCTACCCAGTTGGCTCATCTACCCACAGAAAGTAGAGAACTGGCTATATTAAGTTTAAAAAGAAGACTGCTAGTTTTAATGGCGTCACGGTTAAAAACAGCAGTGCATCAAAGTGAAGCCTCATGACAGGTACTTTATATAGCTTTCAACCCACAAATATATAAGCTTTTCCCTTACCACTGGATAGGACTTCTTGATTTGGTTAGGAACATCCTAAGTGGCTTTCATGAAGCCTTAACCAATAGCTGAAATACAGTCCAGAATGCAAAAAGGCTTCCCTGGAGAGCACTACCTCCCAGTTACCCAAGAAACCATTACTGTCCTCGGAGACATCCAAAGATTGCCTGGCAAAAGGAAACTCCAGATGCACAAGTGCACGTGTACACACACACACACACACACACACACACACACACACCACAACCTGGCTGGCATGCACCCTGCCTGCATGGCTTACCATTTCCATGATAACACAGCACCCACAGGTGCACTCCTGAAAAACACCAAGAAGGCTCCTCCAGTCAGGTTGTCATTTACAAGAGCACAAATGCACTGTAAAGGTGGGAAACGGCAGACTACCAGCAGACCACCCTGGCAAGGAACAGAGCACCAAAGAACCCTGGCGTCTCCCATAGAACACGCCAAAGTACCATGATCTTAGTCAATTCCACCTTGACCAAAAGGAACTGAATTACAATAGCTCTTAAGGGATGCTCAGAATAATTCCAGGAAAAAGTACCATTAGATCACCCACCCTTCCTAGAAATAAAGTTTTTTTCCCTCGTATTTAAGAGATTGAGAAAGCTTAACGCCCCCTCCCCAAACACCCCCCCCTCCAAGCTTTCCAACTTCAAGACTCAAACTACGTGGACTGCAAAAAGCGGAGGGTTCGTTTGCATATTCAAATAACTTTCATACTACAGGAGGTGTTGGAAGGGAAAGGTGACAGGAGCATATGGGTGATGCTTTAGAAATTTACTCGTGTCGTCTTCGTTGCCCCTCACTCTCAAGGCCAGTTCCCAGTTTTCTCTAGATAAACCGTGTGATGTCACGCCAGACCCACAAGACCCATTCTCCCCAGCTGGCCCCTCGCCCCCTGCAGGGACACTGGACGTGTTAACTGTTGCTGCAGCCTCCTGACACTCCGCTGATAAATCAGAGGAAGCTGCAAAACTTCTTGGCTTGCTCGGCTATCCTCCCAGGGCACTGAACGCCCACGCGCAGATTTCGCAGTCAGCCTTGCGAAAGGGAACCCTCAGTCAACCTGTTTGCAAAGCCCGCAGAACTCCCCGCCCTCCGATCCTGGGGCTCCCCGCGCAGGACTGGGGGCCCTTGGCTCCCTTCATCAGTACTCCCCAAAGCAAGCTGGAAGGGGAGGCAAGAGAGCTCCTGCCGCCCCATTTCCACGCCTCGGTCCTGTTGCCTGCGGTCTGCGCCCAAGTCTCTGCATGGGGTACCTCCGCCTTCCCAACCCTGGGGTCTCCACACGCTGCGCCCCTGGCAGCTCGCCCTTCCCGCAGCCTCAAGGCAGAGGCGTCCGGGAAGCTCCGCCTGCAAGTTCCAGTGTCTGGCCGGGAGAAGGGGAGAAGGAGGCTGCCCGGGAAGGAAAAAGCAAAGTCTGTGCCCGTGGCGCGCTCCCCGCCCCGGGCCGCTGCCACCTCGAGAACCGGGTGCCTGGCATCCCCAGCTCGGGGCGCAGTGCGGCCACACTCACCCGCCTTGCCCAAGCCGCCGCCTCCTTCGCCGGCACAGCCTCCGGGAGCCGCCGAGCCCCGAGCTTCCCAAGCGCAAGAAAGATGGTGGTGTGTGTCGGGAGACCACCCATTCCAGCGTCTGGCTCCTCGGCGGCGACTCTGGCTCCTCAGCACCGAAGGAAGAGGAGGAGGAAGGCACGGCGCAGTCGAACGCCATCTGCTGTACACCTCAGCGCTGCCATTGGCCGCCTGGTGCGTCCCCGGGAGCCTCGGGGCGCGGGCCGCCGGGAGCCACCTTGCGCCTCGCCGCCCGCGGCAGCTGCTCCCCACCTCCCCTTCCTTCTTCCTCCTCCCCTTCTCCCGACGGGCGCACCCACCAGAACCTCAGCTCAGCCCGCACCCGCAGACGAGAGTCACGGGCGCGCTGGCCTCAAGCTCGCCTCCTCCGCTCCCCGAGACTGTTTTCCGCAACTTTGAATCTTCGGGGTCCCCTGCCGGCCTGAGCCCAGGGTACCCAAGCCTCGGCTCGCCGCGGACAGGCGAGCGCTTTGCACCTCGGGGATCTAAGAAGTGATAGGGGAGAAGGAGACAGAGAAAGTGGGGGGTGATTTACTCCCCGTTTATAACCCCAAACACCTCGCCAACACTCACACGCGCGCGCGCAAACACCCACAAACACACTCACAGGCAGAGCCATCCCGCCCGCCCGGCCCGATAGCCCCCCGGGCACGAGAGGGCTTCAGTGTTACAGGGGGAAAGACAAAGAAGATCCTAGCGGGACATGTGGAGAAGAGAAAAAGGGAAAATTGGGGGTGACTCCTGGGGAGCGCCCCGAGCTGGGTCCGTACCTGCCTGGACATCCCCCCATGGAGGGGCTCCCAGAGGCTCTCTGCCCACCCAGACCAGAGCCTGGGAAAACCCCTAGCTCCCGCCTCTTTTTTGAAGGGTTTGTGTCCTGGGGCTCCGGAGGCAGGGCGAGGGGCGTGCTGTCGTATGGGGTGGAGCGTCTATGGCAACTGGGTGGTGGGTTACGGTGGCCGGGGAGAAGGTGAGAGTCAAGTCCGCCCAGGTGAGGCAGGAGTGCAGAGAACACGTGGGCAGGCTGGAGCAGTCACAGCTCTGAGAGTCCTTCGCTTACTCCCTGACACTGTTCCAAACCCTCCTAGTTTTTGACACCTTTGATCTACGGAACTTCTTAGGCTTGTGCAGAGAGATGAAGTTTCTTCAACAGGGAAAGAACATGAGGACTACTTATTGCCAATTACAGGATATTTTGCCTGTCATGTCTCTTTAAATGTGTGAACCCAGCAACAGCAGGGATTGTATCTTTTCCATTTTATCCAATGCTTGGCACACCATGGGTGCTTAAAAAGAAGCAAAACAATCCTGAGAAAATTGAAGCTTGATGTCATAGCACAAATTAGATTTAAGAGATAAACAGAGCACCTAGGGTTGTCAAAGGGAGTAAAATTAAAAGAATGCAAGTGCCACTGGGAAAGGGAAACGTGAATATGATGATGAAGGTTCTGATCCATCTTCCTGTGAGACTGGACTCTGTAAGTGGGAAAGGGAACACGCCTTACTTAATATTTTAAACAGCAACTGCTATTCTCCCGGTGGACACTGGCATCACACTCTGGGCTGTGCCTTTCTTTCTGACACCACTGTCTTAAATCAGCGGCCATCCAGATCCTAGAATATTTCCCCAAATCCAAGACCATGATTTATTACTCCCCAGAAATAAGATGCCAATCCTGTGAGCCTGGGGAAAGAGAAACGGGTCTATCATGTTTTATCGTAATCTCAATATATACAAATCAATAGCCAACAAGTCGCATTTAAGTAACTTCAGGAACAACAGGCAAGGAAAAACATTTCTGTTTTCCAGGACTGTTACATCCTGGCTTCCCAGATTTCAGTCTTTCCAGAGTCAGCGCAGCATTTTCAGACCACATCCCATGCACACATCCATATGGTAGAAAGATCCGTGTTTGCAATCCTTGTGGAAAGAGGCCATCAAGGACCCACTTCTGAGTATGTCATTTATGCATGTTTTTATAGTTATGTATTCTCCTCCCTCTTCAGAGGCAGCGATACGTATGTTTTTCTTTTAGGCTAGCAATTTGATTTCAATGTGCATTTTAATTTAATATGCTAGCCCGTTCTCATTAACCCCCTGCTCTATGTCAGTGATCACTATGGTAATCCTAAGAAGATTTTGATTCTTAAGGCACAATGTTCTTCCTCTGTTACACTACATGCATTTGGTCTCCTGGTTTTTGACCACAATATAAGAGAGAATACCTGTATGGCAATCGTGTCCTATCCACTGGGCTTCTTAATCAAAAATAAGCAATTCATAAGAATAAAATCTAAATTATTTCTAAAATACAAAGAGCGATGAATTTCAAGCATTGCTACCTTTTGTTAGCTTACTGACTCCTTCAGACTACAAAATAGTCACTTTTTATTAAGGCACTATGCCAACAGCAGGTATCTCAGTATAGTTAAATACTATAAGGTGCCTAAACTGTCTCTAACATTATTCAATTGCATACAAACCTGGTAGAAGGAAAAAGCAACCATTTCTAGCTCATATTCTCAATTTATATTTTAAATACACATTTTACTAATATGAGTTTCTTGCCAAGATAGTCAGCTTTTGGTCCTTAACGAAAGCACATCCCTCAAAATCTAGATTAGGTTAGAAACATTAGAAGGTTAATCTAGGGAGGGAAAGATGTTTTCAGTGAAGATTGGGGGTGGGGTTTGGAGGGAACGACCAAAGAAAGGATTTGGAAAAAGGTAGCCTTGAAAAATAGGTGTCATTATTATGTGTAAGGAATAGATCAATATTCCAACAAGGAAAATAAACTGGAGATTATACATTCCCAGAGCTCCACAAACACAGATGCCAAAGGCTCCAATCCCCTCCAGGCTTCCAGGGAGGATGAAATGAAACAAGAGAACAGTAGAAGAGGAGAGGAGGTAGGAGGAGAAGGTCTCTTGGGACCAAGTCCCTGGTGAGAACCAACGGGGGGCCACAGAGGAAAGCAACCCTATCCTATCCAAATATCGTTGGAGTTCATTTTCAGGTTTGTGTGTATTTCTCATTGTTTTTTTTCTGAACACTATCTTCTCCGTACAGTCTAATAAGCTTGGATGGGAAAGTGCTGTGTAAATAGAATAGACAAGCATTGGCATTAAACAAATAAGGGATAAAGAAGACACGTAGATAAAGCAGCCCAATTTTAAATCGGAGAAAGAAATGCAAGCCTGAGCCAGTATCTTGGGCTCACCGCCCAGGAAGTCCCTGCCCAGGTCTACATTAGCCCATCTATGGAAGCAATGAATTGTGTCAAATGTTCAGTCACCTTGGGAGGCAAAACCAGAAGGGGAAAGGGGAGGAACCGTGATTCTCTTCTTTACACAATTCATCCAGGCCAATTCCAGGTTAGATGTTCTATGGCAAATCGGGACATTTTTTTCTGCCAAAAAAAAAGCATTTAATCTTGGCATACAAATGTAAGTTTTGAGCTGGGTCCAGTAATTTGATTTTGATGTGTCAATATCTTAAAATACAATGTAAAGACAATGCATTGAAAAGCAATGGAGTGGAACTCCACTGGCTTCTGGCCCGGCTCAGTCCCTCAGAGGCACCACGTTGCCAGTAGACACTGAGCATTCACAAACCTAGTTAGCCCTGAGACATGAGCTTCAGTCATTCATTCAGCAAGATATTTATTGAGTGCCTACTATGTCTCTGGCACTGTACATGTTGGTTGTTTGGTGATACAGTGGGCTGAGTCCTTCCCCTCATAGAGTTTACAATCCGATAGGGACATCAGACAATAAACAAACAGGCATACAAATGGTTATAAACATATAAAATAGGACTTCCCTGGTGGTCCAGTGGTTAAGACTCCATGCTTCCACTGCGGGGGGCACAGGTTCAATCCCTGGTCTCCTGGTCGGGGAACTAAGATCTCGAAAGCCGCACAGAGTGGCCAAAAAATAAAATAAAATGAAATGAAAGAAACAAGTTTTGTGAAAAAGGATGCAGTAGAGGGGAACAGAAAGGAAGGATGAGGCTCAGATGGGATCTCTCAGAGGAAACGACGTTTAGTCTGACACCCAAGGGATAATAAGAGGTAAATAACATTTATTGAAATTTTTCTAGATACGAGACATGAGCTAAGTCCTTTACATGTACTACTTAATCCTCATAACTAGCCCATAAGGTAGGCCCTGTGATCATGTTCATTTTATAGTAGAGACAGAGAGTTTAAGCAATTTCTATTCAAAGGCACGTGGCTGATGAGCAGAAAAGCTAGGATTTGGCCAGGCAGGCTGTACTGTGTACATTTTTAACCCCTAAGATACACTGCATCTCATGTAAGTAGATATCAGCCAAGAGGGGAGAAAAGAGAGATACCATGACCAAAGATCCTGTGGCTTGAAGAGCTTGGCACACAAAGAACTCATTAGGACCTAAAAGAGCTGCAGACTAGTGACCTTGGGGGAGAATCTCATGACAGGGGGCAGAGGGGCAGGGTGAGAACAAAGCTTGCTGGTCCTGTAAGCCAGTGGACAGTTTTAACTCTGTGAGTGATATGATCTGATTTAGACCTTTAAAAGATCACATGCATTCTTTGCAGACACAAAGCAGCAAGAGTGGAACAGTCATCCAGTCAAAAGATGGGGGTGGTTTAATGGAAATGGAGAGAACGGCACAGGCAGAGGGGTATTTGAAAGGCTTGTCCATCTCTTCACTTCTGCTCTGCCTTCCCACCTCTCCCCAAGGCTGGCATCCAATCGTTTACCTCAGGATCCAAAATCCTAACTTCAGTCATTGGACCCTGGGTCTGTTTTCTTGTCACATGTCTGTAGTGTGGGTGGGATGAATAGCGATGACCGCCCCCCATTTGGCCAGCTCTGGGACCTTCGCTTCTGAGCCCTGTCCTAGAATCCTCCCTCTGTGCCCAGTGTCATCTGAATTCTCTATTTTGCTGCTCAGCCTCCAATAATATTTACTGACCAAGAGATCTAGGGTGTGATGGATGATACCCTCTTCCCCACAGCTCTCTAACATCACCAAGCCAAAGCCATATCAGAGAGGCAGTCACTCAGTCTACACTAAACAAGAGAACATGTGCAGGCAACCTCCATATATATAAGAAACGACTCTCATTAATTTGGAAATAATAAAACCCCCGGAGTGACAACTTGGATCACATTCAAAATGACTTGGTTTGTAAAGACCAGGTGTTATGTAGACTAAAGCTTGTTATTATCCAAAGATTTGGCAACTCTAATCTCTTCTACTGGGCACAAAGCCACACAATACTCACAGGCCTAACTCTGATGAGATGGGCAAGAGAGCCTCTATCTTCTATTTTTCTGTTTTCCAAGGACGCCAGCCTATCTGATGGGCAGCAGGTCCCTTTACAGGTAGAAAGGATAGAAAACATCGGAAAATGACAATATAGCCAACAGATTGCAAGCTCGTGTTCATGAGTGTGGTATATGGTGTGGAACAAAGAGAAGAGGTTTTTCTCATTTCTTACTCATTTAACCTATAATACCCAATTACCTAGGAAACAAAAAATCCCCAGTACATACGATGTTGAAAAAATTTATACAACAGAAACTTCATAACCAAAACTTTCTAGCATATTCGTCTTAGATTCTAATTCTGCTATTTTTCTTGGTGCGACCTCACTGATTCTCCACTTTCTCCATATTACGTGTTATCTTCCTGAAATACTCTTTGTCATATCACTTTGATTCCCAGGAACCTACTATTCTCTTCATCTTGTCACTTAGTCCCTTCATAAATATCAGCTCCAAACTGGATGTCCATCGACAGAGGAATGGATAAAGAAGATGGGGCACATACAGACAATGGAATATCACTCAGCCATAAAAAGAAATGAAACTGAGTTATTTGTAGTGAGGTGGATGGACCCAGAGTCTGTCATACAGAGTGAAGTACGTCAGAAAGAGAAAGACAAATACCGTATGCTAACACATATATATGGAATGTAAAAGAATGGTTCTGATGAACCTAGTGGCAGGGCAGGAATAAAGACGCAGATGTAGAGAATGAACTTGACAAGGGTTGGGGGGGGGGACGAAGTGAGAGAGTGGCATGGACACATATACACCAGCAAATGTCAAATAGCTAGCTAGTGGGAAGCAGCCGCATAGCACAGGGACATCAGCTCGGTGCTTTGTGACCACCTAGAGGGGTGGGATGGCGGGGTGGGAGGGAGACGCAAGAGGGAGGGGATATGGGGATATATGTATATGTATAGCTGATTCACTTTGTTGTACAGCAGAAACTAACACAACAGTGTAAAGCAATTATACTCCAATAAAGATGTAAATAAAAATAAATAGATAAATAAGCATCAGCTCCTCAGAAAAGCCTTCCCTGACCCTCCACTACAGAAAGAAAACGGCATGTTGCACTTCTCTGTATCTCCTTATCCTGCCTTACTGTGCTTCATAGCACTTATCACAATGTGAAATTTTGCTACATAGTTGTTTCAATATTTATTATCTATCCTCTCATGAAGAATGTAAGCCCCATAAGGTCAGGGTCTAGGCACACACCCCCTACTTAACAATAGTGCCTGGCACATGGTGGGCACTCAATAGATATTTCATGAATGAAAGAATAAATGAATGCCATAAACTACGTCTGCTGACTTTTGAAATCCTTCCCACTGTGGCTCTACCCTACCTTTCCAACCATGTTTCAGGGGTCTCCTCACTTGCCCCTTCACAGTCTATGAAGCTCTGATTCAAGACCTCTCCATGTCTCCCTCCCCAGCCTTGCAGGTCTGACCTCCCCTAAGAAATGTTCCTAGATCTAATTTCATTTCACATTTATCTATTTCCTCCCTTACCAAACTCTTATAATGCTCACTGTCTGCGCCATTCAGTTTTTCAATTAACTGTACACCATCTCATACTGTTCTCTAATGCTTTTATAAGCCATAGCCTAGTCCTCTCAGCTGCATCATTCTTCCTTAAGAGTAGAGGCTCAGACAGATACTTCCTTTCTTCTCTTCGATGTAGAACTTCTGGTATACTGCAGGCACTCAGTAAGTACTTAGGCTTCCTTTGGTCATGTGATGTTAAGAGAAACACTTATCACCTTATGTTTGTGACAACAAGGACCCTTATCACCTTACGTTTGTGGGAGGTGATCTTGCCAGGGCCCAGGCAAGACTGTTCATTCATTGAACAAACAGTGACTGAGAATCTTCTTTGTGGTAGATACCATTGTAAGTGCTGGGAAGAGTCCTGGAGGAGATGATTATCCGAGGAAACAGACCCTTAAGTTGCAATAGAACAAGCTTTAGAGGCAACACATGGATATGGTGGAAACCTCCAGGAGTAGCATGTAACCTAGGGTTGGGTGAGTCAGGAACAGCTTCCCAGGTTGGATCTATCTGGACCAAAATCAGAGCCACAGGAGAAAGAAAGGAAAAATTCCTCAGATTTTGTGACCTGCTGGCTTGAAATAATTTACAACTGTAGCATTTTTATAGTGTGCTCTGCTCCATTCATGACTTCATTCTAAAAAATCACAGCACAGGCTCTCTCTCACAACCAACAATCTAGGGTAAACATAACTGCCATTGCAATGTCCATACATGCTGCAAAATCACTCCTCCTTCTGCACAAATACTCAGGATTTGAACTCTAAGATGCCATTTTTACAGTTCATTTCTTCTCTTAGCTTCCTAGGTACCACATAATCCTGGCTTTCCTCTTTCACCTAACTCCTGTGTTTTAGAGCATATTAAAGTTCCAGACTGGGCTCCCTTTTCCTCTCCAACTACACTTTCTCCTTAATTGAATATGTCCACTCCCATGATTTCAGGTAGTTATCTTTCTACCCTTATTTATTTATTTATTTATTTTGTGGCTGAGTTGGGTCTTCGTTGCTGCGCCCGGACTTCTCTCTAGTTGCATCGAGCAGGGGGCTACTCTTCGTTGCGGTGTGTGGGCTTCTCATTGCGGTGGCTTCTCTTGTCGCACAGCACGGGCTCTAGGCGTGCAAGCTTCAGTAGTTGTAGCACACAACTCTAGAGCGCAGGCTCAGTAGTTGTGGTGCACAGGCTTAGTTGCTATGTGGCATGTGGGATCTTACCGGACCAGGGCTCAAACCCGTGTCCCCTGCATTGGCAGGTGGATTCTCAACCACTGCACCACCAGGGAAGTCCCTCAGGAGGTTACCTTTTTACTGAAGGTGCCTAAATCTATTTCTCTGGCTATAGTAGTCAGTATATGCTAAGTTGTGCTACAGTAACGTATGAACCCCCAAACCTCAGTAGCTTAACACAAAAAAGTTTATATCTCATCCTGTACGACCAACATGGGTTAGCAGAGCAAACAGTGACTCTGCTTCACATAACCCACTCAGGGACCCAGGCTGAAAAGGGCTCTCCATCTGGAACATTGCTGGTTGCTATAATAGCAGAAGGAGTGGTCAGAGAGAACTTCAAATTCCCTCTTCTGTGCTTCAGCCCAAAGTGACATAGCCCATTGGTTAGACTGATCACATGACCCTCACCAAAATACAAAGCGGTTGAAAATATAGAAAAGCACACAGATATACAGTGAGCAATAACTCTGCCACACATACAGTGGGTGTCCTTGGTCCTCCAACTCCATAAACAAATGCTTATTTGCCATCTTAATTGGCATCACCTGTGTACTTTGAACTGAACATTGATTCTTTTTCCTTCCAAACCCGTGTACTTCACATTGAACATTTATTTGCCTCCCCAAAACTGCCTGCCTTCCAGTCTTCCTTGTCTTAGTATATAGCACCATTACGTTGTTCAACCCCAAGCTCTAAGAATCACCTCTCATTCCTTCTTTCTCTCACTTTACTCACATGGACATAACTACTTCTGTTATTTCTAGCCCCAAAATAAATTCTGCGTGCATCTGCTTCTTTCCACCTCCACTGCCCCCATGCTGATCTACGCCACTACAGACTTTCATGGTGGTGATAGTAGCAGATTCCTAACTGACCTCTTTTCTTACACTTTATCCTTATACAATCCATCTTCTGCAAAGCAGAGTGATCTTTTTCAGTGGTACGTTGATAAAATCTTTTCCCTGCTTAAAACCTTCCAATGATTTACCAATACACCTAGGATAAATTCCAAATTCCTTGTGTCTGACTCCTATCGATACTGAGCAGGACCCTGTAGGGCTCCTGGGCACAAAAGCCGTTCTGTGTTCCCCATTTCTTGATTACAGGAATAGGCTTCATTCAGCCTCCATGACCTTCCCTGAGTTCCAACAAGCAGGTTCAAACAGTTGCTAATCACGGAAGGGAGGGGAAACCGAGAAAAGGGAGGAACAGTCAAAAGAAACAATAGTGTAGCCTTCGGGCAGGGTCCTGGTTGCCCCTCAAGAGATATACAGAACAATACCTTTGAGCTGTTTCGCAGATACTGAAACCCTCACCAGGTGGGAGAAGTTAATGGTGTGCTGCCCACAAACACTTAGACCCCAGACCTGCTGGACCCAAAAGGTTGATGATACTGACTCCCAATTAACTCACCGCCTACCAATCAGAAGAATGTTCACGAACTGATCACGCCCTCTTTGAACCACTGCTATAAAACTTCTCGCTCCTCCCTACAGGTTGGGACACACGGTTTTGAGGGCATTAGCCCACTGTGGCCCCCATTGCCTGGCAAAGCAATAAAGCTATTCTTTTCTACTTCACCCAAAACTCTGTCTCTGAGAATTAACACGGTGTCAGGGTACAGAGGCCAGATTTGGCTTCACTATGTTTCTCTGAGAAGTCATCTCCTACTTCTCTCTGTTGACACTAAACTACAGCCTGGTGTGCCCAGTCAGTGCTGCCTTAGGGCCTTTGAGCCAACTGTGCCTGGAATGCTGACCACCCCCCCTCACCAGATTTGCATGTGGCTGCCTCCCTGACATCATTCAGATCTCAAAGTCAGTATCATTTCCTCAGAGAGGGCTTTCTGGACACCCAAATAAAGTAGCTGCCAGTTACTCTCTGTCACATCCCCCCTACTTGGTTCTTTGCATAGTACTTGGCACTATTTGGTATTTTGCCATTTCTGTATTTGTTTGCCCATGGAATGTAGGCTCTCTTATAGCCACACTTTGTCTACCTGCTCACTCTTGTACCTCTCAGTGCCTAGAATAACAGTGCCAGGCACACAGAGTAAATGCTCAATACACATGAACTAAAGAAATGCATTTGTCGCTCACTTAGAAAAACTTTGGTGCCACTGCCCATTCTCATCTTTATCTCATCTTGGTTTCTTTTCCATATATCCTTGTAAGGCAAAAGACTCAGACTGAAATCCTTATTTTCAACTGATGAAGACAAATTTAAAGAAATGCAACAGTGAAGTGATCATCCACGTGTTGGTGATTTGCAGTCTTCTCCTTGCCCATCAGAAGGAAGAAGTTAACTAAAGAGGCAGCTACTTGTCACATCTAGAGGTTCTTTTGACCCCACTGATTAAGATGATGTGCCTGATGTGGTGAACTTTTATATTATGTTGCCAGAGAACTGGGAAAATAGCCCTTTGTCACACTGAGATCTCAGTTTTGATGATGGCTGTCACTGTTCTGGAAGGAAATGACTCACCCAAGATGGGCAGAGGGGGACTTGGGGCAGTGACGGGACAGGAGACAGGGCTAATCGGAGGGTCTGTTTCCAAGTCCACTGGAATAAATAGAAAGTGAAGGTGCCATAATACACAGGCCCATGTTGATACCAGACAGTATATAACTTTGGTCCAATTTCTAAAGCCTTCAAGGAAGGAAAGCCCTATGTGTTCCTTAGCAATTTCCTCTCCCTACACTGAGGATGCCCAGAGACTAAAGGCAGTTTATCTTCCAATGTTTGGTTCTAGCCAGCTTCACAAAAAGGTCAGAACAGGTAGCTGGGGGTCATATAAAGGAAGCCCTTCACAGTCTATCAACCTTCATCCAGCACTGCTTTCCCTGCATATATTCTCACATTTTGGTTCTGAGTTTGCTCTCAATCCTCCCCATCACTAACTCCTTGATTTGGCTTCCTGTACCTGGTCCATCTCTCAAGTGGTAAATGGCTTCAGTTGTTTGAGGACAACATCCTACCCTCAGTGTCCTTATTTGTGACCTCAGTGTCCTTATTTGTGACCTCAGTGTCCTTATTTGTCGAAGACGACTCCCACTTTAGGTCACTGATTACAGCTACAACTTTCTCAGCAAGAAAGCTGTTATGGACGGAGTGTTTGTGTCCCCCTAAAATTTATAGGTTGAGGCCCTAAACGCCAATGTGATGATATTTGGAGGTACAGCCTTTGGGAGGTAATTAGGTTTAGATGACGTCATAAGAGTGGGGTTCCCACAATGGGATTAGTGCCCTTACAAGAAGAAACAAAAGAGCTCGCTTGCTCTCACTCTCCTTGTACTCTCTCTCTCCCTCTCCCCCTCTTTGTCTCACTCTCTGTCTCTCCTTCTCCCTCTCTGTATCTCTCTCTCTCCCTCTCTTTCTCTGCCATGTGAGGACACGGCAAGAAGGTGGCCATCTGCAAGCCAGGAAGAGAGCTCCACCAGAACCTGATCATGCTGACACCCTGATCTCGGACTTCTAGCCTCCAGAACTTTGAGAAATAAATGTGTGTTCTTTAAGCCACCCAGGCTATTGTATTTTGTTATAGCAGCTTGAGGTAAGACAATAGTTATTCACCTCTCTTAAAAGACTGTACATTTCCCCCGAAACATGTTCTATTAACTCGTAACCTTTAGAGTCAGTCGGGGAGGGAGGGTTCTTCTCTATTTCTAGTCTAAATTTCTCAGGACTTAATTAGACCTCATACCAAAATAGAGATTTTGACCTCATTGAAAAAAAAATGCTTCTTATTTCATTCCTATAAGAGAACTTTTTCAATCTTTACAGAACCTTATTTCAATGGTATTTGATCCATCCCTGATTATACAAATTATTAGCCTTTTGGTGATCTAACCTATGACATTTAAAAGGCTTGAATTATGAAATCACAAAACTTTTGAGCTGAAAGATGCCTCAGAGAAAATATAGTCTGATCCCTGTATTTAAAAGATAAGGAAAGTTGAGACCCAGATAGCTGAGGTGTCCTGTACAAGGTCACACAGCTTGTCGAGAAATAGAAGGGAAGGAAACATGTGAGATGGCCTTCTTACCATTCTGCCTGTAGTTGAAGAAAAGTTTTTAGAAAGATAAAAAGGGAGAGAAATGGCTTTAGGGTCTTAAAAAAACGCTGATGCCATCCCAGTGTATTTTATCACGCTTCAAGGATGGTACGTCATTAACATCGAGAAACCCTTAAGAACATAAGAATGTTGGCGAATCATAATTTTGAAAACAGGGATTAATTCCCAGATCACTGGGGTGAAAGGGCATGGGAAGTAGTGGGAGGAGAGGTCTTAAGAAAACCAACCTAAATCATGGTCCTTGGAACCAACTGCTCCTGATTCTCTCCTATTGGGAGTCTTTTGTAAGAGAAAACTGGAAATATTCAGCTGAACACAGATTGCTTTACTTAGCAGACAATCTCAGAAAAACAACATGTTCTCCTGTGATCTGAGGCTTGATTATCTAATTTTCTCTTTGTGGTGCTCCTCCACCAGCAACCACCTGCTCAGCGGCTGGAACAGACATGACGACTCTGTTAATGGTCCTTGGTGCTCTGGTCTTCTCAGTCACCACGCTCTCCCCGGGACCTTCCATTCACTCCTGTGTCTCCATCTGGAGAGGCCCCAATTCAATCTCCAGGTCTTTCCCTTGAACTTTAGATTCATTTTTAATGCCCCAAGGTGTATCTCTACCTTGATGTGACCGGGCACCTTAAACTCAGCAAGTCTAAAACAAAATCCATGACTTTCTTCCCCATGACCCCAAATCCATCTCTTTCATAACCTATCTAACCTGCCTAGGTTAATGGTGTCACCAGGCACTCAGCTGCCTAAACTGAACCCTCAGAAGCATCCCTGACTCTTTCTTCTACCTCACCCACCACATCCAGCTCATCACTAGTCTCTCCTGCCTACCTCTTAGGCATCCCTAGAATCTGTCTCCTATACTCTAATCCCTCGTCATCTGCCCAAAGTCCAGACTCCATCATCTTTTGCCTAGACTGTTACAAGGAACTTCTAGTAAGATAATAATCTTATTTTCCCCACCTTGCACAAATCCAATACACTCTTGCTAAAAACCCTTCTGTGGCTCCCTATTACCTAAAGAATAAATTCCAAATTCTTTAACATGAAAAAAAAAAAAAAGGTGACTTTAAATTGACTTACGTTTAACTTAGATATACTGAGCCTTAATATTCCATCCGGAAACTTTTACCCATTAGTAATGGATCTGTTCTCAAGAGCTGAATGTGGCAGAAGAATCGACCTAAGCCCTCATTCACAGAGAAGACTATGTATTGTGGTTGAGAGAATGGGCACAAAAAGCGGATGGAACTGGATGAAGTCCTGAGTCCACCATGAATCATCATTGCAACCTATGTCTTTATCTGTTAAATGGGGATGATAATAGTACATCATCATGGGAATTACATGAAATGTGTGCAATGTACCTAACAACAAAACTATCAATAAAGTGCATATATTATTATTAATATCATTATTAACATAACAACTCCTTAAATGTTTTAGGATAATTATGATAGGCCCCTCATTATTCTCTTCTTTAACCTAAACGTTCCCACTTCTGTCAATTTCAAAATCATATCTTTTTGAGAATGGTTAACTCCTGTGGACCATTAAGAAAGTAACCATGACTTTATCATAAGGCTTCAAAATAAACAGGAACTCATCCTTCCTAACAGTTTAAAGGTAATTAATAAATACAAAGTCTCTTTTTCCAAGGGTGTTTTCTCTTTTAATCATTACAATTCTGAAGGATTAAACACCTTTTTATGTTAGTATACACTTTCGCTTCCTAATTGGGGCTTTCAAGGAAATTTTAGAGTGTCTATTTCAGACCACAAATTAGTCTCTCCTTTCTAAAAATGCACCTTCCTGGTTTTGGTCAGAGAGTATTGGCAGGAAGTTAGGTAAAGCCTTTCTGTGGCTTCCTAGAGCTGTGCTATCAATCTAACACTTTTCACCAGCACTGAATTTATAGTTGTTTTAATAAGTAAAAGAGGGTAGTTGATAGAGCAGCAAATTGGTCTTCTCTTGCTATGAAAATGAAAACAGACAGCAAACACAGTAGTCTATTAAAGTAAGATAAGTACTCCCAAGAAGTCAAGATATTGTTAGAGATGTTTTCAAAATGTCAACAGATAATAAGATTGGGCAGTGAGCCAATGATACCCAAGAAGAATATATTTATTTGTTTTTTATGTGAATTAAATGATTCTTCAACCAAAAGGATCAGGGAATTTCCATTTAACACATTCAGAGTGTTGTTACTGTCATCTAGAGTATGAATATTGAGGACTTTTTTTTTTTTTTTTTAGGTAGCATCATGAGAAAAAGCCCTGAAGTCTAAAATACCTCAGTCCCAATGTTGGCCCATCACTTAACTAGCCCTGTGACCTTGAACAAGATACTTAATCTCCCTAGATTTTCATTTATTCAACTCTAAAATGAAGAAGGGGAAATAAGAACATAAATCGGGGTTGGAATGAGGACCAAGTCAAGATAATTCATATCATGTGCCAAACACAGAGCCTAGCACGCAGTAAGTACTCAACAACTGTTGGCCATACATGACTAGATTTGGATAACAAAACTGCTGTGAATCTCATTTCATTTTTGTTTAGAGATCTAATGCAGTGACACCAAGTGAAAAATTCAGTCAACAGTTTTAAATTTTATCTCTTCATCCATTTGTTTTCGATCAATGAAAAATCAAATAGCAGTAGGCTTTTTCCTATGGAAATGACCAGCTATTCTATCATCATGAAGAAATGCCCTTAGTGAATATTTCCTTTGATGCACTGTATTTCTAGTTCCATAAACTTAGCTGCTTCATAGAGACCTGTAAATACTAAAGAAATTTTACTCTCTAAAGTTCTCTGCAAGGTCAGGTAGTAGCAAAAGATTAAGAAAAAATAATCCAAGTATCATGATTGAGAATATTCTTCAAAGTGTTGATAATGAAAGGAAAGACTCTTCCTAAAAACCCCACCAAGCAGACAGGTGGCTTAAATTAGGTGCTAAATACAGGAACATGGATAACTGAATCCAGTCATATCCCTGTCAATCTTGAAAATATTATTATATTTATTAAAAGCAGAAGACATGTAGGCAGCAAGTTCTGAGAGAAGGTTGGGGACTACAGAACAACTATCCAAGTCTCAGAATTCTGCGGATTCAGTGGTAATTAGATTAGATATCGTTCTGCTGGATGTCAGATACAGAGGCATGCTATACCCCGCCCCCATTGCTACACGGTGTTCAAGGGGCATTAATTAGTTGGTTAATACAGCATCATGATTAACTAAATCACGTCAATACAAAATGCCAAGATATATGTTTAATGAGCTGGGTTTTTTCCAGTATTAATCTAGATAAGTAAATAAACTACACTGTCTTAACACAAGAATATGTCAAATTTATTTTCTTTTGATTGATCAAGGTGGTTCACAGTAAATTAGCATCCTCTAGTGAAAAGGCTAGTGCAGAGAAAATGTTGATAATAATATCTGCTAACATATATTAATTTCTAGATATACACATGCATAGAGTTCTTTTAAATTGTTTACTGAAATATAATTGACATACAATATTATGTTAGTTTCAGATGTACAACATAGTGATTTGACATTTATATACATTACAAATTCATCACCAGGATAAGTATAGTAACCATCTATCACCATACAAATATTTATTGCACTATTATTGACTGTATTTGCTATGCTATACATTAGATCCCTATGACTTATTTAATTTATAACTGGAAGTTTGTACCATTTCAATCCCCTTCAGCTATTTTTCCCAACCTCCCCACCCACTCTCTCCTCTGGCATCACCAGTTCTCTGTATCTATGAGTCTGTTTCTGTTTTTTGCTTTTTAGATCCCCCATATAAGTAAAATCACGTGGTATTTGTCTTTCTCTGACTTATTTCACTAAGCACAATACCCTCTGGGTTCATCTGTGCTGTAAAAATGGCAAAATTTCATTCTCTTTTATGGCTAATGTTCCATTGCATATATATCCCACATCTTCTTTATCCATTTGTCTATCGATAGAAACTTAGGTTTCTTCCATATCTTGGCAATTGTAAATACTGCTGCTATGAACATAGGTGTGCATTTATCTTTCTGAATTAGTGTTTTTGTTTCCTTCAGATAAACACCCAAAAGTGGAGTTGCCAGATCATACGGTGGCTCTATTTTTACTTTTTTTGAGAAACCTCCATACTGGTTTCCAGTGGATGCACAAATTTACATTCCCACCAACAGTATAGGAGGATTCCCTTTTCTCCACATCCTCACCAACATTTTTTATTTGTTGTCTTTTTGATGACAGCCATTCTGACAAGTGTGAGGTGATATCTCATTGTGGTTTGGATTTACATTTCCCTGATGATTAGTTATTTTGAGCATCTTTTCACGTGTCTACTGGCCATCTGTATGTCTTCCTCGGAAAAATATCTATTCAGTGCTTCTGCCCATTTTTTAACTGGATTTTTTGGTTTTTAAAAATATTGAGTTGTGTGAGTTCTTCATATATTTTGGATATTAACCCCTTAAAGGATATATCATTTGCGAATATCTTCTCCCATTCAGTAAGCTGCCTTTTCATTTTGTTGTTAGTTTCCTTTGTTATGCAAAAGCTTTTTAGTCTGATATGACCCCATTTGTTTATTTTTGCTTTTGTTTTCCTTGTCTGAGAAGACACATCCAAAAAAACATTGCTAAGACTGATGTCAAAGAGTGTACTGCCTATGTTTTCTTCTAGGAGTTTTATGGCTTCAAGTCTTACATTTAAGTCTTTAATTCATTTTGAGTTTATTTTTGTATATGGTGTAAGAAAGTGGTCTATTTTCATTCTTTTGCATGTAGCTGTCCAGTTTTCCCAACACCATTTATTGAAGACACTGTCTCTTCTCCACTCTATATTCTTGCCTCTTTTGTCATAGATTAATTGACCATATAAGTGTTGGTTAATTTCTGGGCTCTCTATTCCGTTCTATTGATCTATGTGTCTGTTTTTGTGGCAGTACCATACTGTTTTGATTACTGTAACTTTGTAGGATACTCTGGAATCAGGAAGCATGATATCTCTAGCTTTGTTCTTTCCCAAGATTGCTTTGCCTATTCAGGGTCTTTTGCAGTTCCATGCCAATTTTAGGATATTTGTTCTAGTTCTATGGAAAATGCCATTGGTATTTGGATAGGGACTTGATGAAACTGTAGATTTCTTTGGATAGTATAGACATTTTACAGTATTAATTCTTCCATTCTACACATACATATAGTTCTAAGCACTTCAGGGATATTTAATCATTTAAACCTTCCAGCAAATCTACGACTACCTAACATAGATACTATTATCATCTCCATTTTATAGAGGAAAAATCTGAGGCACAGAAAAGTTAAGTAAAGTACCCGTGGCCATTTACCCAGTAGGTTGGTGAGCCAGAATTTCAGTGCAAGCCTTCTAATCCAGAGCCCTTAATAATAACCTCTATAGCAGTGATCCTCAGTCGGGGGTGATTTTACCCCCGGGGGTATTTGACAATGTCTGAAGATAGTTTTGACCGTCATGACTGGAAAGGGAAAACTCTACTGGCACCTAGTGGGCAGAAGCCAGGGATGTTGCTAAACATCCTATAATGTACAGGACAGCGCACCCCCGGCCGCCCCACCCCCGCCCCTTACCAAACAAAGAAGGAGCCAGCACAAACTATCACTAGGGTAGAGGATGAAGAACTGTATTATACTGTATTATACTGCCTCTGGGATCAGTTATACCCTTGCTACGAAAAATGTGGTCTGCCGGTCAGCAGCACTGCATCACCTAGGAGCCTGTGAGAAAAGCCCACCTCAGACCTATTGAATTAGAATCTGCATTTTAATAAGATTCCCCAGGTGATTCATAGGTACCTTGAAGTTTGAGAGGCAGTGAGTTATACTATTAGCTCCATCATGCTGTGATAGGACTCGAATAAGACAAATGCACCATCTGTCCCACACAACAGTCGAGTCTCCATTCATAGGTGCAGAGAGACAATGTTAGGAAGGTGGTGGGGGGGAGGCGAGGAGGATGGACAGACCCATCAGGGATGGAGTATCAGGGGCTGAAATTTTCTTCAGTTAGATGGTTACCTGAAGCAGTGGATGCAATCAGGAGGTACACACAATCTGGGGCTACCAAAGAGGGACTAAAACGACCCTCAAAATCCAACTCTGACCTCAGGACTATGCAGATGACCAGGAGCCAGGTAAATACAGGTATGGAGTACAGCCAGGTAAATACAGGTATGGAGTACAGCCAGGTAAATACAGGTATGGAGTAGAGCCAGGTAAATACAGGTATGCAGTACAGCTAACACAACTGGAGGGGTGGCAGGGCAGGATAGTTGTCACAAACATACAAACCAGCCAGGACGGCAAAGCTCCTTGAGTCTGGGTACCAGCTGTGCGGACCTGGGATCGGCCTGGTTTAAAGGCTCAAGTGCAGAGAAGGCCCACCCACCTGATGAGATTTATATGTATTTCCACAAAATGCAACTTTCCTAGAACACTTTTTTAACAGTCAATAAGGCAAAAGCACTAGCAAAATACAAAACTCCAACAATCATTGGTCATTCTTTTAAGACAAGACTCCCATCCTTTTAAGATATACATGCACAGTGGCTAATGAGACACAGAAAGAGTTCCTCCTCCCAAGTGGCCCTCAGAGTCGGCCACAAAGCGCTGTAGAACCGCCAGGTCCTGATGCATAAACCGTTACACAATTTCGCATTTGGAGATTTAAGGCAATACTTTTGTCAAAACATGTTTCCTCCCCCACAGGTTTCTCAAAGCAATAAGCAAAACAACAATCTTTTGTGAGCTTTACCAAATGTTAACTGGGAAACCCTACTGTTTTTAATCGTGCTTGAATAAATGCAGACCAGGATCTGTGAGTGCAAATAAAGTGGTTTCTCTCCCGCTCTCTGCCTCCAAATCAGCTTTGCATTGATGGGTGGGCATTCCAAAGGCAAAGGCAAGATTGAGGGAAAATCCTCAGAGTCCAACCACTGTGAAAACCATTTCACGATAAACTAATAGTCTAAGAATACTTTTGTTGTGGTTATCCAAATAATTTCCCTTTCCATCATTCTCAATTCCTAAATCGCCACTCTAACTATTGCATGAAAATCATAGCATTTGGGGATGAACTGGATCTTAAAAGATTTTCTAGTACAGTAGTTTCCAAATGTGGGGGTCCTCTGATTTGGGGAGAGAGGGATACTGAGGAAAAAGCCCAGAGCCTCTTAAAAATGCATATTCCCTGGGTCCTATGCTCAGGAATTCTAATCCAACAGGTGTCAAGTGGGCCCAAGGAAGTTGTGCTTTTAACAATCTCCCGAGACTCTTCTGATGCTCAGCAGGTTCTGGGAACACTATCAAGTTCAATTCTCCCATTTTACAAGTCAGGAAACTGAGAACCGAACAGTTCATTTATTGCTATCATCCTAATCTCCAAGCTTAATTTATTTTGATGACCTAATCCTATTACTTTTTTCATTTGGTCAACAACACTGCATAAAGTAAAAGACAGCATTCCAGAATGTGAACTATCAAATGCAGAAGAATCCAGAATTTGGAGCTAGGATCTCTTCTATTTTTTCCACTTCCCATTCCTGCTCATTTTAATCCATGTAAAAGTGAAACAGCCTCCCAGATATGCCTAAATGCCAGCCTCCTGGCCTTCACAGGAGAGGATACGAAAGTTTTTCGATGAACAGTCTGCAAACTAGCTATGTAATCAACGACATTCCATACTTATATTTTCTCCCTTTTAATCTCTTACAGCTTTATTGTTCTTGAGCTTGCAGGGGATTTCTGGTTACCAAAAGAAGAACTGCATTATTGTAACTCAGGATATGTTGCCTCCGTGGTCCTACTGAGTGGTCAAATTCAACTACTGTAATTGCCTTTTATCTACATATATACATACATAAAAGAAAGTTAACTTAGGGAACACATTCACTGTTTTCTTTAATTTCCCTCACTGCATTCTTGATTTTCTAAGAAGTGACTTGTCTAACTTAGCTACAAAACAAATAGCATTAAGAAAGAAAAAGTGCAATGACAAAGACAATGGTATTGTTTTGGTTTGGGTTTTTGAGGGGTAAGAAGTACCAAAAAAACACAAAGATTAATTATTTATTTTTAGGCAAAGGCCCACTCCTATTTGTGAAAATATATCTGCAGACAAAAAAATGTTGCCTGCCGTTTCAGTAAACAGTGAATGTCACCTGCCATCAAGCCATCTGCCACTGTAGCCACAGACAGTGTTCCCCGAGGGGAATTCAGGATGAAGAAAAACAGGATACTGGCCCTAGATAATTAAGATGCATATCTAAGGAATAATTTCAGTGAGCCCAGACTTTTCCATCTTCCCATATATAGAAAAGCACTAAAATCACTGACTTGAGATGTCTGGTTTTTGGGGATTAGCAGTAACCTGCTGATGTTCAACTACATTTTTTCTTCGCAGCAAAAACTCCTATACATCCTGACTCCTCCCTTTCCTCTTGGGCGCAGTTCCTCAGAGCATCTGAGAGTTGTCTCCCAAGCTCTAGTCCTCAGTAAGGTCCCTAATAAAATGGAACTCGCAACTTTCAGGTTGTGCGTTTTCCTTCATTTGACATATCCAAATTCTGGCTGGGTTCACTCAGCTTGCAGTTCTGCCCTGGGATACAAGGGTGCTCACTGTGTCTATTCCTTTTTCAGGCATTAAGGTTTAAAGAAAAGAAGAGTAGGTAGTCCTAAGAGCCATGGCCCTCCTGTACAGCGTACCTGCTGTTTAGTCCAGAAAACGTAAGCTCATTTTTGGTATCTTAACCACATTATTTTCTTTTTGTTGTTGTTTTTTGTTTGTTTGTTTTGCGGTACGCAGGCCTCTCACTGTTCTGGCCTCTCCCGTTGCAGAGCACAGGCTCCGGACGCGCAGGCTGAGCGGCCATGGCTCACGGGCCCAGCCGCTCCGCGGCATGTGGGATCTTCCCGGACCGGGGCACGAACCCGTGTCCCCTGCATCGGCAGGCGGACTCTCAACCACTGCGCCACCAGGGAAGCCCACATTATTTTCTTTGGTATTATCAAGTTAACAAATATGTTTTTATAAAAGATCCCAAAGCATATTATATTTTGTCTCCTCCATCTATCAAAATCCTACAAGCTTTAGAGCCCACACAGTTCCCTGCCACCTCTGGGAAGCACTCTGGCTTCCATTCTTTATACCCATCTAGCATCACATATGGTAGAAGACCCTGCTACTCAAAGAGTGACCTACACACCAGCACATCAGCACCACCTGGAAGCTTGTTAAAAATGCCAAATCTTGGCCATGCTCTGGACCTACTGTATCAGAATCTACATTTTAGTAAGATCCCCCAGTGATTCATATGTACGTTCAAGTTTGAGAAGCACTGCTCTGTGTAATATAAGACTTCATTACAGTTTGCTTTGAATCTCTTGTCTCCTCCAACTCAATTTTTATATCTTCCAGGGAACAACTTTCGTGTTGTCTCAGCATTTGGTACCATGAGAAATCTATGGTGGAACTGAAGACAATACTTGTGTAGCAGACACTGTTGGTTGCCTGTCCAACAGCTATTCCTCTTCTTCAATCTAGCTAACAGTACCTAGGTTTCTAGCAGGGAGGCATGTCCAGGTGTCCTAGGGATGTGGGATCCAGCTCCATTTCCAGCCTCAAGCCCAACTGTGGTTTGTGCTGATCATGGTGATCCTATGGTCCTACTTCTCTTCCCAGTCACTGGGGAGCAGAGAGTATGGGTATGGGACACAATTCTAGCCAAGTTACTGATGAGGGAGACATGGTTCCCTGGAAAAGTTTCTGAACGATTCCAAAGGGACACGAAGACTTAAAAACCCCAGTGTATGACTCTGGACATTTCCTGATGAAGATATGATCCCTAAAACTAAGGAAACCATCTTGTAAAGAGAGCTAGCCCAAGGAGAATATTCAGAATGGTTGAGCAGAAAATTGGAAGGATCTGGATCTCTGCAGGCATTGAATTCACCAACCTTGGACCTGCTTTACTTCCAGACTTCTTATTATGTGACATATCAATCATCTTATTAAGCTATTAATGTTGGATTTTCATTACCTGAAACACAAAGTATTCTAACTGGCAGAACTGTTGACTAAAGGATCAACCAATACTTGAGGGTGTATATTCACCCTTTACATGTATTATCTCATGCAATCATGTCAGTTCTATGAGGAAGGCACCGTTGTCCCCAGTATACTGACATGAAAACTAAAGTTCAGAAAGATTAACATTTCCAAGACTCAGGATTTGAACTCAGATCTGCCAGAACCCATCACTCAGGCATCTTCTTCCATCCTCTTACCATGGTTTGACTGTTAAGAGCCAAGATAATTTACTCACACTATTTTCTTGGGCCTGTATAAGAGTTGATCTTTGGGAGGATTACATTCCAGCTTGGATGGGGAGGAAAATCTTTTACAGGTTTTCTTGGGAGTGATTTATTATTTGCTTTATTGATGACACTGCACGAACAGATGTGTGGGTTATTTTAAATGGGAGTAGTCTCAGCCTACAAAACTCTATTCCCAAAGAATCCTGCAGCATGCCAAGCAGGTTCAAGATGAATAAAATAATGAAGCTCCCAGTTTGTGAAACTATTCATTGTAAAGAGATGCTGTGTTATAAAATTAATGAATCCTTCCAAGAGAGTTGATGGCAACGAACCGATACCCAATTCCTGACATGTACACATGGGTCTGAAGGAAGATGAAACCTCTACAAGTAGTGCCAGAGGAAAACATAACACTGTACTTCTTTTAATCTACCAGTTCACTTTGAAAGTATGTGGCTCAGCTTTCAAATTTGCCCAATTTAAGCAAGCATCTGCATTCATTTGTTCAGGTGTTTTGTCTGAAAGAGGAGATTTAAAAAAATATTCAAATATGTGGACGTCTCCAAAAACACCACCTAAATATTTCATTTGCCATTCCCACATGACGGACTGGTAGAGATGCTACCCTTGAAATGAGGCCGACAGTTTACTCAGGGTGGACTCCAAAATTATAAGAGATGAAAGGCTTTTGGATCAATCTTTAGCTCCCAAAAGAGTATCATTCTTATTCTTAGAAATGTCATTTCCCAGGTGTCTAGAGATACATAACAAGCAGAAATGTTTCTGTAATAAAAGGAGAACACAGCTTAGACACAATTAGCAACATTAAAGGAAAGAAGCTGGCTTTGCAGGAAAATAAAGCCCTGTCCTCACACAAAAATAAATGTCTTGGAGCACTGGCCTTCCACTCTGCATGTGCAGGCTACGCTTGGAAGGTCACCCTATGTAGACAGAATGCTAAACCTGGCTCTTAATTAGGTCACTTAGTCAATACGGTAGAAAATTCAGTCCCAATGGTCATGTAATGCATGTAAACAATGTCTGTCTTTTTTTCAGTTCAGCCTTAAAGATCTCTTTAAATCTGTTGTTGGAAGTGACCAATTATTTCAGTTAAAAGAGATGAACTAATAATTCTGTGCAGACATGGGCACTGCTGATTAACTCTAGAAATGGCATAATTCATTCAGTAGTCTCTCAAATATTTCACTTTAGCTTCTTAAAATAAGAACTCTGACTCATTATCGTGAGAATCAGAAAACTGTTTCTCATTCTCAAGTCAACAGAACAATGAAAAAAGACTTATTTCAGTATTTTATCTTCCAATTGAATTTTTGAGTTTTGCACAGGTATCCTAGTAATTAGGAGGAAGACAAAAGAGGTATGGGAATACCGGAAAATGAACCATCCCAATTGCTAAAGTCGAACATGTTCTACCAGCTTGTCCTTCGTACAACCATGGCATTTTAATTTTTCCTCCTAATTAAGAGTTAATTTAAAACCATCTTTTTGGGTAGATCAATAAGTAAATCAAAGAAGACCTGTGATATGATTGATAACTTTTATATATATTTTGGAATATTAAATAGGCTCATCATGGTAGATTTTTTTAAACTACAGACATTTAGGGGAAGTTGGAATCTTGAAATATAATCAGTTTTTAAAAAGAAAATCAACTTAATAATTAATATAGTGAGATAGTACTGATAGACATTTTGATTAAAATTCAATATGTAAAAATCTTAATTTTAAGTTGAGCATAAATAAATGCTGTTAAAAGTAAGGCATGTTGTAAATAAAGAATACAACCTTTTTTTTAAAAAAAAGTATGGCACGTTATCTTTGATACACACATACAGATGATATTTTGATAAAAACATAATTCTAAATCAATGATAGACACGAAATAACCCAAGAATTAGAAATCCTGAAATCACAATTTCTGTTCCTTTTGTTTATATCATAACAACAACAAAAAACTTTAAATTGTGACACAGCATTAAAAAAAGAGACAAAAGTTTTCACTATTTTCAGCCAATCCTTAGCCCTTAAATTCTCACTCAATAAAGGCCTATGACTTTTAAATTTTTTACTAAGTAATATAAAACCATGACACTGTTTAGGTTGCATATGCTACCTATTCAGAGCCTTATAATTTACATGTTTGAATCGACTGTTTTCTAAATGATGAGCTATTTTATTAGAGCGAACGTTTATTCCTTTTATATAATGTTCGAAGCAAAGTCTAATGGCAGCTGGATGACAATCTCAAATTTTCCCTCACTGTGCACGTTGCTTCAGATTCCCAAAGCTGCCAGCAGACTTTATAGAAACAGAGAAGTTCTTTATAGCCACCTACCGGGAAACCTGCGAAGGTAGTATTACACTATTACACTGACTATTCTTACAGGTGAATAAAGGTTTTCTTCTGGGGAGGACAAAAAAGTTGCTATAAATGTGAATTCTAATAGCTATGGAGGTAGGCGAGGTATGGAGGGATGGATCTCTCTCTCTTGAAAATCATTTTCCACTAGCCGGTAAAGATTAAACAATCATTTGGTTCAAAAAATTTGTAAAGAGTGCTCTTTTCTAAACAGAGCTACAATTCAGTATGTCTATATTTCATTTTCCCCCTCTAGTTAAAGATTTGCTGACCCACCTAAATCCAAGAAGTTCTGTTCTTGGAGTCCTGCTTTCAGAGAAGAGTCTACACAATATTAGAAAGTGGGAAGAGACAGCAAACTGATCCATCCAGCAGTTTTTATCACATTTCAAGGTGGGGAACATTCTGTGTCCTTTTTATTTCCCCAAACTGCAACAGCTGATGTGATCTGAGAACAGAGTTCAAAGGATGTGCAGTAGGACCAAATGAAACGGGCTGAGTAGGACCGACAGATCCTTGAACCCTCACTTGAAATTTATGAGTTCCTTCAAATGCATCTAATACTTTACAGGTGTGTCTCTTCCCAGCTCAGCAAGCGTGTGACTTCCTCGCTCGTTTCTCTTGGACAGCCTGCAGCCTATCAGACGTCTCTGTGCACCACTGCATATTCTCTCCACCCCATCCCTTGCTGAGACACTGTGACAAGTTGTTTTCTGAGCAATCAGCTTCACTTGGGAGTAACCTGACAGTGAAGCACACCCCAAACCTAAGCCTGAGCCCCACACCCCTCCCCTCCTGCCCACCACTGCTAGAAGAACCATGGAATAAATACTTCTTGTGGTGGTTAATTTCATGTGTCAACTCAACTGGCCAAAGGGTGTCCAGGGAAACATTATTTCTGGGTGTGTCTGTGAGGGTGTTTCCGGATGAGATTAGCATTTGAATCAGTGGATTCAATGTAGACTGCCCTACCCAGTGTGGGTGGGCATCATCCAATCCATTCTTGCCCTAAATACAACAAAATGCGGAGGAAGGAGGGATTCGCCTCTCTTTTTCCTGCCTCACTGTTGAGCTGGGACAGCTTATCTCATATTCTCCACCCTTGGACTAGGGCTTGCAGTCATAAATTCCCCTGGATGTCAGGTGCTGGAACTTAGACTGGAATGACATCGCTGACTTTCCTGGGTCTCCAGCTTGCAGAAGGCAGATCATAGGATTTCTCAGCCTCTTGTCATCACATGAGCCAATCACTCATATTAAACCTCCTTTTATATCCTATTGGTTCTACTGCTCTAGAGAACCCTAATACATTTCCCTTTTCAGACAATTTTGAGACACCTTTCATAAGGCTCTCCAGAAAGTCCTAACTAGAGTGAATATGTCGCCTCTAGCGGCAGCCAGCGCAAACACTTAATAGGAGTTTCCCTCCTTCCCTAATCCATTTCCCAGCCACTCCCTCTTCTCCCTGGACTTAACTTCCCAAATCATCTACCTACATCCAAGGCTCTGACTCAGGCTCCACTTTGAGAAAGACTTAGCCTAAGAGACCTAGAACATCGTAATCATAACTTTGAAGGTGAGCCTGCCATAAGCAACTTTCTTAGAAAGCTGACAGTCTTAAGATCATTGGCACCGAGTGATGTAGTAAGGGTGTAAGTAGGATTCAAACCCAGGTGTGCTGGAGACTCTCAACATTGCCTTCCGTGTGGTCCTGCTCAAAACAACACTCTGTAGACACTGAGGCATCAACCAAACATAACATTTCAAAGTGTTTTAAGCTGTCCAGGTGCTTCCTGATATTAACAATAATAACCACTATTTATTGAGGGCTTCCTATGTGCCAGGTTCTGTGTGTCTTTGCGATCTCATTTCATCTTTAGACAAGCCTGTGAAATAAGCCAGAGGCTATTTCCTCATGTGTGTACCACGGATGCCTGCTAAATAAAGAGACACTCGGTACTTGCTTATTGGATTAAACTGAACTGAAATAAAATTTAGAAACCACAGATCTTTTCTATCTTCCTACTTCCTCGCAGAAAAATGAAGTGGACCTCATGCTCACAAATTTCCTGAAAATCTCTACTTTGTTCTTTGATAACATATTCTGAGGCCTCAAGAACAAAGAGAAACATATTTTCAAAGCACGGGTTAGTAGTCTCTTCAAAGGAGGAATAAAAATGTAGATTCACTCAAGGAGATTAGTATCATGGAATATGGAGTTATAAGGAAACCTCAGGAGGTTATCTAGTTTATAACCTTGGCTCTAGGCAAAACTACAACAAAGCTGTCGTGAACACATCTCTGCCTGTGTCTCCCGTTCAAATCTTATTATAACCCATGATAATTCTGATCTCCAAATGATACAAAGATCCCTCTGATCCAACAATTGGCCAGTTTATTTCAAGCAGTGTTTGGTAATGCCAAATTTCAACAAGAAACGTTTTAGTGGGCCAGAGTATGAAAACTCAAACAGGAGGAGAATTTCAAAAAGCTTCATAAAGGCCAAAGACTCTGCAAGCGTGGATCTGCATCAGCGTGTTATTTTTGAAACTGCAAACCCTGAACTCCGGGAGAAATTAAAGAGCAAAGAAATTCTGAAACTAAAAAATTTCATTACACCAATAAAATAAATACCTATTTCTTATAGGTCAGGAGTAAATGATCATTACATGTGCCTCTTTATTGGATTAATAAACATGATTTTGTCAAGACCCCTAAGGCAAATGTACAATAAAATGTGAACAAGAAGAAGATGAGAAGGATAATATCTTTGAGCACCTTCTAACCCAACAAGTGAATTTTTACGTACACGTATGTCCATTAAAAAAAATGCAAAGAGGGCTTCCCTGGTGGCACAGTGGTTGAGAGTCCGCCTGCCGATGCAGGGGACACAGGTTCGTGCCCCGGTCCAGGAAGAACCCACATGCCGCGAAGCGGCTGGGCCCGTGAGCCATGGCCGCTGAACCTGCGCGTCCGGAGCCTGTGCTCCGTAACGGGAGAGGCCACAGCAGGGAGAGGCCCGCGTACCGCAAAAAAAAAATAAAAAAAAAAAAAAAGAGTCGAATTATCTTCATTCACTACAAATGAATGAAGATAGTGAATGAACTTAATTAATCAGTTAATTTATTAATTAAGGAAAGATGTCTTAAAACCACTGCTGTGTTGTCCATTAAGGATAAAGATGCTGACATTCTGCAGAGTCAGCTATCTAATGGGAGTAGAAAGTGGCTTTTCCATGATGAAATAACGTAAGAATAGAGCATTGGTTTCCCTATTTCCTTTCATGCCTGGGCCCCATAAGCGTTTTCCATGCTGCCTCACTGTTACTCAGACAAAGGTTCTGCTGTATCCAATACCATATATGTCATGTGTCTATTATATTTTTAATTTTTTAATTGAAGTATATAGTTGATTTACAATGTTGTGTTGGTTTCAGGTGTACAAGCTATAGCAAAGTGATCCAGATATATATATATCTGAATACACACACACACACACACATATATATATATATTCTTCTTCAGATTCCTTTCCTATAGAGATTATTACAAAATATTGAGTATAATGGAGACACATGTCATGTGTCTTCAGACTCTGCCTTTTCTATTTGCAGTCATCCGTGCTTGAGACACAGACCAAATTAACCATCAGTACAGGCTGCAGGTATACTGGCTATTGGAAACCCCTGGGACATGTGTCCTCTGGAAAACTAACCAAAGTTATTGCTGTTGCTCTTGTTGTTTTAATTTTAAGAATTTTCTTTGAATGTCTTCCTAACAGATATGTTTCTGCCTTAATATAATATACAATTGTCCCCCGAACAACATGGGGTTTGGGGCACCCACCACCTGTGTAGTCAAAAATCTGACTGTAACTTTACAGTTGGCCCTCTGTATCCATGGTTCTACATCCACAGATTCAGCAGATCATGGATCGTGTAATACCATAGTATTTACTAATGAAAAACATCTGCATATAAGTGGACCTGCCCAGTCCAAACCCGTGTTGTTCAAGAGTCAACTGTATTGGTATAGTATAGTCTAGTATAATACTGTAATATAGTATAGCATTAGTACTATAGTAAGTGCAATACGGAAAAATATTAGAATTATAGTATATTATTAGCATTTGTATCAGTATTATAGTGAAATATGTTATAGCATAGTATTAGTATAGTATGTTAGTACAGTCTGGAAGCATAAACCCAATATATATTTCTATAATAATGAGGTAGATAATGTTAGCTGCCGTAACAAATAAATCCTGGAGGCTTAATACAAAAACTTTTCCTTTTTCACTAGTATCCCATCTAATCCATAAATACAGCAGGTAGGTTCCCAGGCTCTTTCCATTGTGTGCCATGCTGTTGTCACCTCCAGACAGTGGAAAGGTAAAGAGAAGGTAGAAGGGGGCACCAACTTCATAAAAGTCTTGAGTGGAAGTACCACTCATCATTTTCATTCTCATTCCACTGGTGAGAACCAGTGTGTGCCTGGGATAGCCAGAGGGCCATATCTAGATGCAAGGAGGGTTGGGCAATTCAATCCCTGGCTGGGCAAACATTCTCCAGCTAAAATTCCATCATGTGGATAAAGCCAACAAACTCCACTAGGCATTCAGCCATCTCTCCCACACTGTTCTTTCTTCCGTCTCTCATACTGTTCTAGAGCACACCCTTAAAAGGCTTTTCCTCTTGCTGTTTGTTGAGAGGTGAGGGTTTCAGAGAGGTGCAGTTTGACTGTACGTCTATGGCTGAAGTACAAGATACTTAATGAAAGGGTCATCTCTCTCCTTGATATACCTGCTTTACTCACAGCCATATTCATCGTCTGAAGTTCTTGTCCACTTGGGTAAACTATTTAGTAGGTATCTAAGTGTCTACTCTCCTTCCTGCTTCTAGATCCCTAATTATATGATATCAAATTATCCTGTCTCTAACAAGCTTCATGACTTTTTTTTCCCCCTGAATTGAATAGATTCCAATGCTGAGGCAATGTTCTTTGGTGAAATACTTACGGACTTCATCTATCAGGGAAAAAAGAAATTCTGGTAAGCTCGCTATTTACTCAACAAACATTTACTGAGCATCTGCTGTGTACAAGATGTGATGCTAGACTGTGGGAGTCCTGAGTTATACAAAATGCAGTTCCTACTCCCAAAGAATGTTTAGGTAACGTAAAGAAGAAATGCAGTCCTCCCTAAATTTTCTTTCTCCTTTCTCTTTTCCCTTAAAGAAAAAAAAGAAAAAGAAACACACCAGAAAACTCCCAAATACATATTCAGAAGTTAGTCCAGTAGAGGGCAGCACACACACGTACACTCACTTCCCCTGGCACCCCTACACCCCCAATAAACCTAGCTAAGTAGATAAAACAGGTGAAAGTTCTTTGCGCAGGACCCAGCACACCGTAGGTATGCAACTGATCCTTGGGGGGGAAAAAAAAAAGACATAGAGTAGCAAGGGAGAAAGCACTTAAAAAGAGGCAAACGTGCATTAAATAAAATTAGTATTCTAAAAGATAACAAAGAACTATCTAATTTATTCCTCACGTCTTAGTAATTGTTTCAAAAACACAGTGTACATAGAATGCAGTAAAAATCCACTTATAGTGAAAATGCTCTATAATTCAGCTCTATTATCATATTACTGTGTCTGATTTGTTTTCTCTGAACTCTGATACAGCTACGAAAATGAGAAAATCAAGTGTAACATTTTTTCATCAGTGAAAATAGAGACAGATGGAACGTAATTATTAAAACTGTCATGTACCTTAGTCACCCACATGCTTAGATAAATTGTCCAGTTCTTCAGCACATTTTAACCATGCAAGAGAGTAAGAGATAAGCACTAACTCATTAACACTCTGTGAAATGGTTCAGTTTACTAATAAAAGACTCTCTAATAACAAAGCTTTGTGGGTCCATAAGGGAGATTTATTGTATAACTAGCATCCGCAGGAAAAAAAAAAATGTATACATTTGCTGTTAATAAACTGAGAGCAAAAGCTTTTTCTTCTTGGAATAAGCCTATAGACATAGGTTTGTGTACTGGGTTGTAATTACGGTCTTCAAACCAGAGAATTGCTAAATTAGCACATCTAATGAAATCAATACATTCTGGGGCGCCAAGAACCTTTGTGAGGTCTGCAAGCAAAACTGTTTAGCAAGGCATGAGGGCCTTCTGTTTCCATAGAGTGCTGATTCATTACTTCTACTCAGACTACTGATGATTCAACTGGAAGAGTCAGTTACTGAAAGAGTAAGGTACAATTTTAACAAGTTAACGCATTCCTACTTAACCCATGAGAAAAAAATCCCTTTCATCTGAGAGTAACAAAGCTTCTTTGGCAACATCAGTAGTAGAATTAGCTTCTCCTTCCTCTTTCCTAGATGAGTGCGATTGAAGTGAGTAAATAAAAATTAGGAAAACTAAAATGGCACCAAGAGGAAAATAAGGCATTTTCAGGAACCCTGGGTCACAGAAGACATTTTATCCTTCCTTCCACTAAGGTTGCAGCCCATCAGATTTTCACGCTGACATGTGGGTTTTTTAATACTGCATTGGGTGTCAGAGTAAACATCTGTCATGCCTTCAGATCAATTTAGGAAAAAAAAAAAAAATTAATATTTTAAAAGAGTCTGTGTCAAAATGCCCCTACCCCTTTACCACTTTGAACTTTTTCAAGCTTTTAAAAGTTTTCTTCAATTTCTTTTTTCTAAAATCTAAGTGCTTTTTCCTTCCTATTTCATCAATTCTTGAAAATGAAAAAAAAATTCAACTATTCAATCTAACTTTGTTGATAAAGGAGAGAAAATGGGTTTCCATAGCTTATTCTCTCTGGGAATGACAATTTCCTGACGCATAATTCTTGCAAATATATGCATTTTGGCAGAAGGTGCCATCTGAGAGGTAGCAGCATAGGGGAAGCCCAAGTTTGGCCAGGAGAGCACCTCAGCAACTAAACTCCCTTCTATCCTAGAAGGGAGACAAAAACTTAGAAGTGCTGCACCAACAGCATTTTTGCTTAACAGCCTTTTTAAAATGATGGAACCTATTCACTTTGATTTCATGAAATGTCTTTAAATAATGCATTTTCCCCAAAATAATAAAAAGAAAAGGGTGGACTCTCGCTGGCTCCTGAGTTGGAAATGTTCTTATTTGGGTTGGAAGTTTGGAAAAGTTCAGTTCATTGCCCTGAGATTTACAAATTCTGTATTTGCCTTCCACAGTTTTAAGTTGGTCAGCTCTAAAGATCTTCATATTCATGATTCTCAAGTCTTATAATTTCTCACTGGAAGCAGCGATCAGTTTTGCAGTCACCTATCCTCTCCCTGCTGCCAGATAGCTATAATAAATGTTTGAGTAGCACTTTACAGTATGCAAAGTACTTGTATGATAGCTAGGGTAAGGCACAGAAGTACTGTGATGTAAACAATGTTATCTCTGAGGAACAGTGAACTATGTAAGACACATACCAAAAACAGACACACATCGACTCTGCCAGTCATTAGGCATGCAATTATATACTACCTTGTGCTTCTACTTGGCTGCTCTGTGTGTGTCTGATGTTTTTTCTTTTCAAACTGGCTTTTAAAACCCTTCAGAGATCATGTCACATATTTTATTTTTATCACCCTCACCTCTAGCACAATATTGAATAAAAAGTAAATGTTCAATAAATAATTGAAGGAATGAAAAAAAAAGGTGAATGAATGCAGGAACAAAGAATGACTCATTAGGGAAGAAGCCATTAAAATTTAGCCTGAGAACTCTAAAGCCAGAGCTTTTGAGTGTTAAGAAATGTGGCTTCATGTCTAGGCTGAATCCCTGCCTATTCAATTTCAGGCCTCCATCACTTTCACACTATGAAGTAGGGATGGAGCATAACTGATACCTTTTTTCTCTGCTGGGCAACTCTGCCTCAATGTCAAGATACATTAGGCCATTTTCCCCACCCTCCATAAAGTCCTCCTTGCCTGAGCCCTAAGATCTTCCCCTCCTCTGAATTTCTGTAACATTTATAGTCAAATTAGCATTCAATCATTCCCTAGCTTTTTTTTTTTTTTTTGACAATCTTGTCTCTATTTTTGACTGTCTTCTACAACTTCTGGATCTGCCAGAGTATTTAGCATAGTAGCAGACTCACATGATGGGCATGTATTACATATTTTTATTCAGATAATGGTTTTATTCATTCATGCATTCAACAAATACTGTCAAATACCTAGTCTGTACCAGGGACTGTTCTGAGAATAGAGAGAAAGCACGAAACAAAACAAAGCCATTGCCTTCACGGAGCTTACATTCTAGCTGTGGGAGCACAGACAAACAAATAAGCTGGCATCTTCCACTCTGAGAATATGGCACCCTCTGTCAGCACAAAGAAGTTAAAGAAGCTGGACCTTTGCCCCTGATCCCATAGAAATGGAATGATGTCTGACAAATGCGGATTTGAGCAGCTCTTTTGCCCCCTTCCTGTTTGCCTATTTCTGTTTCCCTTAAACTTTAATTATAGAAATGAGATCCCTAGGCAATCTAACTTAATTCCTGATTTACACTCTCCTGAATGCACACCACACCTTGCCTAACCTGTTGACTCTTTCCCTAGATTAAAAGAAGTAAGAATGAAGAATTAGGTAGTTAAAGAATGACTAGCTCTCTACCCCCATCAGTCCGCTTAGCAATCCTGAAGGCAGACTGTGCAGGCAAGATAACATCTGAAGACAGATAACAAGGAGTCAACCAGTCTTTGTGCAATGGAGAATGATGCAGAGCTTGACATCCTGCCTTGATGATTCACTGACATTCTTTCCCCTTTAAAAACTGTCACGGCAGAGCAGAATCTTGGGAGTTGGTTTTGAGGACACAAGTCCGCCTTCTCCCCGAACTACTGGCCTTCTGATTAAAGCAAACTTTCCTTTCTACCAACACTTGCCTCTCAAGTATTGGCTATTTATTCTCATTTTTGTACCTGGGTTTTGTTACTGGCTTCTATTTGTTTGGTATCTTTGATGGAATCAGGGTATTCCTTTTCATCCCTTTTGGTCCCTTTTGTGCTTTTCATTTTCTGTTGTGATGTCTAAAAACGGTGTTTTTCATAAGAAAGAGAATCACAGGGTAAAATATAGGCATAGGCTATAGTAGGCTGATGCTTGAGCTGGCCTCACAGACTGGTGGGATTCTCACCAGATTGGTGTCAGTTCAGACAAACTTGGCTTTGGGTCACCAATAAAACTGGATGAGGTTCTCCTTCTATTTTTTTTTTTTTTTTTTTGGTTCTGAGAGCTTGGCTTTGATAGAGAGACTGTGTTCTTTCTGGTTTTCTGCTTGCTGGGGGTGTGGGTTGCTGGCTCTGCATTCAGAGGACAAACATCAGGGATGGGTACCCAGGACATGAAGTGCACAACTCTTACCACCTCTCATGGGGTCCTCTAAGTCTAAATCTTCTCCGCTTCCAGGAGAAACTCCTGCTTCTCCAATATACTCTCGTTATCATCCTTATTCTTATATCTGTCTTTCTAAATGGCATCATTTTGCCAAGAATGATTTGTGCTTTCAGTGGCTCCTCTGGGAAACATTTGAGATGTTTGAGACATTTGAGATGGACAAAATTGTTCATTTGGGAGGCATCATAGAAAAGAGAGCATAAGATTACTTAGTTCCAATTGGTAGCATTTTTGTATTGGTATGCAGAGGTTACCAAGTGAATTCTGAATCAAAAATTGCTTCACTAAAAGATTCTTTGTCCAACGCTAATGAGCAAAATTTGACGAACTTAGGCAACAATAAACTAGACTCATTTCCCTAGTAAATCCTCCCTCTCCTGTCCTCCAGTTGCCTCCCTACATCCAGTCTCCTCTTCCCCTTTGTCCTGTTCTCTCTTCTGTCATCTCCTCGCTCCTTCTTCCCCTTTTCCAGACTCCCTGCTTTTTCCCAGCGATTCCAAAACTCCAAAATACTTGTTGCTTCAAAAGATCCATCTCGGGCTTCCCTGGTGGCACAGTGGTTGAGAGTCCGCCTGCCGATGCAGGGGACACCGGTTCGTGCCCCTGTCCGGGAGGATCCCACATGCTGTGGAGCGGCTGGGCCCGTGAGCCATGGCCGCTGAGCCTGTGCGTCCGGAGCCTGTGCTCCACAGCGGGAGAGGCCACAACAGTGAGAGGCCCGCATACAGCAAAAAAAAAAAAAAAAAAAGATCCATCTTCCTATGAGCCAGGTATGCAGGCAACTGTAGAACCTAACCCTTAGACCAAAGCTTAATTAAGAGCTATAATGAAGGATCTCCTTATACTCAGAGAGGACCAGCAACTATCCACAGAAAAACTTAGAAGTCTTTTGGGTGCACAGGGCCCAGGGTTACCTGATCCATATTAAAATGTACACATGTTGGACAGAACCTCAGAGGTTGAATCTTAAATGGCAAAACCTGATTGGACTGACCCAGAAAGTGACCTACAGGATCTTTCTTTCCACAGTAAACCTAAGGATCCATAATTAAAAAAAAATTTTTTTAAAGGCCAAAACATAAGTCAAGGCTCCCTAAAAACGACATTTGGACATTCTAATAAAATTTGTTCAGACCATAATTCAATCATATAAACAAAAGAGAAAACTATAAGTAGATACCTAATTAAGGAACAGAAATTAGAATGAGAAATAGCTCCTTTACTTGAATTACAGCTCCTGGCAGAACATTTTGAAAGGGCTTAAGAACAAAAACCATACAGGACCGGAAATAAATGTATGGCCCTACAGATCGAACAGCTGGGGGCCCACTTCCCAACTGATCACCTGGTAACAAGGACACTTGTACATGTTGTAAACAGAAAGGACACTGCATAAAAGATTGTCCTAGCTTGCAAAATGGAAACCAAGATGATGAACTATCAGAAAATTCATGCCGATGTGTGTGCTCCAAAGAAGGAAAAAGTGCCTAATATTGCACCTTATCCTTAAACACTGAAGGTTAGTCAACCATCAATATAGATGGTTAACCTTATCAATTCCTGGTAGATGTGAGGGTGACTCTTTCCACATTAAGCTCTGCCACTTTTTTTTTCAGCTTCTTCCGTGGAGTAGACATATCACACAGCTGGTAGGTATTTCAAATAACCCACAGATTTCTTCACGTCCCAGTCCTTAACTGAAACCCTTGGGGCCTTTGCCGAAAAACCCCTTCCTACTCTATGACACCACTCCTGCTTTTTAATAGAAAGGGCCACGGGCTTTACTGTAGAGGATCTCTGCCTTCTTCATTGTGCTTCTAGAGCAGGCCAATTCCTATGTTTCTGCCTTCACCTGGGAAGGAAAACAATATACCTGACAGGCATGCCCAGTGGTTCATGAAGCCCCCTTTCACTTCTCCACGTTTTTCAATCAGACTTAAATGATCTCAATTTTCCTCATGATTCAGTTCTAATACAATATGTAGATGACCTCTGTTAACCTTTGTTCAGAAAACAAGAAAGCCTGTCAAGAGGACTCCACTTTCTTGCTCACAGCCTTAGCAAAAAAGGGACAGGAATTGTTTGCCAAAACACAGTCCATTATTTAGGGCATGACCTATCTAAGTAGGGAAAATCACTGTCCCCTGATATCTTAAAAAGTATTCTAATGTATCCTAGATACCTTACAAAATAACAACTAAGAACATTTCTAGGTTTAAATGGATACTGCAGATAATGAGTGCTGAATTTTTCTGAGATTGTGACACCTCTGTGTGAAGTGACTAAGTCCTCAGTAAGAGGCCCTCTCCTCTGGAAACCCAAACATGAACAGGTCCCTGTAACTTGGATAAGGCTTTGCCACAGCCTCCTTCCCTAGACATCCCTGACAACAAAAAGCCCTTTTGTCTGGTTTTACATGAGATCTCGACAAGCCCTTGGGATTTTAATTCAACTTCTTGGGAACCATCAAAAACCCATCACTTACCATAACCTCATCCTTGACCCTGTTGAAAAGGCTTACTACCTCTGTCTTAAGGCAATGGAACCTCATGATGGACAGATGTTACTATTGACTGAGAACACACGACAGCCACACAATTAATCTCTTATGAGACTCTTATTCTTTCCTCACATTACTATTCACCGCAGTCACAGCCTGAATTCTGCCACGCACTTGACCCCACCAGAAGAAGGGAACCTCCTGACTGCCTTGACTCAGAGAACTTTCCTATACCTCATGCAGATCTGTTGACTCCCATTGAGAATCCTGACCTAACATTATTTACTGATGGAAAACTGAAAGCAGACGTTATCAAGCAGGATATGATATCATTAATTTAAGCTCTACTTTAGAATATCATTCCCTACCTGAGATAAAATCAGCCTGGATGGCAGAACTAATTGCACTTACTAGAGCTTATTAACTTGCCAAAGACCAGAGAGTAAACAAAGATGCAGACAGCAGGTATGTTCTTGGAGTAATACATGACTTTTAGATGCTTTGGAAACAAAGAGTATTTCTTACTTCTACTGGAACCACCATAAAGGAACTTTTGAATGCACTGTACTTGCACATACAGATGGCCAACAGGCACATGAGAAGATGCTCAACGTCGCTAATTATTAGAGAAATGCAAATCCAAACTACAATGAGGTACTACCTCACACCGGTCAGAATGGCCATCATTAAAAAGTCTAGGGACTTCCCTGGTGGTACAGTGGTTAAGAATCCGCCTGCCAGTGCAGGGGACACGGGTTTGAGCCCTGGTCCAGGACGATCCCACAAGCCATGGAGCAACTAAGCCCGAGTGCCACAACTACTGAGCCTGCGCTCTAGAGCCCATGTGCCACAACTACTGAGCCCGTGTGCCACAACTACTGAAGCCTGAGCGCCTAGAGCCTGTGCTCTGCAACAAGAGAAGCCACTGCAATGAGAAGCCCATGCACCACAACAAAGAGTAGCCCCTGCTCACCACAACTAGAAATTGCCCGCATGCAGCAACAAAGACCCAACGCAGCCAAAAATAAATGAAAAAAATTTTAAAAGTCTATAAATAACAAATGCTGGAGAGGGTATGGAGAAAAGGGAACCCTCCTACACTGTTGGTGGGAATGTAAACTGGTGCAGCCACTATGGAAAACAGTATGGAGGTTCCTCAAAAAACTAAGAATAGAGCTACCATATGATCCTGCAATCCCACTCCTGGGCATATATTCAGATAAAACTATAATTCAAAAAGATACATGCACCCCTATGTTCACAGCAGCACTATTCACAATAGCCAAAACATGGAAACAACCTAAATGTCCATCAACAGATGAATGGATAAAGGAGATGTGGTACATATATACCATGGAATACTACTCAGCCATAAAAAAAGAACAAAATAATGCCATTTGCAGCAACATGGATGGAACTAGAGATTATCATACTAAGTGAAGAAAGTCAGAAAAAGAAAGACAAGTATCATATGATATCACTTACATGTGGAATCTAAAATATGACACAAATGAACCTATCTATGAAACAGAAACAGAATCATGGACACAGACTCGTGGTTGCCAAGGGGGAAGGACTGGGAGTTTGATACTAGGAGATGCAAACTATTATCTATAGAATGGATAAACAACAAGGTCCTACTGTATAGCACAGGGAACTATATTCAATATCCTGTAATAAACCACAATGGAAAAGAAAAAAATTAAATGCAGTGTACTTCCTATAGAGGTGGCTATCATAATGGTTTTGGCCCATGCAAAAAGAGACAATATGGAAGCTAAAGAAAATGCTCTCGCAGATCATTCTGCCAAACAAGTAGCCTTAACCAAGATTATGAGTCTATGCAAATCCTCAAAGAATAAATCTCTGAAATGATTCAGAGAATCGTTATAAAATATTAATGCTTAGGCTCCAATTTCTAAAAGAAAGAATGGGGGAAAATCTGGTTTTACCTTTCACTCAGATAATCTCTGGTTCTCCCAGGAAAAGCACTTGATGGCATCAGATGGTTTCAAACGGATATTAGCTAAATTTCTCTATGTAACTGCTCACACTGGTGCAGACAAATTGGTTACTGTCTTAAATTGGCACTGGTGGAAAAACTTTGGAAAGACAGTTGAAGTTATCTGTAGGTCATATGTTACCTATCAACAACGTAATCTTGGAAAAACCTGGAACCAAAACCTCAGGGGGCTTTGGAACACCTTCAGATGGATTGTACTCAGCTTCTACTCTCCATGAGCTTTGAATATATTTAGTTATTGTATGTCTATCTATATTTAGGATGGGTTGAGACCTTTCCTTGCCAAAAACCTACAGCCTAATAGTTGCTAAAATGCTGTCTGATTTTGTGTTTCCAACCTGGAGCAGACCAACTTTTATACCAAATGACTGAGGATCACATCTTATGAGAACTACTATAAAAGAACTCTGTAAGGTATTACCCCGCACTCAAAAACAATACTGTCCTTACCACCACAATCTTCTGGAAAAGTTGAAAGAATCGATATCATCTGTAAATTAAAATGATAAAAATGTTCAGAAACGCTTGGACTCCTTTGGCCAAGGATACTAGCCGTCATAGTCATAGAGCCCTCTCCCCTGAGAACACATCAGTTATTACCTTATGAATTGGAAACTGGAAGGTCCATGCATTTTAGGATTTCACCTCTGATACTAGACTTGCCCTGATGCATGCAGCTATGGCAAAATACTGCAAAGGAATCCTATGGTTTAGCCAGTCCTATCACTGACAGTTTAAGACTGCCTTCATACAACATCTTTTTTTTTTTTTCCTACAACATCTTCTTAAACAGCCTGGTCATGATCTTGGACCAGAAGAGATTTTGTCTACTGAAAGAGACATCAGAGAAAAACTGCTTTTTAAGCTCACTGGAAAGGACCTTATGAAGTATTGTTAATAACAAATGCCGCAATGAGGTTCCAGGTAGTCTATCGTTGGGTTCATACTTCACAACTAAAGAAGCAACTCCAAGTCTGATCCAATTGAAAGGCTACTCCAGCTCAGACAAGAGCTTCAAAATGAGGCTCGTCTTTCATTATTCAGGCATTTTACCTAGGTGTTCACATAACTCATTCTTTATGTGCAAAATCAGAGCAGTGGTGCCATTGGTGGGAGTCATACACACAGAAAGGACTGCAATGAACTTAGTAACTCTGGCAGCAGCTGTTAACAGTGCCATCTCTGCCCTAGATGGAGCAGAGAGCAATGTAAACTCATTGTCATGAGTATTAACGGGCGATCACACTGCTCTAGATTTCTTGTTGGCTAACTATGGTTGTGTCTGTGCCGTTGCTAATACTGCTAGCTCTATTTGGATCAAGGAAATAGACCAGATAGAACAGTCTATCTTGTTCCACATTCTACGCCATATATCTTATGGCCTATGGGATTCGTTCTTTTGCTCTAGGGTTGACAGTTAGGGTTCCAAATTTTAAAGAATCTTACAGGGATTATTAACTGTTCTTGTTTTTGTAATAGTGATCATGATGCTGGACCACTGCATGCTATCCACAGCCTTAAATGCTTCTGCACAGCTGATCGCTCATGAGATGATTGCCATGATGACATAACAAAAAGGTCAAGAAAAATCTCGTGATACTACTGACTGTATCTTCAAAAGGCGAAGAGCTGAATCTCTAGATTTCCGTGAATTACTCAACCTTTCACAATCCAGAGAATGACCAAAAGGAGGAATGAAGAGACTGAATATATAAACGGATAATGGCCAGACCATATATGACAACAGAACTCTGACCCACAACTTCTGTAACAGCTAGCTTAGGAATCCAAACCATAACCTCTACAGCAACCAGTCCAGGAAGTCAAACCACCTCTGCAGCAATTGGCTCAGAATGGTCAGGACTTGGTCACTGACTGCCAGCTTCCATATTTTTGGCCCCCTCTTCCAACGCAAGACCAGCCAGAGAAAACCAAATACGCTCCTCAAAACCAATCACGTAAGATGCTCCACTTCTAGTCAGCCTGCCCCTGGCTTCCCGAACAACTTCCAGTCAGCACAACTGAAGCCATCTTCTTTTTGCACCATAAAGCTTTCCTGCCATTCTGCTTGCCTTTGAGTTTCATGCCAAACACAAAGTGATGGTGGCTGACTGCCTTACTACAGCAAGCTCTGAATAAGTAACCTCTGTCCTTATTGGGGTTACCATTGTTTATTTACACACAGGAAAGAGAGGTGGGAGACAGACCCTGGCTGAACCCTGAGAGAAGCAGCCATGATTTGATTTAGAGAGTTATTAGAAATCAAGGTTTTCCCTGGATCTCGGATCCCTCAAAACAAATTCTTGCATTCCAAAGTGTCTGTGCTCAGGTTCTTTAAGTAGAAAAAATCTATTCCATGATATTATATCTTTTAATAATAATAAAAAGAAGTGTCCATTATTCAGCTGTCTTCAGCAACAGACAAGTTATTAAATGGGATTTCTATAGGCAATATCCCAATGAAAATGTTGGTTTGTTTGACTGATGGCTATCATGATATTGGAGCCTGGATACATGAAAATGGTGTTTTTACTGTCCATAAAGATAATAAATCATATTTGGGACTGGAGTCTAATTTACAGCTTATGTGCTTTTATATTACCTGCTGGCGTGCTAAAAGAGGTTGATGTAGACAGATAAATAAAACATACAGATTGTTAAAAATTTAAATATTCACTTAGCAGAATCCACTAAACTACTGAGTTTGGTGGATTTAAGCAATCAAACATGCAGATTCTTTAAGAGAAAATGCTGTTTAGGGGAAATGAGCTTCTACAGGGTTTTGGATTTTTCTTCCCCAAATATCCATTATTCAATTATCTCCACAACTGAAATGGCACTTGATGTTCTTTGCCTTACAAAAAGAAAAATGCCATCCTAATTTTTTGTCTTGTTTTGTCTTAGGCAAGTATGTCTAGAATGGAGGAAACCCTGGAACAATGATAAAGGCTTGTTCTATCTCCTGATGGACAGAAGGAAGAATACTGTGCAGTCATTTCTGGGCTCAAAAGTCAAGCAGACTTCAACAGGAACACTCTCAATGCGGAGGCTGCAGAGAGAGGCCTGCTGAGCTGGGAAAATGGTTGGTGTGATCTACATGCAGGCAATGTCACTTACTATTTAAAATTTAGGCTAAATTTAAGAGCCACTCTTTTCAAAAACATATTGATAGTTTGTAAGACTGTTGGATCTTGGGGATAACCTGTAGGAACCCTGGAGAGCAACACATTAATTAAAGGCCCCTCAAACTTCAGCTGATAATCAAGAAGGGTATTGGCAGAATTGATATCTAGAGTCAAAAAAATCTCGCATTAGACCTTTGATCTCCCAGTGACTGGAGGGATAAAGGTTCAGCTCATCTGCAAGTTTCACAAGGCTGAACTCTATGTTAGGAGACTCAGTAGAAATGACTCAGGGATTCTTGACTACTTCACTTGGCAGTAACTGCAGATTTCAGCCCAGTCTTATAGCTTTGGTCTGGAAGCTTTTCTCAATGGCATGAAGTTCCTCTATGGCATATGTGGGTATTTTCTAACCCATCAAAGAGTGGCTTAAGTATTGTTGGGTGGCAAGTTTCTTCCCCAAGTCTGCTAATCCATGCCTGTAGCGAACTCAAACAGAATATCCTCATTACCTCCTCAGAATAATAATTACACTTCAGAGACTTTTCACATATATTAGGTCTTTGGTTTTGAAAGTATGTTCCAAGGACCACCTGGGATAGGAGCAAATGGAGGTTTAGGGATCTCACACCAGCCCTACTGAATTAGACTTTCCAGGAATGGGATCCTAAAATTTGTATTTTAATAAGCTCTCCATGTGAATCTTACACATACAGCTGTTTCAGAACCATTGCCTGTGATCCTCAAGCCATCCTTGGAGAGTGGTAAACCAGGGATCTTGTCTTACTTGTTCTCAGCAACAGATGAACATTTGTTGAATAAATGAGTGAATTATTAAATAATAGAAATTATTTGAAGTATGAGGCAAATAAGAGTCAAAGATCACTTTCCTTATTATATATATATGTATATATTTATATTTATTCTTATATTCCATTTAGCTTTGTATCAGAATGCTTAGGGAGCCTGTTAGAAATTAGGGTCCCCTAGCCCCTTTCCAGACCTACACTCCCATTCCTACAACAATGGAGCTTTGCTCAGTACTCTGAGTATCAGCCACCTTTCATGATTAACAAAACACAGTGAAAATAATGATGGTAATTAAATGAGATTGAATTTATTATCACAAAAGCCTGGAATAGAAGGTTCTGTTATCCATATTTTATATATGGAGAAACATAAGGTGAAGAAGATAAATCCTTGCCTTATTACCCAGTAAGAAGGAGATCCACAAGCTTAATTCACATCACCAGTCCACAGTGCTTCTAACATCATGGAAAAGACAGCCTACACATATAGAGTATATTCATCCTCAAATCTTAAATGTTGAGATTAAAGGAGGACAATAGGCAAAGCTACCATGTCATAGAGTCTTTTCTAGCAAGTCAAATCGGTAAGTATTTAGTGATAGTCTAATAGGTACATCAAAAGTTACACAGTAATACTGGAGCCAGATATCATGGCAAGACAGTATAGAAAAGCTTCGGGACAATGCTCCATTCTCAAATTAACAACCAAAAAATCAACTATAAATCCAATGGCGTAAAAGCAGGTCATGCTTGCAATAAACTGAGAGGGTATCTGGGAAGAGGGATTCAAGCTGGACTTTGCAGGGAGACAAGTTTTAATAGTCAAATGGAGTGAACAGGTGTTCTTTTTATCTCTTTATTCAACATGTATGGATTATCTTTTAGAGACTAAAAACTATATTAATTAACAAGGAGGTAGTTTCCCCAATATTTCATCCTTTTGGGAATCATCTGTATCCCATTTCCTGTGGATAGAGTGGGACTGACTGTATCCACCTGCCTCAGGAGTAGACACATGACTCAAACATGGGCAGTTAAGTCCTCAGTTCTCTTGGCCACAAAGGGATAAGCATGGGACCCAAGATGAACTGATCAGAGTCCTCTCAGGAGGTATTCTTTCAGAGAAATTAAAAAGTATTAACTTTCCCAGCATAAGCTATATATTCCAAGTATGCAGTGGTTGCATATCATCTTCTCTGGCTACATGGAGGGAGCCTTCTTCCATGAGAGAAGATACAGGCAGTGAGCAAAAGAGTGAGCACTGATAATCATTTGACTCCCTGAACCCAGGTCTGACTGGAGCCTGGACCTTTTCAATATTTGAGCCAATAAACTTCCTTTTATGCTTAAGCTGGTTTGAGTTGGGTTCCTTTCTTTTGCAGCCAAAAGATATTCCAACCAGTAAAGCAATGACAGAAAGTAAAAAAAATCAACAAGCTTATATATAGTTAAGCAAACAAGAATACTAATAATTATAATGCAGTGTGATACATGTTATAATAAATCTTAAGCACAAGATGCTACGCTAGCACAGAAAAGGGCCACCTTATTCCTTATCTGGAGTTAGAACTATCACACTTCTGCTGCTGAATGGTATCAGTAGGCATTTATTAGCCTTAATCCCTCTAACTAATCTTTCTCCTCTACTATAAATGGAAATGATCATTCAAACCGATCAGTAGACAAATCAACGTAATTGTCTTCTAAATACATAGCATATAAGCATTAAAAAATGGCACAGAAACCACGGAGAAGATTCTTCCTTTATCTTCTTGACTTATTAAGGAAGTTATAATTTATAAGCAATTTTAAATGAGACCTTTCTTCACTAGAGAAACTGCCTGAAACTCAACATCAAAAGCACTATTTACAGTCTCTTAAAATCCTTTATTTTCTAGTTAAGTAGAAAATGCCCCGTTCAACAATGATCTTCAGGTCCGCAGATCCTATGGAGTTAAATATTCTCTGAAACCTGTCCTAATTTGTTTTTAGCCTCAAAGGAGTTGAGGACAGAGGTAGAACAAAATGAGGAAAGGGGAAGAGCCTGATAGACAGACAGATAGACAGACAGGCAGATAGATAGATAGACTCTACCTGTATAGTCAGTCATGTGTATGTTATGTTATCTTCAGTAATGGATAGATGTCAAAGTTAGGATGACTTCAGGTTACAGCCGGTATTACTCAATGGCAGGGGGAAAAAAAAAGCAAATGTTGTATAGGATTGTCAAAAGGAAGGAGCACCAAGATTTGGCAGGCTTCGTTGTAATTCAAGGGAAGGGAAAATTTCCAGCTCAAGAAAATATAAAAAAGTCAGTGTGAATCCCTAGATGAAAGGGTAAAAGATGCTGGGAAGTAGAAGGAAGGTGGGTTTTGGAAATACATGACTAATTGGAAGTATGGAGAATTTAAGCAAAAATAATGGAATAAATTAAATTCTGTTGCAGGGACTAGCTGAGATAGTCTTCTACGTAGAGCAGAGAAGAGGAAAAATAAACCCCTAAGATTATTTCCTGTTGGCTAATTCCATGATTTTTTTGAGGCCTGAAGACTTTTACTGAACCTGAATTTAAGCAAAATTAGCCCTAGTTGGTGCTCTCCCTTACCGCCAAATTGCGTTTGCCTTGCCACTTCAGCAAACTCGAGAAGTAACTCTTATACTACAGCTCTGCCTCCAGAAGGATAGGAGAAGCAGGGGGGAGGAAGCACTTTTATCTGTAGTGTATAACTTGCTGTTTCTAAAAGAGGGCTTAAAGAAAACTCAACAGTAGACAGTAAACTCCTTAAGGATGGGCGCTCTGTCATCTCCATCTCCATCTCTCTGCCAACACTGCTCTCATAGCTCTGCACATGGTAGAAGAGGATTAATATGAGTCTAATGAATACAGGTGGATTAATCAATATTCAGCAGAATAAACAAAGCTAAGAGGCCATCAATCGCTTGTCCTGCTAAAATAACTGGGCCCCTTGTAGCCAAATCTCTCTAGAAGAATCTCAGAGCCTAGCATAATGCTAGCCTCACAGTAGATGCTCTAAATAACTGGCCTTTTAATGAATGAATGAATGAATGCCGTGGATTCAAATTTCTGTATTGAACCTTTCATCCTGGTTCACGTACACCCCCCAATCACTAACACAGCATTCAATATAGAGAGATCATTAACCAAGGCAGAATGGCCAATTTCTCCCTGCCCTGGTCTCACAGTTTTGACGATGTTAGATGAGCTTTGGATACAGCAGTTAGAAAACTGTCCTTCTCCAAGGAAAAACTCCCCAATTACTGAGATAGTTTCTGCAGGCCCCCCCAGATGAATTCACAGAGATGTAGATGTCGACCCTGAGGGAGGGAGTTTTTTCTTTCTCTGCTTGCTCTTATTCAAATGCTGTGCCCAAGTCAGTGACTTTGTGGCTTATTTGCAGAAGAGCTTCTGTACACAGGCGTGCTGCCCGTTTAGAGAACACATTGTGTGCCTCGCTCTGGAAGACTGCACACTATTTAACCAAAGGATCTGAATCCTTCGATACATTTTGTCTCTCTCCACCGCTTTATGCTTGATGGGAAAGGCAAGATGCAGAATATTTTCCAAGCAACGGATCTACGATTTTCACTGTAAATGCAGAGTGCCCCAGGTAGGATTAGGCAAGCACCTTCTCAAGGGTGGGGGAAGTGTACTCACGAATGGGATGAAATTTAATCCAACTCATATTGTTTATCTGAAATGTTTCTTCAAAGCAGGTGGTGACGCTAAGTGACACTTCAAAGTCTCCTGTCAGTCCTAAGAGAATGTGAAATCCCACGTAAATGGTCGTGTTTAAGCTACTCTATCCCGATGCCCCCACTTGTTACCTAGAAGAGTGTCGGAATCACAGCCTTCACTCCCGATAGGGAAGAAATATCAGCCTGACCCCTCCTTCCAGGGAGGCTTCTTCCTCAAACTACCTATTAAGCAAGCATAGAAATAATTTCTTCCTTTGGGTGCAAATGTGGTGACAAAAACATCCAAAAGGGAGAAGGCTAAAATTGAACAGGAGCAGCCTATAGTCAGAGGAAGGCTTATTGGAGTCTATTTCTCCACAGCTGCACCATCCCTTCTAACAGAATCCCTGGACCACTTTTGTTTGAGAATATAAGAAAAGCTCTTTTTCCCAGAAGCGTACACAGAAACAAGTCATGTACCTATCATGAGGTGGTCTGCAAGGCCCCTTAAAGCCCATTCATGAAATTTCTAGGGGATCCTTGCACTCCAGGTTAAATGTTCTTACACCAAACTTTGCTTTTTTTTCGGTATCTTCTTGCCTTGATCAGACTAGGGAAAATATCTCATACTGTGGGGAAAAAAAAAAAAAGGAAAGAACAAGAATCTGGAACCTCTGGGCCAGCGCTAAGGTATTAAAAGAAAGCAATGAACCTTCCAATTACCCCAGCCAGATTCTTGATTCCCACTCTAGGCTTCATAGCTTGCACGAACAATGAGAGTAGGATGCATTCTTTCATCTAGCAAGTACTTCTTGAGCATCTCCTATGTCAGCCAGGTGCAGGAGAAGTCACTAAGGTTAGAGATGAAAGGTGCTCGGTTGGTCTATAAAGAACTCGTAAAAAATATAGACAAGTACTGCATCATAAAACAGTATGGTGCTAATACGGATGTCAAGATGAGTGTTTCGCGGGAGCGAGGCAGATTGGGGAGTGTTGGGAGCGGCTGGAGAGCAGCAAGGAGGTCTCCGTAGGAAGCTAATGCCTGGGCTGAGTCATCAGTGAACAGTAGCGAACTGTGGCGAGAAGGAGGCAATGGCAGCTTGGAGGTGAGAAGGAACAGGATGCTTTCAGAACGGCAAGCAATGGCATGACTGGAACAGAGGAAGCGGTGAAAGGGAAGGCTGGAGGAGTAGGCAGAAGCTATCTTGAAGAGCCTCGTAGAACGTGCTAAGAAGCCTGGATTTTATTGAAGAGCAACCAAAGAACTTAAGCTGAGGAGTGTCATCCAGTTAGCATTTTCGAAAGGTTATTTGTAGATGCCCCCAAATATTTAATGGTTGGATTGCCAAAGGGTTCTAAGACTTCATAGAAGAGATGTCAGTCACTCCAACTCTAGATGATTCCAAAGCAAGTAGCAATCAGAGCACTTATACATTCATACCTTCCAAAGACCCTTAGCTTTATATACATAGGCAGTAATTCACTTCACTGCAAGTCCTTCTGGGTATAGAACATAATGACCACATTCCCAATAAAAATGAAAAATATCTTTATTGTCATAAATATATTTACTTTCATTGTATGTTTTGAAATACAGTGTGTCAGCTTTCTATTGTTGCTATAACAAATTACCACAAAGTTAGTGGCTTAAACAATACAAATCCATTATTTTACAGCAGGTTAGAAGTCCAGTACGGGTCTCACTAGGCTATAACCAAGGTGTCAGCAAGGCTGCATTCCTTTCTGGAAATTCTAGGGGAGAATATGTTTCCTTGTCTTTTCTAGAGGCCATTCAAATTTCTTGACTTGTGGTGTCCTTCCTCTGTCTTCCAAGCCAGCAAGTTGAATCTCTCTCTGACTTTTGTTTCACAGTAACACTGCCCTCTGACCAGAGCTGGGAAAGGCTCTCCATTTTAGACACTCATGTGATTAGATTGGGCCATCTGGAAAATCTGAGCTAATCTTTCTAACTCAAGGTCTGTACCTTTAATTAGATCTGCAATGTAAATCAATACATTCAAAGCTTTGGGGGCGGGCTTCCCTGCTGGTGCAGTGGTTAAGAATCCACCTGCCGATGCAGGGGACACGGGTTCGAGCCCTGGGCCGGGAAGATCCCACATGCCGCGGAGCAACTAAGCCCGTGCGCCACAACTACTGAAGCCCATGCGCCTAGAGCCCGTGCTCTGCAACAAGAGAAGCCACTGCCATGAGAAGCCCGCGCACCGCAACGAAGAGTAGCCCCCGCTCAATGCAACTAGAGAAAAGCCTGCACGCAGCAACGAAGACCCAACGCAGCCAACAATAAATAAATTAAATAAATTTATTTTTTAAAAAAAAGCTTTAGGGAGGCTTCCCTGGTGGCGCAGTGGTTGAGAGTCTGCCTGCCGATGCAGGGGACGCGGGTTCGTGCACCGGTCCAGGAAGATCCCACATGCCGCGGAGCGGCTGGGCCCGTGAGCCATGGCCGCTGAGCCTGCGCGTCCGGAGCCTGTGCTCCGCAATGGGAGAGGCCACAACAGTGAGAGGCCCGCGTACCGCAAAAAAAAAAAAAAAAAAAAAAAAGCTGTAGGGGGTTAGGACATGGGCATTTTGAGGAGGGGGGAGGGAGCCTTACTCTACCTACGCAGAGGGATTTGGCAATTTCTCCTTCCTGCCACTGTTACCGCTTGACCAATGAAAGGCAATTTGACAACACAATATAATACAGCTTTATCTACTTCTGTCTTTTATTTTTAGCTCATTGAAAGCATTTAATAACATGCTTATTTATATCCAAGGAGTGGGTTAAGGCCTTGAACGTGCTCTCAATATCATCAACCACTGCAGAGAAAAATAAATCAGTGAAGGAATCAGTGTTGGCAGATGAGGCCAACCGTGGAAACTCAACATGAGAATCTGAGGCAAGTGAAAGCTGAGGAACATGGTGGATACAGGCCTCTGAAGAATCATCTGAGTAATATGATTCCCCTGAGACTAAGACAAGCTATAAACCTGAAAATATTATCAAAGCATTGAAAACCAGTCAAGAAATCACAAATATCCATGTGTTTAAAATGAGCTAATTGGGGCTTTCCTGGTGGCGCAGTGGTTAAGAATCCACCTGCCAATGCAGGGGACACGGGTTCGAGCCCTGGTCCGAGAGGATCCCACATGCTGTGGAACAACTAAGCCCGTGCGCCACAACTACTGAAGCCTGTAAGCCTAGAGCCCAAGAGAAGCCATCACAATGAGAAGCCCGTGCACCGCAACAAAGAGTAGCCCCCTCTCGCCACAACTAGAGAAAGCCCGCGTGCAGCAACAAAGACCAAACGCAGCCTAATTAATTTTTTAAAAATTAAAAAAATAAAATGAAATAATCAACATTGTCAACAAGCATTCCCCATCCACCATGTATGTCCCAATGGCAAAGCTAACGTATGTTGTATTTTCCACAGCAACAAGCCTATTGTCAATACTGCACCAATAAATTTTAACAGTTTAAGCTTACTAAGTCGGCCAGTGCCTAGAAAAGTAGTTTAGATTTCAGACAAGAACCAGAGTTCTCAGCCCTCTCTGGCCATTTACCATTTTAGAACACTCCAACTTTCCCAAGAAAAGCCCATCTGTTTCAAAGGACATTACCTTTTCAACGTTCACTTTGAGGAGAAAGTAGCCAAGCACGCATATTAGACAAATGTTAAATCTCAGTCATCTGGCTATATTCAATACATGTTTCTAGAACACCCAAATGCTCTGATTCTATTCCAAATAACCACAAGTTCAACCTCAATTTCTTTTTTGACTCTTTGCTGTGTTGTCCTGAAATTCAGACTGTGTTCTATGATATCAATTCTAAAATAAATGGAAGATATTCTGCTTTGGGGAATGAGATGACTAGAGGGGAAATTAGGTCACCACCACATGGTGCCCTGGGATGCTCAGAGGGGACTCACACATTGGGCAGAGGTAGGAGATAGATTCGTTTCCAAATCTGAGGGCTACGGTTCAGTGGTGTGTAAGATATGTTCATCTTAAGGATGGTTCTGGATATTGCTGAGCTGTACTAGAAAGAAAGGCCCCTGAGAAATGTCCCCCGAAGGCTCTGTTCCAGATCAAGTCATCCTGCTTAGAGACATACGATGCAGTCCTACAGACTAAAAGTAGACAGCCAGCTCTGGGGTGTGATTTGAGATGCACCAAAGTCTGCCTCTCTCCCTGTTCTATGAGAGTCCCTCAGAGAAGGAGGGATATGAGGGATCCTAGGAAGCCAGATAGGATTTGTATCAGCTGAGAGTATTGGGGGACGATTCAAGGGAAAGGTCATGAGCAAACAAGCTTGGTGTGTTTGGAGAGGTAGGAAGAGATAGTTGGAGGGGCCATTTAAGGTCTTCTAGTGCAACCCTGTACATGAGCCCATAACGCAGAATCAGAACACGGAGGAAACTGACAGTTTACGGAGTCTGGACTCTGACCTCTAGGCAATGACAACTGGAAAGTAGGCACTGGGGAGGCAGGGCAACCCACCTGAAGCCACCTTGGGCAGGAGTTTGTTTGAGCAGACTGAGGAAAAAGACGGAGGGCCGTGTAAATTGCGACTGGAAAGAAAGACTGGGCATTCCCCCCTACTTCAATGGTTTGGTGTTACCTTTGTTTATTCCTTTTACTTTTATTTTTCAAATTATTGAATTCATAATGTTTCAGAATGTCTCCATTTAGAGGCATACATACAATTTTAAAAAATCAATTTGTTTCATATAAAACATCTTCAAGCTTACCTATTTCTCAGTAATTTATTTTCCCAGAATTTTTAAACACATATTGCTATATTGAAATGTGATATATGTATATGGACATGTATATATGTATGCGTGTGCATATATACACACAACTATATAAATATATTGGTATATAAGCATATGTGTATACATATATGCATACACACATATACATTTTTCTTTACTTGTGCTTCTCCCATTACTGTTTATCCTTCTCTGTAATGTTGTTTTTGAAAAAAATTCAGTGTCACCTAGCTGCACTGAGTGGAAAGGGAAGAACTGTGTATATACACACGTGCTTGTCCACATGGTCTGGGCATACCCCGTTCAGGGGAGCATTTATGCCCACAAACAGAAGCCCTGGGACAGAGGGCTGGGTACCAGCTGCAGGGGTGAAAAGGATTAGGGAGCCAGTGAGTCCTCAGAAGTTCATTCTTCCTAACTAGCACATTCCCAAACACTTTTTCAAGTAATATCTTGCCATGACAGACGTGAGGACCATAATGAAAAGGTATGAAAGGAAATGGATTAAATCGATAATTAGGTCAGAAGGTTTAATACCTAGAAGAGATGTATAGAGAAAACTGTCAAAGGGTGATACGTTTTTGTTTTTATACCTACTGCTCATCCAACAGCAGAGGCTCTGCCCCCAGACCCAGCAAAGGGTGATAACAGTAACTATTTCTACTCCTGAGACCTGGCAAAGTTTCAGGAGCTCCAGTATCTGCTGGCAAGTGGTATTTAACTTGCTCACTCCTACAGCCACAATGTTTGAGCATGGACCCCCAATGTCAGCATATTTATTTACAAATTGTTATAAAACATACCCACATAAAATGTAAGAAATACAAATCTATGAAGGATGACATAAAATGGGATTAACTGTATTTTAAAACTAACATTTGTATCGCATACACCACATGTTGGGCACTTGTTGGAGCATGTTACACATATTAACTCATTTAATCCTCATAATAGCCCTCCAAGTAGGTACTATAATTAATCCCCATTTTACAGATGGGGAAACTGAGTCGTGAGGCATGTAAGTAATTCATCCAAGGTCACACAGCTTGTAAGATTCAGAACCTGAGTTCAAACCCAGTAGTCTGACTCTAGCATCTGAATCCTAACCTCTGCACTACACTCTCCGAATTTTTCTAATGCTTCTCTAATTGTTATTCTGCCCCGTTGATCAGAATGGCATTAGTTACTCTCTCAAGACATGATGTGCACTTTGGGAGAAGCTCATCATCAATGACGTGGCTATAAATCTGCGTTTGAAATAGTCCTCTTGGTAATCATATCTGATTAGATTTTCTTTATTTTTTTACCACCCTGATGGAGCTGACCAGGAGCTTTGAACGAACAGGGCAATTACCAGCATGGCCATTTTCTTTTGCTCCCTTGTGGATACTCCTTTGGCATTATCATCAAGTCACAGGTGCTTTGTAGAATATCTGTTTAAGCCAGTTGACCATGTTGTGAGGGGTAGTTTAGTTAAACAAGATCATTGACCCTTAAATCCATTTACCTAGGCAACATAAATCTCCCTGTATCAGAGTAAGCAAAACTCAAGTCAATTTCCACTCCCACTCAGTTCGTCAGGATTCTAAACACTTTGTCCAGGACATGACCAGCTGACTGTCACATAGGTTCAACGAGGACACCAGTGCCTATCAGCAGCAAAGCTTAAGAACTATCCTTCGTTAAGATAAACTTCAGAAAAAGTTCTAAAATGTTATTCCATCACCATAACGTCCCCTGTAATAGGGATGTACATACCCTACTCTGGAGGCCCCTTCTCTAGCAGAGTATTTCTCAAAGGGGAGTCCTCAAACCATTTATATCAGAATCAACAGGGCTCTTATAAAAATCTGGACTCTTGGACTTAAGTCCATGTTTACTGAATGGGAATCTTGGGGTAGGACTCAGGAAATCTGCATTTTACATGAGTTCTTCGTATTATCCTCATACATATCAATGTTGGTAGCTGCTGCTTTAGGGGCTGCTCAGTCCCTAACACAACAATAACTCCCAAGGTTACAAGAGCCCTTCAGTGGCATCTACCTCAACTCTCCAGCCAATACTTGCATATCAGAGTAAAGAACCAAATACAGTGATGTTGATTCTCCTTCCCCTGAAGAGAGGATACATTTGATTACTGACTTTCAATTACTCAGATATATTTTGTTTCTTCAGTTTAATTATGACAACCTGGGAAATAAATGTGCTTGCTTTCTCATAATATCTGTAGTTCTGATTCAGCACTAGAATATAGTAGGCCACAGCCAGCAAAGAGCTTTTATCTCATGTGATGCCTGATTAATTGCTAGTTGCTACCGTGAGTACTCTGTGGACAAGGATTCTGAGATGGAATTGGGGCATAGTAATCAATCTCTGATGCATTATCAATGTCTGCCATGGAAACCATGCAGAGAAGTGGCAACTAGGGATGGGCATATGGTGACATCAATGAGCCATCTCAGCCGTATATTCTCAAAATGTATGAATACAGGAAGATATCCCAAACATTGCCTACGTGAGCAAATCGTCTCTCACTTAGAGAATTGCATGTTTTTTCAGGTCATCTCTGTCTTGGAAGGTCATTCCCAAAATAAGGTGGCCAATATATAAGGAACTCATACAACTCGACAGTAAAAACACAAAACAGTTCAATCACAAAGTGGGCAAAGGACCTGAATAGACAGTTTTCCAAAGAAGACATAAATTGGCCAACAGGTACATGAAACACTGCTCAACATCAATAATCATCAGGGAAATGCAAATCAAAACTACAATGAGAGATCACCTCACACCTGTTAGAATGGATATTACCAAAAGACAAGAAACAACAAGGGTTGGTGAGGGTGTGGAGAAAAGGGAACTCTCATACACTGTTGGTGGGAATGTAAATTGGTGCAGTTCCAAGGAAAACAGTATGGAGCTTCCTCAAAAAATTAAAAATAGAACTATCATATCATCCAGTAATTTCATTTCTGGGTAATACCTGAAGGAACTGAAATCACTATCCTTAAGAAGTACCTGCACCATGTTCACTGCAGCATTATTTACAATATGCACAACATGAAAATGACAGAAGTGTCTATCAAAAGATGAATGGATAAAGAAAATGTGGTATATATACACAGTGAAATATTAGCCATAAAATAGAAAGAAATCCTGCCATCTATGATGACATGAATGGACCTTGAGGACATTACCCTAAGTAAAATAAGTCAGACAGAGAAGGACAAATACTGTATCTCATATGCAGAATCTAAAAAAAAATCCAAATTCATAGAAAAAGAGAAAAGATTGGTGGTTGCCAGTGGTGGTTGGAGGGTGGCGTGGTAATGGGTGAAGGTGGTCAAAAGATACAAATTTCCAGTTACAGGATAAGTTTTGAAGATGTAATGTACAGCAATGGTGACTATAGTTAACAATATGGTATAGCATATTTGAAAGTTGCTAGGAGTAAATCTTAAACGTTCTGATCACAAGAGAAAAATTGTAACTATGTGAGGTGATGGATGTTAACTAAACGTATTGTGGTAATCATTGGGTTTTATATATATAAAATAATCATAATAATCATGTAATCATATGCTAATCATTATATATATAAAATCATATTGTACACATATTTATACAATGTTATATGTCAATTATATCTCAATAAAACCAGAAAAAAACCCACAAATAACAAACAAAACCACAAAAAGGTAGCCAGACCCTTCCAGAACTGAAGCAATAGCCACTTAAAAAGAATACTTCTGGGGCTTCTCTGGTGGCGCAGTGGTTTAGAATCCACCTGCCAATGCACGGCACGTGGGTCCGAGTCCTGTTCTGGGAAGATCCCACATGTCACAGAGCAACTAATCCTGTGCGCCACAACTACTGAGCCTGCGCTCTAGAGCCCACGAGCCACAACTACTGAAGCCCGCGCACCTAGGGCCCGTGCTCTGCAACAAGAGAAGCCACCACAATGAGAAGCCCGCGCACCGCAACGAAGAGTAGCCCCCGCTCACCACAACTAGAGAAAAGCCCGCGCACAGCAACGAAGACCCAACGCAGCCAAAAATTAAAAATAAATAAATATTTTTTTTAAAAAAAAAGAATACTTCTGCCATGTCTCTTTCATGCCCACCACATATGTGGAGCCTCAAGTCAGGAGCACACTGGAGTTAGCCACAGACCTTGGACAGCTCCCACCATATTAGTGAAGGGGAATCATAAAACTACAGTTTAAAACAAGAAAGCAAGCTTGGTTTGTTTTTTTTGTTGTTTTCTTTGTTTTTTTTTGCAGTACGTGGGCCTCTCACTGTTGCAGCCTCTCCCGTTGCGAAACACAGGCTCCAGACGCTCAGGCTCAGCGGCCATGGCTCACGGGCGCAGCCGCTCCGCGGCATGTGGGATCTTCCCGGACTGGGGCACAAACCCGCGTCCCCCGCATCGGCAGACGGACTCCCAACCACTGCGCCACCAGGGAAGCCCTCTTATTAGTATTTTTGGCAAAGATAAACTGGATTCAAGAGAAGGGGACATTGGGATTAGAATACTAAAATGGGTTAAATCCATTGGACCCACTGGACATGTTTCAGGTTGTATTACCTGAATAAATGTTTGCTAGGTGGATAGATTAATGACTGGGTAAGAGAAATAAAAGAATTTTTACAATTTCAATCTGTTGAATGTTTGTTGGGTTTTCATCTCATCTGGGCCACAAATTGGAAGAGAAAAGAGTATCCAAATATTTAAATTATAAGTTATTTATATTAACATTGTAAATTCAAGAAAGCAAGAATGTTCTACCAAAAAGTTTTAAGTCGAGAAGTGTTCATCATATTCATCATTGTCATTGTCATTGTTATTAGAATAGCTCATAGGATACCATGGACTAACACAACTCCTTTTGCTTCAGAGAGACAGCTCAAAAGGAAAAACACCTCCTCCTGCTAGATACCCTGTGTTTTATTTCTTCCTGTAAGTGAGTATTTGTAATTGAGTTGTGAAAATCTGGAAGTGCCGACCCAGCTTTTACTGGCTCCCTCTGAGCTCTATAACTACCATAGAATGAATGCTCAGACGAGGCTGAGAAAGAAGAGTTCATTTCCCTCTATCATGTCTCGTCTGCTTCAAAAGAGAAAGCGTAGCCATGAGGGAGGACCCTCCAGCAGCTGTCAGCTGCTCTGAGCATCACCAAGGTACCAGCACCCAAACACTGTATTTAACCTGCCCCCAAGTCCTGCTCCTGGAAAATCAGCACAAAGTTTCCCAAGACATTATGCTTTTCACCCTCCAGAACTCATGAGATGATTCAAGTGAAAAAGCTTTCAGAGGACAAGCTACTTTTCTTCACCAAGTACTTATTTGGCCTTCAGCTTAAACACTTGGGAGACACACTGCAAAAGGAGGAAGCACGAGTTAACTTGCCTTCTTGACTTCTGTATTGATAGGTGGTTAGTGGCTGATGTAAAAGTGATCCAGCCCAAAACTGTTCCACCCGTTATCTATTTAAGTGGGACCATCAACTACCATTTCTGCCTGCTGGGGGCAGAGCTCTTGATTATGACATTAAACATAGAGCAGGAAGGTTTCAATTTGATCCTACTGGTGACTTACAAATTAGGATTAAAGGACACTAGATTTTTGCTCATGCCAACTACCACCTTCTACACACACAGACACCTCCACTTACCCTCCCCCTCAACCCTTGCTTCTTTCGACCTCCTTGTGCAGCTACTCAACTTCTATACTCTCCAGGGTCCCTGAGGGTGAAACATGGCTGTTGATTCCCACATCCTATGGGAACTGGTATCTGGGCAGAGTGTCCTCTGCTGAATTTCCTTAAAGCACAGAGGATCCTCAAGATTATCTGAAGTTAAAAGTGCATTTCCTTGGATTAGGATTTCTTCCTGGAAAAATAGGATTCCATGGCAGGATCATATAAGAGCAGCTCTCTCAAGGAAAGCTAAGCAATTCACCAATGCAGAGAAGTTCATGAAGAAATTTTTTAATGTATTCATTTATTTTCCATACACATTTTGCCTAGAAACCCAAAAAGGAAGCTGCAACGTAAGGGTCAAAGCAAAAGAGAAGAGTGAGAAGCAAGGTGGAAATTTCTTTTCACCATTAGTGATGTTTTGTCACAGACAACCTAGCCAGCCTTTTCACAGCCAGAGCAGAGAGGTACTTGTAATCACCCAGCACTTTGAGCTCAATAGAAAATGCCTGCAAATTTCTGAAGCCTGAGCACAGGATAATTTCATGCCTGCTTCCCATATGCCAGTGCTGTGTTGAGGGCTCCTTTATCACACTTAGCAGACAGCCTCCCCATGCTGCCCATGTGTTTGTGTTGTGCTCCCTCACTGAGCTTGTCTGTGTCAGCATAGACATTGTCAGAAGCCCCAAGGGCTGAATGTGGAATCCATCCAGGAGGGCAGGAGAGCCCAGTAAGCCAGGCAGTGGGAGGCCACTGCCCTCTCCCCTCCAGCTGCTGACTGTGACCACCTGTGCGCACAGACTTTTACAAAAACAAACGCCGTGCAGACCTGACCTTGGTTTTTGAAGCAATTTTCTAAAACAGGGAGCTAGTTGTGACGGTCAATTGAAGTCTAGTCCTGTCTGCTGACAGTGTTAGCTGAAGTGATTGGAATTTGAAAGCAGAATTTTGTTCAAAAGAAGGTGAAGTGTTCTGGCAACAGGAACAGTCAGTAAATAAGTAATCACCATTAAATTCATATGGATTTCTATTATGAAAATAATAGTAATTCCTCCACTGTCCTACCCTCTCCATGTACTTTGGAAACTGGAGAAAGCTCTCATTGTCCCAACTCCAGAACGCGGGCATGAATTTCACCATCTGCCCTGCCCTCCATCTAAAGAAAGACAACTGCCTTCAGATCTTCAGCTGGTAGACAAAACCTCACGGGCAAATGTTCATTGCTATGGGGGTATCTGCTACGCCACCTAAAGAGTAAGGAAGTTAATTTCCAAAGATGCGTCACAGTCTAACCAGAGAGGAACTTCCCTTTCTCCTTTCCTTGGGTTGGGCTGCCAGCAGGGAAGGTTTGTCACAAAATACCATCCTACCATTCTCAGCCATAGCTGTTCTACTCTTACTGGAATTTGAAGAGAGACAGTTTCAACTCCATGTGCTACTTGAAAGCTTAAAAGAAATATTTAATAATTAGAATACTCATTACTTGCCCCCTCCAGAAGTTTCCATTTTAATTTTCACTTGCCTTTTGTGTTGGAAGCAAAAAAAAAACACAAAGTGGCAGATAGATCAGAATACACTTTCTTCGTAGGAGAGCTCTGTCACAATAATGGCACCTCCTTAAATACATGTTGTCATGGCCCCCAAACATCTATCATTAAATCTGTTCATATTTGTGTTTGAAACACTTTCCAAAACTTAGGCTACGTTACCTTGAACTTGCCTCTCTACTCCCTCTATATTCCATCACACGTGGTGGATTCCATCCCACACGCGATATGGTTCAGACAGGTTTACATAGCTGAACCCATCACTGTGCTCCTGGTACCTCTTTCAGCACCCTCAAGATGGAAGGTTGAAATTTCCAAATGAATGCTTTTCACAACTACCAGATGAGGTATGCAATATGGTCCACATTTTGCTTTAAGTAAACTGAAGTTCCCCATCATTGCTGGGTTTAATTTCATCGCTATCCATTAGGCTCCTACCTGTGTTGTGAATTTTACCAAGTTAGTAAGGTAGAAGTGATTTCTACCATCTCAAGTTATGGGGTTATGTGTGAACAGCAAGAGATGTCTATTGGAACACAGCCTGGAGTTTCACATGCAACACTGAATTTATATTCCCTGTGTTATTAAGGATGAATTTCTCAGTTTCCCACAACTGGTCTGAATTAACTGAACCTGATATTCCCGATAATATCTAACATGGGGTTTTCGAGTTCCCATAGAGCAACCTCTTCCCAATTCCCCACACATCTTATTCATTCTCACCTTCCTGTCATTGACCTTTTGTTCCTACTCCTTTCATGGCCAGAGAGACGCTTTGAGTTCAGAGTCACTGGTGGGGTCAGTCACACTTTATTTTGCCCATTCACACAGCTAATTTGTTCCTCATGTTAATGAACTTTTTAAGTTGAAGTTTAATATACATATAGAAAAGTACACGTATCATACATGTACAGGCCTGTGAATTATCATGAAGAGAGCAAGCTTCTCCCCTCTGAGATCAAGAAACAGAACATCATTAGCACCCCAAGGGAGCCCCTCTCTTGTCCCCATCCAGTTAAAAAGCCCCTCCTCCCCCAAGTCATCCGTTACTCCAGTGCCACAGATTAGTTTTGCAGATATCTGAATTTTATATAAATGGACCCTTCAGTACGCACTCTGTAGCATCTGGCTTCTCTCACTCACTATTATGTTTGTGAGACACAGCCATGTTCTTGTCTATAGCTGTAGTCTGCTTTCATTGCTGTACACTATGCCATTGTATGAATATATTATCATTTATTCATTTTGCTCCTGGGAAATATGGGCTGTTTCTAGTTTGGGGCCATTACAATAATGCTACTATATATATTCTTCCATGTGTCTTTAGACACAGACATATGCACTTTTCTGGGTATCGTAGCATCTACAGTTAATTCATCCCTATCCTCTGGAGTTGATCATTTCCTGGTACTCTGGCCCAACTTTCAGCTGTCCACACCATGACTATACACTTGAAGGGTCTCTCTGGCCACCAGAGTCCTCTCTGCCTACACACTAAGCAAGCCAGAAGTACTAGAGGATTATTAACCCTGGGATAGGTTAATAATGGGATCACCCCTTGGACGAGATTAACTAGAGTTTCATCCTGGCTCCCGGTATTTCCCAGTATAAAGCTCCAGACACACCCACAGGTAAGTTTCTTGATAATGCATGCTTTATTGGCTTCCTTTCCATGCCTGTCTCGCTCACTCACTCCCCTACTTTTACTGAGGTCACCTCCCAAATAAACTACTTGCATTTAAACCCTTGTCACGGGAACTAATTCTGGATGAACCCAAAGTATAACACCAACTTTCTCCTCTATTCACTACTCTTTACAAGAGTAAGTGGCTAGCCTAGAGATTACAAAATTAATCTTTAACTTATTCAAGTCTAATATAAATTAAGACGTATACATCTCAGACAACTCAGAGGCTTTCAGACACTAACTCCATCTACCCCTTCTTCCTTTTGAGCTTTTATTGTCATGTTTTAAGTAGGCTTTAAACCCAATGATATATGATTATATTTGTTTCATGCGGGGGATATTTAGATTTACCTGCATACTCTTTCCATCCTTTATTTCTTCCTATATGTACATGCTTCTGTCTGGGGTCCTTTTCCTTGTTCTCGAAACAGACTTTATTATTTCTTTCCTTGTGGGTCAACTGGTAATAATTTCTCCGTTTTTATTAGTCTGAAGTTATCTTTACCTTGCTTTTTGAGAATATTTTTACTGGGTGTCAGATTCTAAATTAGCAGGATTTCCCCCCCTGCCGGCATGTTGAAGCTGTCAACCATAGTCTTCTGGCTTCCACTGTTTCTGAATAATATACGTATTTCTTTGAAGGTAATATATATTTTTTTCCTATTGACTGCTTTTAAGGTCTTCTTTTTTGTGTTTAACAGTTTCACTATGATGTGCTTAGGCATGGGTGTCTTCTATTTACCCCACCTGGGATATGAAGCAATTCTTAGATCTTCTGACTTGAGGCCTTGTAAATTTTGGGAAAATCTTAGCAATGGCTCTCCAAATATTGCTTCTCACCCATTCTCTCTCTCCTAACTTTTTGGACTCCGATGACATAATATTAGGCCTTTTTACCATATATCTTTTGTGCTCTTTTGGGTATAATTTTTTCTTCCTATGTTTTATTCTGATTTTTTTTTACTTTTGTGTCTAATCTGCTATTAAACCCATATATTAAGTTCTTAAATTCAGTTATAATATTTTTCAGTTTCAGAATTTCCACTTGATAGTACCTTATAATTTTTGATTCTCTGCTGAAATTGTTCATTTTGTTAATTTCTGGAAAACAGTGATAACAGTTATGTGAATTTCCTAACTGGAATATGTGGGTTTCCTATGTTTGAATTTCTACAGACTTTAGTCCTCTTGATTTTTTGGCTAATTTTTTTTATTTCTGCATGCCTAATTTGGGTTTTTTTTTTATCTTGCTTTGGGGCTTTGTTTTTAATAACAATTACCACTTTAAGGCTCTGACCAATGTTACATTTCCTCCAAGAAAGGTCTTACTTTTGCCTGTGGCAGGCAATTAGGGTAGAAGTGGATCTTCATCTAACCTGGGATTGAGGTAATTTGGATGGAGTTTCAGTCTCTATGAGGACTGGTGAGTTTCAGCTTTTGTGAGGGTTGGTCTATTTCCAGTTGGTCCCTAACTCCTAGAATGTAGCCCTTGAAGGGTTCCCTCTAAATGCCTCAAGTGCTTATGAGGGCTCTTCTCCCTTGGCAGATGCTTAATTTCATTGTTCCTTCAGCCCCACGGGACCATCAAAACTGCCTCAGCCACTACTTTAAAATTTGCAAATATCTTGGGAGATAAGGCAGTGCCAGATGTTATACCTGCATCTCTGAACTTTCCTTTTCTCCAAGACCTTCAAAAGTCTTTGCTGCCTTCGAAGCTTTTCAATGGCTTTAAACAACAGTTTTTAAAGCCAGCTTTTCCAGTGGTGTTGGCGGGAGAGTGGATCTGATGCAAGCTAGTCTGCCAGAGCCCAACCAGTTAGTTTCTACCCAGCCAAAGTCAAGCTCAAGTCCTTCCTCCTCTAAGAGTCTTCTCTGTTTACTCTGGACCCTACGGTTCTCTTGTATCTGTGAACTTTAATGGCATTTTTAGTCTGCCTCATGCATTTTAGTACCTGAGCTCATTCTCTTTTATTTTCCTCCACTAGTTTATAGAGTTACAGAATTAAATTACTATCATAATATACAACATATAATATACATGTATTCACGTATATTCAAATACCGTATGCATTATGATTATTACAATTACATAATCTACAGCATTAAATAGTTATAAATTGGTATCTCAAACACTTCTAAATTTCCTGGGAGCCCAGGACCTAGCACTTATGTTGCTTTATATTCATTGGAGGAAAACTTGGAAATCCAAAAAATCGTAGAAGTGGACCCTCTTATTATCCCTATTCACCAGAAAGACAGAATTAATTTGATTAATATTGCTTTGGGTAAGTTATTTAACATCTCTAAACCTCAATTTCTTCATCTGTAAACTAAGGATAGTGATACTACCTCATTGGGTTGGTGGGAGGATTTAATGAGATAATTTATGTGAAATGCTTAGAACAGGGCATTACATTATGCTCATTCCGTTAATGTCAGATATCAGAGTAAGAATAGAGTTTTCATGTTTATTTCCTGTTTCCTTTCAATGGTCATGCTCTCTGTATAACATAATATCCCACTGATGTTTAATTTTATGTCATTAGGCAACAGGGGCCAGATATGGAACAATAAACTGAAGGATTTGCTTGGGAGAGCTTGTACTGATTTCACCTCAACTCACACAGCAGGACATGTGTACATAGGGTCACACTGAAGGCAAAATCCCTACTTTCTCTGGTTCTTTCTCCCAACTGCTCAACATAGCCAGTTGCAAAATACTCATTCTCCATACCTCTAGCATCCCCAGGAGAGTCTCACACAGGTTCTTGAAAAGTACTCTGGCCCTCACCCCCGGACCTCTTGCCAGTGTACAAAGCTCAGAGCTTTACAACTGCTGGTGTCCACCAAAGGACAGTGACATTTGTGCCAAGGGGGCTTCTTTTCCATGTTCTGGAAGGTGTGAGTGGCAAGGTGCCAAAGGAATCAGAATCCTTGCAGGCATCCCTGGGCCAGGGCCATTCTACATTCTCTGCAGAAATGAGAAGGATGCCCCCTCTCTGTCTCCATGTCACTCTGTCTCCTGGACGCCAAGGTTAGGTCACTTGTTAGGTGGAAGCAGCTTCTTCTGTTTCCTTCTGTGTCTCTTTCTCTAAGGGCAATCAATCTCCTCCAGGAAGTCCTTCTTCAGACAGAGCTCCACATACTAAGCTTCTCCCCAGAAGTAAACTGTATCTTGTTTAGTGGAATTATCTACACATCTGAATTTATTTGCAGCTATTGCTAAGAGAAAGAGTAGCAAGAAAGAAGTAGCAAGAAGAAAGTTGACACACAGGGAAAAGGCAAGGAAGAAAACTAGTATTTACTGAGCACCTCTTGTATCTCTAGTCCTTCCTCCCAGAGAAAATCCAGAAAGAAAGTTTTAGTCTAAACAAACGCACAAAGTTGCTATAAACAACCCCTGGAGGTCCTCAGACAAGAGTTCTCTGCCCTAGTCCAGTCTGGTTTAAGCTTAACCTGGCTCCCGTAGATTGGATTACTGCCTTCCTTTTTCCCTGACCAAAGTTCAACTGCCTTCTCCAGGTCTCACTAGCATCAAGTATCAAATTCCCTTTGCTTATGTGGAAAAAGGGAAAAGCAAAGGCTCTTGGGTTCAGCAAGATGGTTTCTGTGGAAATCTCCACCTGCCTCTGAGGGAGGAACCACAGAACGGAAATAGCCCCGCGAACAGGGCAGTACTTGGCAATTGTCTCAGGCGACAAAGCAGCTCAAAGGCTGACGAACCAGAGTGCTTTTCTTGTCTAACACTGAAAGATTAGTTCTCCTATAGTAGAATGGAAGACCACAAATAAAAACGGTTCAACTTTTATGCATAAAGGGGAAAAAAAATCAGACCATATGGGTAATTCAGCTACAATATACACAAGATGCAGCCTTTCACCACTCCATGGAGATGGACCAATGGGCTTTTCAAAGGGCTTCGGAAGGCAGGGCCTGCCAGAACCCAGATCAGAGGTTGAGCTTGGTACAACCCTTTAACCCAAAGCAAGCAGTTAGAGGAGAGTGTTTGGAGAGATCCCTTACGAAGTCAGAGCCTGACAAAAGGAAAATAAAATTGAACTTCTGTTTCCTTTCTCTAGGCCAAGTTTCCTTTTATTTGACTCTATTAGTGAATGTGGTCCCAGGATTGCAATAACAAAACGTCTTAGACTCACCATCATATAAGAACAAACTACTTTAGAAACATTTTCACACTTTCAAGCATCACTGTAGGCCAGGACACGAGAAACGTGAGTTTAAAAAATTTTTAAACCTTCCAGGTGTACTTCTTAAATAAAACTTTCTCTCTCTCTCTCTCTCTCTCTCTCCATATATATATATATATATATATATATATATATATATATATATATATAAAATGTATGTATAATTTTTTTTTCCATTCATGGAAGTTAAAGCCTTCAGCAAGCCTGATGCTTGCTAAAGGAGTTGACCGTTCTGCTGTCGCTTTTCTGTGTCTTGCAGATGAGTTTCGTAGCTCTTTGGATAGCAAGGGCATTAGGAAAGCTGGAATTATTAACCAGGGATCAGGGGCCGCCTGAGGCCACTTGAATTTCTGTGTACGAACAGCATCACAGAAGAGTCCTGTTTGGACTCGGCCTGTGAAGGCAGGTCTGGAAGCTGCTCCAGTCCATTGGGATCACCAGGAAGCCATTCAGCAATGCTACTGCATAAGATTTTGTATCCATTCCAACCAAAGTAGAGATTATATGGTAGTTTTGAGGCGCTGTATCAAATAATACGGTGTAATTTTTAATAAAGGTATCAGATGTTTTGGAACTAGAAACAGTCTAAAGGACACATTTTTAACATATGATAGCATACTGCACATGCAATTCTCAGAATGGGTTATTTAAACCACAGGTCTAAATTATACATACACACATATTTGCTGGTATATTCATAGACTGTTTCTGCAAGAACACATGAGAAACACGAGGATACGTGAGAAACAGCAGTAGACTCACTTGTAACCATATACCCTCTGGAAACTTTTGAATCTTACTCTATGTGCATGTGATGACCCATTAAAAACAAATCAGTATTATTTAACATAAAAAAATCAAATGATGTCATGTGGCTTAAAGTGATCTTCTAAAAGTCTCTAACTACGAAGATGAGAAGGCAGCTGGTCCCGGGTTGGCGGGGGACCGGGCAGGGGGTGGATCCAGGGTTGACATCTCACGGAGCGAATGCCCCTGATCAAGAGGGAAGATGAGGCATTAGTTTGACAGATCGCTACCTCGGCACCAAGCACCATACTCACCAGGGATGGGTGAGGGATACTGAATGTCACAGCAACGTCCTCAGACCCGCAGAATATTCAGAGACTCCAATACAGAAAATAAAATACAACATGATTCTATCGGTAAAAGGGGCAGGAGTGGGATGTGATATGTTCTCATATAACTAGTTAAACCCACCAATAGGTTTCTTTGCTGCAAAATAAATTCATTTTTCTACACTGTAGACACTGAACAAAGGTGTTTATGACTTAAAGGTTGCAGTCACTGGCGTGATGAAACACTGACAACTCCCACAGCTGCATGAACCCCTGTGGAGTGTCTCAGGAGCTGTAGCCTGAGAACACCGGAGACAGCATGGGTACTTCACTCTGAGAGGCCAAAAATGTGAACTCTGCTACTTTCTTGATGGGTAACTCTGAGCAAATTGCCTAACATCTAGGAGCATCATTCTCCTAACCTGAAAAATGGGAATGAAAATCTCTGCATTGCAGCCTTGCTGTAAGGACTGCGTGTATATGCGTGTGTGTGTGTGTGTGTGTGTCTGTGTGTGTCAGGGTGGCGTGAGTGTGAGGGGTGTCATGTTATTATGCTGGCATGTAGAAGAAGCTCAATGAATGGTGATTGTTCAGATCCTGGTTATTATTAATAACAGCTCTGGAGAATGGAAGAGACCCTGATAAATGTTTAAGAGTGATCTTTAACTTACCACAAAAGGAAAACATAGCTCATAAAGAATAAACGTGAACCAGAACAAACAGCTAAATATGTGCTATGCTTGTGAGCATAAATTTTCCTCCTCTTGGTTTATGGCGCCCATGATTATCTCTGTCAGCTGGGATATTCAGAAAAATGCGCTATATGAAAGAGCAGGCCTATTCTATGGAAATCAATCAATAAAATAGAGTCCAGAAATGACAGCAGCCTGATGACTATTTTACTCGATCTGTTTATCTATTTGTCTCCCTGCCATCTGTCACAGCCATACCTGAGGGGAGTCTCCAGGGGCTTTACCTGACGGCAGGGGAGGCAAGGTTTAGGGTGGAAGGAAGAGCCAGGCACTGGTGGGGCAGCACGTGCGGCTGCTCGAAGGTCAGCCTGAATGGTGCAGGACTGGAGACGTGCTGTTTCCTCCCTGTCCCAGGGGCCCACAGAAGCCAGCTCGGGCCAAAGGACAAAGCCCAGAACAGGACCAGACCCTCTACTGTAGATCTACATCTTCCTTATTAGGAAATGGGTCAAAACAAAACACTAAGGACGAAGGGATCAGGCTGGGGCTCTCTTAGGTGGCAGCAGGAGGACCATGGCCAGAGACCCTTAACTTACATGGGGAGCCAAGTTCGCGCTCAGGGCAGAACAGGCTAGTGCTCGGTCATCAGGCCACAGGCAGGGACATGGGAGGCTAAAGGTAAAGCAGGCTGCCAGGGAAGTTAGGCCAGTGGATTCCTGCCAATGGTTGCCTGTAACGGGGCTGATCAGGGTTTTACTTGGCAGCCCTTCCCACAGGGAGAATGTATTTGCCCTCAAGCAGACTGTCCTGTTGTGAAATAGGAGAGGGAAAGAGGAAGGAGTCTGGTCCTGCTGGGGCAGTGACCACCTCACCTAGGGGCCTACCCTGTCTCTCCTGAGCAGTCATGTCAATTCATTCATGGAAAAGGAAGATCTGGTAACTCCTGGATTAAAGTCAAATAAAGTACACATTTCTAACCACAGTCTACCAGATCCCACATGACATGGCCCCTGCCCACCTCACTGACCTCATCTCATGCCAATTCCCACTTTTCACACTCCCCACCAGTCACCCTGCTTCCTATTTGTGCAAAGCTCAATCCTACCTCAACAGCTTGCCTTTGCTTGCTGGTGTCTTGCTCACTCTTCTCTGACTGTGAGTAGCTCTTTCATATAGGCCTTCGCTCAAGGCCACCTTCTTTGAGAAACCCTCCAGGGCCACCACATCTACTGGAGCCCCATTGCCTTTTATCTCTCATGACACTTCTGACACCAAATGTGTGGGTTTTTTTTTTTTTCCCCACATCACCCAATTTTCCAACTCTCCAGACACCAACTGCGTGTCCTGCATTTCAATTCAATTCTGACACTGCTGACACTGCAGTGTCAATTCTGACAAGACTGTTCCCCAACTCTAGATGCCAATTGCAAGTCCTGAGGCTTCCATGCTTCTGACTGACTGGCTATAAATCAGGGGTTCCCACAACACCCTCCTCAGGTTCCACAGTTTGCCAGAATGGCTCACAAAATTCAGCAAAGCATGTTACTTACATTTAGTGGTTTACTATAAAGGAACAGCCAAATGGAGAAGATGCATATGGCAAGGTGTGTGTGTGTGTGTGTGTGCGTGTGCGTGTGCGTGTGTGTGTGTGTGTGTGTGTGTGTGTGTGTGGCAGGGGGGCGGCTTCCATGCTCTCTCCAGACATACCACCCTGGCAACACCTCAATGTGTTCACCAACCAGAAGTTCTCTGAACCCTGGTGTTTGGAATTTTTATAAAGGCATCACTATGCAGTCTCTCCTGACCCTGCAGTGCAAGCTTTCCTTTCAGCTCCCAAAGCCTGTCTTCTTGTCTCTCACCTTCCTCCAGTCACACAGCAATCAGTGCTCCTATCCAGTCTTAAAAATACACTCAGGAAAATAGAAGAGTCTGACGGTCCTGAAATGAGGTGATCATTAATTTAGCATTTCCTTGTCCTCTTCATTCTCAGCCTCATGTGTAAGATGAGTAATGTTTTAAACAAACGGGATCATGCAGCTGGGAGGATGAGAGAGTTAGTATCAGCAATAATGAATATTCCTGCATTTTTACAGAACAACTATTGATTGCCTAGAAGAGTTTAGAGCTCAAGGTAACTCTACCATTAGATAGCCAGTTAAAAACTCCAAACGATTCATTATTTCTCTTTAAAAACATATTGTGAAAGAAATGGAGTTGCATTTTCTATGCTATGAAATGAAAAGAGCTAAAGATGGTATTTTCTCAATAAGCCTACACTGTGATTAAGAAGAAAATGAATATCACAGAAGAAAATATCAGCTAAGATGAAATGAGAAAAGGGCAAAAGCTGAAATCCAGTAATGTTTTAGCAATTCAAACTTCCAGTACCTTAATATTCAGTCATAAGATAAAACTGAGTTTTTAAACCTTTGTAACTTGAACAGTGACTATATACGCATAAGCATCACAGTGACGTCATGCCTCTAACTGGCTCCTCAGTTTCTGGGTTTTCTCTGGGCCTGAGCTTACGACCCCCCACTGTGTCTCACTTTGCCAGGAAGACGCGCTCACTGAGGGCCATGAGCTACTGTCCATCACAAGTCCACCCGACCGCAGGCAGAACCCAGATACCTTCTGCTGTTTTTCCTCTGGCCCAGCCCACAAAGCTGCTCACCTCTCCTTCCTTCCCCAGAGACACCTGCCACTTTCCTTCTCGACAGCTGGAATGCTGTTCTCTACTCTTCCTTGCTTAACCAAAGGACTCAAAGGTGTAACCCATTTCTACCTCCCTGAGACCTAAGATACATAATAGCCACCCTGTTCCCTTGGTAGAGACACTTGGTTTTCTGATGCTCCTTGAGAGCACAGTCTGGGCTTGTGTTTTTGTGTACTGCCCTTGTACCTGTTGCTGATAAGATGTTGGGTCTGTGATAATATTTTTAATACTAAATTGGACCGGTGATGCAGCTACAACCCCCTCTTCTCTGCCTCAGTTATGAAGTCTTGCCGCGTTCATATCAATCTTAAGTACTGCCCTAAATACATCTTCTTACTCAGCAATGTGACAGTAATTGTTGCTGTTTGTTCTTTGAGAACCCGCTATGTGGAAATCACCGATCATACATTAACTCTCCTCGAATGCCTCATTGAGATGGGGTGAGAGTTATTTTGTAAACCATGACTCATCAATAAGAAAAGAGGCCCAAAGAGACAAAGTCAGTTGTTCAAGTTCACACAGCTATTAAGTGACAGAAAGAGAATTCAAAATCAGGTCTGTTGGAAATCCTTATACCACCTCTTCTCAAATGTCTGACACCTTCCTGCTCTATGAATAATTCTCAAAGGAGTTTTCCATTTGCAGAAACATTTAATTCTATGAATGGGAGTCCAGGCAGTGGGCTGAGCAAGCAGGAACAGCTTCATGTTGTATGAGACTCATTATTCAGGCTTAAGGTATGTAGCTCAGAGAGACCAAGAGAGCGAGATCTAGGACCATCGTCTAGAATATTCTGAGTGAAACAAGAGCTTGGGGCTGTGTGATTTTTGTCTCCACGCTGGCCTCCACCAGTGGGGGCACTTTGCCTCTCAGGGAATATTTGGAAATATCTGGAGACATTTTTGGTTGTCACAGTTGAGGAGGTGGGTGTTGCTTAGTGTCACCTGGTAGGCAGAGGCCAGGAATGCCGCTGAACATCCAACAATGCAAAGGACAACCCTCTCCCCATCAACTCAGCCCCAAACATCAGGGGTGCTGAGTTGAGGAGCCCTGGCTGAGAAGGAAGAAAGCTTTTACAGTCCTGCTCTCAGGCAGCCCCAGATGCCCCTCAGGTTGGCTCTCTGGATATCAAAAGGGTCACTGGCTTCTTAGCTGCTTCAGGTGATGTCAACTTTTAGTTTGGGGTCTGAGTGTTAGAGGAGGCTTTAAGTCCATGCCTGTACCTTTAAGGTACAGCCTTGAGAATGGGGTCTGGCAGCGCCTCTTACAGGACCACTCCTGGGATCTTGAGACCATGTCTCACATCTGATACCTCCCAGAGGGTTTCTGTAAGAACATGTGGCCTTGTCATTTCAAGCCCTCTTCTGTCATTTCTGCCACTCTAACTTCCCCCCATTTCCCTTCCTCCATACCCCATCTTTTTCCATTCTGTGCTCACCAGCCTGTTTCAAACGCTCTCTGGCCCATCCTCTGCCTTTGTCTTCTGAGATGCACTCACGTCAGCATGTGCCACAGCCCAAACTCAGTTCATTACTTGCCTCATTTAGGAAGAGAGAGCAAGAAAGGGAACTTCCTCAGCCACAGAACTTCTCAAAGTCTTCAACAACCCTGCTTATATGACCACACCTAGAACAATCACTTCACCTGTGCAATGTCAGAGCTTGGGGCAGAATTTGGGACCAGCGTTCATAACCCTTCAGTTCTGGAACCAGGTGTATTGGAAGAATTTCCCAAAAATGCTTCCCCCATGTAAGTCCTCAGGTTTGTTCTTAAATCCCCCCTTCTACTCATGGTCTTTACTCCAGAGTCCAAACCACAGCAGAGAAGGGCACCACCACTAAAGAAACTAGTGGAAAATAATGTATTATAAGCCAAAAATCATTAAAATCATATTTTATAAGATATATTCATTAAATATATTCTGAGTAAAGAAAACACTTTAACCTTGAGGAGGCACAGGGAAAAAAAATTGCCCTTGGCTTGGTGATTGTTAGGGGGGAGTTTACCCCATGAATGATATGACTTTATATCAAAAAATAAACTAGGACTTCAAGAGCGCAGAGAACAGAGCCTTAAATAATGTGTTGAGATGGTAACTGAAAAGATACCTGGAGCCTATGCAAACTCAAGAGTCAGAAATTATATATTTCCTTCTCTTCCTCATAAAACATACTCCACAATAGAATATTTCACCTTCCATCTAAAAACATTTCTCTTCTCCTCGCCCCTGCCTCATAAATAACAGTAGTGAGGAGAAAAATTAAGTGGGTATCCGCATTGTCTGAGATGCGTTGCAGAGGTCCATTACTTTCTATAGCAGGTTTCAGATCAGAATCGTGTCATGTTTTCATGAATTTGGTCAAGGAGCCTTGTGTCACGACTCGAAGAGTGCCGTAAGACAAAATGCTGTTTCTGGCCACATGCAGTTCGGGGAGCGGGCCAGCTCAGAACTTTTGAAATACCAGGAGCAGATGAAACCTTGACACATCGACGGTAGCCAACTACTCAGATACCAGGGATGGGGGTGGGGGCAGGGTGCCACATCTTAACCTGCTGCGGGAATCGCAGATTCACCCAGTGCCTCATTCACTTCCCAACGCTCTCGAAGCTGGCTGGAGGCAGCCAGTTAATCCGCATGTGTATGACAGAGGGAGACTAGCTTGGAAAAGCCTTCGCCACCTGTGAGGACAAGATGTGCTTTAGGAAAGGGAATTTAAACTCAATTCAAACTCAAAGGGAATTTAAAGTGAAATTAAACTCAATGAAAGTTGACCAAATACCCTCTACATGGCAGATGCAGAATATATTTAAGGATCTTACTAGAACAGAGGGGAGACAGATAAGCAAGCTAGTATTCACCGATCAGTCTAATGAGCCACAAACGGAGCACAGAGCAGGATGTGAGATTCTCTGGTGAGGGGTGGAGATGGCTGGGATGTTTCACCAAGAAGGCCGTCCTTGAACTAGGGTTTTGAAGCCCGAACAGGAGTTCTCTGGCTAAACAAAGTAAGAGGGATAATCTAGAAAGAGAGACTATTTATCCATTCACATGACACAACCTATTTGTGGGAGGGAGCATAGGAGAGTCTCGTTTTACATTTCTAAATGCCTAAGGGTGTGAGCCCAGGGATCCTCAGGGAACCCTTGAATAAGTTGATTTATCCAGGAAAAGAAGACCAACAAGGAGAAAATTTTATGACTGTGGCTGGGGACAGAGATGAGAAAGCCAGTAAGCATAAATAAGAGGCACCTTCTGGACCCAGGGCAGTCCTGATCGCGTGGTCTGAGCTCTATGAATAGAGTGCTGCAGAAATAGGCTGGAGGAGCAAATGTACACGAGGGAATTTTGAAACATGGTGCATGGCCACTATAAATGGCATCAAAGAGTGACACTAAGTACAGGCGACACATCAGTGCAAAATACAGCACTCCCCTGGCATTGAGAAATTTTGCTCATTATGGAAGGGCAAGTTAGCAGAAACTGAGATGCTTAGCAGGAGATGGCAGATGCCCAGTGGACATGGAAATGCCCAGTAGGTGCCTAGCAGGAATAACGGAAGCTGGAGCAACATGCAGTGCCCAGAGGATACTGGCAGAAGAACAGAAGCAATCTAGTGCAAGCCAACCTGTTTGGAAACCCACTGTGATGGGGCTTCACATCCGGGGCTTCACATCCAGGGCTTCCAGGGCTCTGCAGATTCTTTATGCAAGACTGTGAACACAATCCAATGGCATTAGAATTAATATTATTAATGGGATGCCATTGGTACCTTCAGGCTAGAGAGATCTGGAGCAATTTTTGGAGTTCTGTATTTACTGAAGAGTGAAACAGAGCAATGTGACATTGGCTTGGCTCTCAGGTGGCAAGAAAATGGATATCAGAAGCTAGAAGGATGGCAGTCATGTTATATAAAGGCAAAACACCTGTCAAACTTTTTTTTTTATATGGTGAGTAAGGAGGCAGACATGCCTACTCAGTCTATAGCTCGAAGAAAAGAGGCTGAAATATGGAGTGTCAGTAATAAATGCCACTTTGGAAAGAACTGGCTGATTTGCAAGCAGAAATGAGAAAGGACAAAGAGCGAATATGCAAGGCTTTGCAGGACTGAAAAGCTTACTGCTTCAAGACTCCAAACACTAAGAAATGAGAATTAAAAATAGTCCTGAATCACAAACATTTAAAACCTCTTTTGATTGATTAAAGTGGCCCAATGTAAAGATCATATTAAGGTTATATGATATCTATGCCACACGTAGTTTTAGATATCCTTCAGGTGACCATCGTAAGGTTGAAACAGAAAGGGGCATGGAAAAGAGGAAGCAATGAAATAAATCGGTATCAAGTATTATATCTAGTAATTCTTGAGCATGCTTACAGGCATCTGGAATTGACTAGAAGCAAATAGATCAGAAGATGATGAAGTTTTGAAGAAATGGTACTGCCAAAGAAAAGTCTTTGACTATTCCAGTGGTCCAATAACCTTCAGGTCCTCTAGTTTGCATGAGTAGGAAGAAGGCTGTAAAAGCGATGCAGCCCCTGAGAAGGGCATGTCCCCCAACACCTCCTTCAGATGTGGCAAGGAAGACATGCAAAAGAAAGAAGAAGAACATGGCCCATAAGACAGACCCAGAGGCAAAGGAGAACAATGAATGAGACAGCTGTCCCCAGAGAGCGGTATCAGGGCCTACAAAAGAAAATTCCCCACCTTCAAGGTAGGAGGCCTTCAAACGCTTGCAGTTCCATAGCTGCTAAGGACCAGTGGCTGTGCTGTGTTTTGCATGCTTCCGTTTTCCAAATGAGAGTCTGTCCTGAGGTTACCCTGTCTCTGCTCGCCCACTGCATATTGGATGTGTGCGGCGGGGGCAGAAAGGATAATTTGTCCTTTTAGTTCACAGGTTGCTGAGTCAAGAGAGGCCATATCCAAACCTGATGGGGAAGAATGCACATCACTCAGAAATCACAGGCTGTGAGCTGGATACAGTGACCAACGGGGACTCTGGGTCAGCCCTTATGGGGAGGCAGTGAATACGTGCTATGTGTTGGAATGAGGGGCACATGGATATTTAGTGACCAGAGGGTAGCAGAGGCAACTTTCTGATAACCAAAAGTTTGTGGGTGCTCTGGCTAGAAAGCAGCTTCCCCGTCAGGACTACATTTCCCAGCCCCCCTTGCATCTAAGTGGGACCACATGACTACTTCTGGTCAATGAGATGTGAGCAGAAATGATGTGTGTCCCTTCCAGTATGTGGCCATTAAGTATTCAGTATGTCTTCCTTCCCTTTATTCTTTTCCCTTTATATGGGCACCTGAGGCAGCATCTCAGGATGTAAGGAGCCTAGATCCACTAGAAGGAGTCTGAGTAACCACTTAAAAAGAGGGCCACCTAGAAAAGGTATCTATTCAGGAACAGCTACATTGGACTCTGAGAACAAGAGAAATAAGTTCCACTGTACTAAGTGACTGTGATTTTGTTGTTGCTGGTGTTAACTGGCCTGACTGACACGACCAGCACAGCCTAATGCACAGAGGTAAGAAATACCACATGTGGTTAAGGAATTAAAACAGTTTATACTGTGAAAAGCTAAGATGAACAGGGAGGATGGCAGGAGTTGAAGCTGGAGAGGTAGGCAAAGAACAGATAAGTGTTTCTCAAAGTGTGGCCCAAGAACTACCTATATTCAAATCTCCTGGGAGTCTAATTAACAATGCATTTGGGGGGTTCCATCCCAGACCTACAGAATATCTTAATAAGAGGCCCACAAAACACACATTTTTAACGAGAACTCAGGTGATTTGAACATACACAACAGGTTGAGAGATACTCGGTTGGACGGTAAAGAGACCTTGTGTATCATTTTAAGATTCCTTTATCTTATTTTACCACACAGACAAATGGCAACTGGTAAAAGGTCATAACTGGTGAAAGGGAAGCAATATGATTATTCTCAGTAGGGTGTTAACTCCATGAGGGCGAACAGTTTGTCTCTTTTGTTCACTACTATATCCTTAGGGCCTTAAATAGCATCTGGTATTTAGTACGTACTCAATAAATATTTATTGAATAAATGAAACAGATCTGAGTTCTGATAATTAACTGGAAGGGAAGATAATCGCTCTTGTTAGGATGCCATTAAAACCGTTGAGGTGTGAGATGATGTATTTTTAACCTAAGGCAATAGCGTTGAGAACAGGGGAGAGGGCATGATTTTGAAATATACTTACAAGGATAAATTGGTGTGTCTTTTATTTTTGGTTGCGCCGCACAGTTTTCGGGATCTTAGTTCCCTGACGAGGGATCAAACCCGGGCCCTGGCAGTGAAAGTGCCAAGTCCTAACCAACGGACCACGAGGGAATTCCCAAACTTGTGTGTCTTAGTGACCGATTCAAGTTAAGTAGCTGGGATAAAAGGGAGGGTCTAGAAAGACTGATTTCTTTTTTCTCGTCTAATGAAACTGATGATCGTGTTATTCACCAAGATCCAGAACTTAAGTCAGTTTTCAGGAGGACATAAGTATAGTATGGGATAAACTGAGTCTGAAAGTCTGATAATACACCTAGACATTCAGTACATGGTTGGCTGCATGTTTCAGGAGCACACTGAAAATAATACAGATTTGGGAGTTTGCATTCATTCATTTACTCTTTCACTCATTAAACGAATATTTACTGAGTGTCTTCCTTATTAGACAGTAGACTAGGGGTTAGACGTACAAATATGCCTTTCAAGAGCCTTAGAGTTTCATGAAAGGACAAAAGAGTAGTAAGCTCCCTGAGAGAGGTATGCCCAGGGAGGTCAGACGAAGGGTACCAAATCCAGCGGGAAGGCTGAGAGAAAGCTTCACAGTGGAGGCCTTCAAGGAAATCACACGACAGACAGAAACATCAGCGTGGACAGAAGTCAGCTGCAGCAGATTCAGAGAGAAGCCAGATGGCAATGATTGAGAAGTGGAGGGGAGATTAGGAAATAAGGACAGTGAATTTAACACAAGACTTGCAAGAAATTTTGACGCAAAGGAAAGAAGAGAAATGGGTCAACAGCTAAAGGAAGCTTTAAAGAGAGCCAAAAATTCCATTTAGAAAAAGAGAGCACTGAGCATGTTTTCTTGCAGAAGGACCAGAAAGGTAAAAGTTATAGAAGAGAGAGAGGTGAAAGCTGATGAAGCAAAATCAGAGAAGACAGAACAGGATGGAGTAAGTTCACTTGACAGAATGACCTACAGACAGGACGTAAGAGACCACTTCTTCCACTGCTCATGGTGGGAAGAAAATGCACAGATGGAGATGATGTCTGGAGGTGGGAGAGAGTGGGTGGGAAGGGGAAGGGGTCTGATGCATGTATAGGAAGCACTGGTAGAGGTTTTAAAGATGGAGCCAGCATGGCATACTTCTGGCAGGGGGGGAGGGACTAAAAGAGAAAAAGAAAAATGATAGAGTTATAACTTTTAAAGAGAAGCTAAAACCAATCAATCCAACATGTAGAAAATATGCAGTACGACCAGGGATGATATTAGTTTTTATAACATATACTTCTTCCCAAATTATTAGAACTTCATAGCATCCTGGGAGCCTGTTAGCTATTTATCTTTGCAACCCTATACCTAGCAGAGTGCCCTGGCCCATGAGAAATGTTTGCTGTGTGAGTCCTGGGCCCACTCATACTGCTACGACATTTATCTATTTCTAACAGCTACCAATTTTGATTTATAATAAAACTAATATCTTAATTAAAAATAAATTACTAAGAATTAAAAGTAATAGCCATCCATTTCAGTAAAATAGGCATCTCATAAGAGCCCTGGACAAATATCACCAAGATTACATTCAGAAAACCTGCACATGGTTCAATGCAACTGGGGAAAAAACAGGCTAGAATTCATGACACTACCTCTAGTTGCTCAGAGTGATTTGTTGGTCTCTTTATATTCAGACAAGATTCCTTTGGATTTCGAGTAAGATTTAATCTCCTAAAACAACATATGCTCAACTCATAATTGTTACCAAACATATGTTCAGAATGCATAAGCCAGAAGCTCTGATTTATGCAAAAGCAGAAGGCAGCGAGCCTATTTATCTTTTTCCCATGCTCAGATTCCCTGCAGATCCAATATGAAAATAGTCATGGAAACTGTATCATTTCCTTTCTTCAGGTTTACCTGAATAGGTAATAGAAGTATGATTAGATCAATGATTTCATTGTTATCACCCTACTCACCATGACCAGCATCGCCACCACCCTCAGCAGCAGCAGAATAAATGCCTCTCTGAAACACCAAGATGCTGTACCAGTGATTCACACAGTCCTTGCCCTTGGAAAGCTTATCAAGGTCAAGTGACACAACTGGAGGAAGAAAGGACATCCACTTGTGGCTAGGTGAGGCTGCTTCTCCAAATGTGCTGTCTGAACCAATTTATATTCAGGCCAGAGGTCCTCAATCCTCACTACACATTAAAATCTCATAAGAAACTTTAAAAAAATACAGTTGGATAGGCCCTACCCCAAATCAACTGTATCAGAATCTGGAAGGGGACATGTGCTGGGGAATCTAAGCATCAGTAATATTTTTTTTAAGTTTCTTAGATTATTTTATTGTTAAATTTTTTTTAATTTTGTTTTTACTTTTTTTATAGTTAAATTTTTTTGAATTATGTTTTTTTATAGTTAAATTTTTTTGAATTTTGTTTTATTTTTTTTAAACAGCAGGTTCTTATTAGTTATCTATTTTATACATATTAGTGTATACATGTCAATCCTAAACTCCCAATTCATCCCACCCCCACTGCTTTCCCCCTTGGTGCCCATGCGTTTGTTTTCTACATCTGTGTCTCTACTTCTGCCCTGCAAACTGGTTCACCTGGACCATTTTTCTAGATTCTACATATATGCGTTAATATACAATATTTGTTTTCCTCTTTCTGACTTACTTCACTCTGTATGACAGTCCCTAGGTCCATCCACATCTCTACAAATGACCCAATTTCATTCCTTTTTATGGCTAATATTCCATTCTATATATGTACCACATCTTCTTTATCCATTCATCTGTCGATGGGCATTTAGGTCGCTTCCATGAGCTGGCTATTGTAAATAGTGCTTCAACGAACACTGGGGTGCATGTGTCTTTTTGAATTATGGTTTTCTCTGGGTATATGCCCAGTAGTGGGATTGCTGGGTCATATGTTAGTTCTATTTCTGGATTTTTAAGGAACCTCCATACTGTTCTCCATAGTGGCTGTATCAATTTACATTCCCACCAACAGTGCAAGAGGGCTCCCTTTTCTCCACACCCTCTCCAGCATTTGCTGTTTGTAGATATTCTGATGATGCCATTCTAACCGGTGTGAAGTGATACCTCATTGTGGTTTTGGTTTGCATTTCTCTAATAATTAGTGATATTAAGCAGCTTTTCATGTGCCTCTTGGCCATCTGTATGTCTTCTTTGGAGAAATGTCTATTTAGGTCTTCTGCCCATTTTTGGATTGGGTTGTTGGTTTTTGTAATACTGAGCTGCATGAGCTGTTTTTATATTTTGGAGATTAATCCTTTGTCCACTGCTTCGTTTGCAAATATTTTCTCCCATTCTGAGGGTGTCTTTTCTCCTGTTTATGATTTCCTTTGCTGTGCAAAAGCTTTGAAGTTTCATAAGGTCCCATTTGTTTATTTTTAGTTTTATTTCCATTACTCTAGGAGGTGGGTCAAAAGAGATCTTGCTGTCATTATGTCAAAGAGTGTTCTTCCTATGTTTTCCTCTAAGAGTTTTATAATGTCCTGTCTTACATTTAGGTCTCAAATCCATTTTGAGTTTATTTTTGTGTATGGTGTTAGGGAGTGTTCTAATTTCATTCTTTTACATGTAGCTGTCCAGTTTTCCCAGCACCGCTTACTGAAGAGACTGTCTTTTCTCCATTGTATATCCTTGCCTCCTCTGTCATAGATTAGTTGACCATAGGTGTGTGGGTTCATCTCTGGGCTTTCTATCCTTTTCCTCTTATCTATATTTCTGTTTTTGTGCAACTACCATATTGTCTTGATTACTGTAGCTTTGTAGTATAGTATGAAGTCAGGGAGTCTGATTCCTCCAGCTCTGTTTTTTTCCCTCAATATTGCTTTTGCTATTTGGGGTCTTTTATGTCTCCATACAAATTTCAAGATTTTTTTGCTCTAGTTCTGTAAAAAATGCCATTGGTAATTTGATAGGGATTGCATTGAATCTGTAGATTGCTTTGGGTACTATAGTCATTTTCAAAATATTGATTCTTCAAATTCAAAACATGGTATATCTCTCCATCTGTTTGTGTCATATTTGATTTCTTTCATCAGTGTCTTATAGTTTTCTGCATACAGGTCTTTTGCCTCTTTAAGTAGGTTTATTCCTAGGTATTTTAATTTTTGTTGCAATGGTGAATGGGACTGTTTCCTTAATTTCTCTTTCTGATATTTCGTTGTTAGTGTATAGGAATGCAAGAGACTTCTGCACATTAATTTTATATCCTGCAACTTTACCAAATTCATTGATTGGCTCTAGTAGTTTTCTGATGATATCTTTAGGGTTATCTATGGTCATCCACAAACAGTGACTATTTTACTTCCTCTTTTTCAATTTGTATTCCTTTTATTTCTTTTTCTTCTCTGATTGCTGTGGCTAGGACTTCCAAAACTATGTTGAGTAATAGTGGCGAGAGTGAAAATCCTTGTCTTGTTCCTGATCTTAGAGAAAATGTTTTCAATTTTTCACCATTGAGAATGATGTTTGCTGTGAGTTTGTTGTATATAGCCTTTATTATGTTGAGGTAGGTTCCCTCTATGCCTACTTTCTGGAGAGTTTTTAGCATAAATGGGTATTGAATGTTGTCGAAAGCTTTTTCTGCATCTATTGAGATGATCATATGATTTTTATTCTTCAGTTTGTTAGTATGGCGTATCACATTGATTGATCTCTGTATATTGAAGAATCCTTGCATCCCTGGGATAAATGCCAATTGAACATGGTGTATGATCCTTTTAATGTGTTGTTCGATTCTGTTAGCTAGTATTTTGTTGAGGATTTTTGCATCTGTATTCATCAGTGACATTCATCTGTAATTCTCTTTTTTTAGTATCTTTGTCTGGTTTTGGTATCAGGGTGATGGTGGCCTCACAGAATGAGTTTGGGAGTGTTCCTTCCTCTGCAAATTTTTGCAAGAGTTTGAGAAGGGTGGGTGTTAGCTCTTCTCTAATATTAGATAGAATTCACTTGTGAAGCCTTCTGGTCCTGGACTTTTGTTTACTGGAAGATTTTTTTTTTTTTTTTTTTTTTTTTTTGTGGTACACGGGCCTCTCACTGTTGTGGCCTCTCCCGTTGTGGAGCACAGGCTCCGGATGCGCAGGCTCAGCAGCCATGGCTCACGGGCCCAGCCACTTTGCGGCATGTGGGATCTTCCCGGACCGGGGCACGAACCTGTGTCCCCTGCATCAGCAGGCGGACTCTCAACCACTGCGCCACCAGGGAAGCCCCCTGTTAGAAGATTTTTAATCACAGTTTCAATTTCATTACTTGTGATTGGTCTGTTCATATTTTCTATTTTCTCCTGGTTCAGTCTTGGAAGGTTGCACCTTTCTAAGAATTTGTCCATTTCTTCCAGGTTGTCTGTTTTATTGGCAAAAAGTTGCTTGTAGTAGTCTCTTAAGATGCTTTGTATTTCTGCGCTGTCCATTGTAACTTCTCCTTTTTACATTTCTAATTTTATTGATTTGAGTCCTCTCCTGATTCTTCTTGATGAGTCTGGCTAAAAGTTTATCAATTTTGTTTATCTTCTCAAAGAACCAGCTTTTAGTTTTACTGATCTTTGCTATTGTTTTCTTTGTTTCTATTTCATTTATTTCTGCTTTGATTTTTATGATTTCTTTCCTTCTGCTAACTTTGGGTTTTGTTTGTTCTTTCTCTAGCTGCTTTAGGTGTAAGGTTAGATTGTTAATTTGAGATTTTTCTTGTTTCTTGAGGTAGGATTATATTGCTATAAACTTCCCTCTTAGAACTGGTTTTGCTGCATCCCATAGGTTTTGAATCATCATGTTTTTGTTGTCATTTCTCTCTAGGTATTTTTTTTTATTTCCTCTTTGATTTCTTCAGTGACCTCTTGGTTATTTAGTAATGTATTGTTTAGCCTCCATGTGTTCGTGTATTTTTACGTTTTTTTCCCTGTAATTTATTTCTAATCTTATAGTGTTGTCAGAAAAGATGTCTGATATGATTTCAGTGTTCTTAAATTTACCACAGCTTGATTTGTGATCCAAGAGGCCACCTATCCTGGAGAATGTTCCATGTGCACTTGAGAAGAAAGTGTAATCTGCTGTTTTTGGATGGAATGTCCTATAAATATCAACTAAAGTTATATGGTCTATTGTGTCATTTAAAGTTCGTGTTTCCTTATTAATTTTCTGTCTGGATGATCCGTCCATTGGTGTAAGTGAGGTGTTAAAGTCCACCAGTATTACTGTGTTACTGTTGATTTCCTCTTTTATAGCTGTTAGCATTTGACTTTTCTATTGAGGTGCTCCTATGTTGGGTGCATATATATATATATATATATATATATATATATATTTGTATGTTAGATCTTCTTCTTGGATTGATCCCTTGATCATCATATGGTGACCTTCCTTGTCTCTTGTAACATTCTTTATTTTAAAGTCTATTTTGTCTGTTATGAGAATGGTTACCCCAGCTCTTTGGATTTCCATTTGCATGGAATATCTTTTTCCATCTCCTCACTTTCAGTCTGTATGTGTCGCTAGGTCTGAAGTTGGTCTCTTGTAGACAGCATATATATGGGTCTTGTTTTTGTATCCATTCAGCAAGCCTGTGTCTTTTGGTGGGAGCATTTAATCCATTTATATTTAAGATAATTATCAATATGTATGTTCCTATTGCCCTTTTCTTAATTGTTTTGGGTTTGTTCTTGTAGGTACTTTTCTTCTCTTGTGTTTCCCACTTAGAGAAGTTCCTTTAGCATTTGTTTTAGAGCTGGTTTGGTGGTGCTGAATTCTCTTAGCTTTTGCTTGTCTGTAAAGCTTTATATTTCTCCATCGAATCTGAATGAGATCCTTGCTGGGTAGAGTATTCTTGGTTGTATGTTCTTCCCTTTCATCACTTTAAATATATCATGCCACTCCCTTCTGGCTTGTAGGGTTTCTGCTGAGAAATCAGTTGTTAACATACAAGGGAACTCCCATAAGGTTATTTGTCATTTTTCCCGTGTTGTTTTTAATAATTTTTCTTCATCTTTAATTTTTTGTCAATTTGCTAACTATGTGTCTCAGCATGTTTCTCCTTGGGTTTATACTGCCTGGGACTCTATGTGCTTCCTGGACTTGGGTGGCTATTTCCTTTCCCATGTTAGGGAAGTTTTTGACTAAAATCTCTTCAAATATTTTCTTGGGTCCTTTCTCTCTCTCTTCTCCTTCTGGGACCCCTATAATGTGAACATTGGTGCATTTAATGTTGTCCCAGAGATCTCTTAGGCTGTCTTCATTTTTTTGCGGTACGCGGGCCTCTCACTGTTGTGGCCTCTCCCGCTGCAGAGCACAGGCTTCGGACGCACAGGCTCAGCAGCCATTGCTCACAGGCCCAGCCGCTCTGCGGCATGTGGGATCTTCCCAGGCCAGGGCACGAACCCGTGTCCCCTGCATCGGCAGGCGGACTCTCAACCACTGCGCCACCAGGGAAGCGTTGTCTTCGTTTCTTTTCATTCTTTTTTCTTTATTCTGTTCCATGGCAGTGAATTCCACCATTCTGTCTTCCAGGTCACTTATCCATTCTTCTGCCTCAGTTACTCTGCTATTGATTCCTTGTAGTGTATTTTTCATTTCAGGTACTGTATTGTTCATCTCTGTTTGTTTGTTCTTAATTCTTCTAGGTTTTGTTCTTTCATTCTTCTAGGTCTTTGTTAAACATTTCTCGCATCTTCTCAAACTTTGCCTCCATTCTTTTTCCGAGGTCCTGGATCATCTTCCCTCTCGCTGTTCTGAATTCTTTTTCTGGAAGGTTGCCTATCTCCATTTCATTTAATTGTTTTTCTGGGGTTGTATCTGGTACATAGTCCTCTGCCTTTTCATTTTGTCTATCTTTCTGTGAATGTGAATTTTGTTCCACAGGCTGTAGGATTGTAGCTCTTCTTGCTTCTGCTGTCTGTCCTCTCGTTAAATTTTTATTTTGAGATAACTGTAGATTCACATTCAGTTGTAAGAAATAATATAGAGAGCGCTTCTGTAGCCTTTACCCAGCTCCCCCGATAATATCTTGCAAACCTATAGTCCAGTATCACAACAGGATACTGACCTTGATACAGTCAAGATACTGAACAGTTTCGTCACCACAAGGATCCCTCCTGTTGCTCTTTTATAGCCACACCCACTTCTCTCCCACCTCCACCCCATCCTCATCTCCAGGTAACCATTAATCTGTTCTTCATTTTTATATCCATTCAAGAATGTTATACAAATGAAAACATACAGTATGTGACCATTTGTTATTAGCTTTTTCTATTCAGCATAATTCCCTTGAAATTCATTCAAATTGCTGTGTTTATCAATATTTTGTCCCTTTTTATTCCAGAGCAGTGTTCCACAGTAAGGATCTATCTATCAGTTTTTAAAACTATTTACCTATTGAAGGACATCTGGTTTTTTTCATGTTTTAGGCTTTCATGAACAAAGTGCCTATGAACATTTTTGTATAGATTCTTGTGTAAAAATATGTTTTCATGTTTTGTGGGCAAATGGCCAAAAGTGTATTTGCTGGGTCATATGGTAGCTGTATGCTCAATTTTATAAGAAAATGCCAAATTGTTTCCCAGAGTAGCTGTATCATTTTACATCCCACCAGAAATGTATGAGTAAGTTTCTCTGCAATCTTCCCAGCATTTGCTACTGTCACTATTTTCTATTTTAACTATTCTGTGTACATTAATATCTTATTATAGTTGAAATTTGCATTTACCTGGTAGCTAATGATGTGGGGCATCTTTTCATGTGTTTAAGCCCTATCTGCATATACTCTCCTGTCTTCTGCCCATTATCTATTTGGATTGCTTATTTTTCAAATGTTGAATGTGGAGAGTTTATATATTCTAGTGACTAGACCTTTGTTGGACATGTGGTTTGCAAATATTTTTCTTCCAGGTTGTAGATTATCTTTTCATCTTCTGAACTGTGTTTTTCATAGAGAAAAGGTTTTAAATTTTGATGAAGTCTAGTTTATCGATTTTTCCTTGTATGGATCATGCTTCCAGTGGTGATGCTTCCAGAGTGTTGAGAGTGGATTTATTTTCCTTGTTCCCAACCTTAGAGAGAAATCCATCAGTTTTTCAATATTAACTATGATGTTTGCAGTACATTTTAGTAGATGTTCTTTACTTAATTGAGAAAGTTTCCCTCTATTGCTAATTGTTGAGAGCTTTTATCATGAATGGGTTTTGGATTTTATGGGGTGCTTTTTCTGTGCTAGTTGATATGATTATATCAATTGATTTAATCATTGGTTAAAACAATGATTATATCAGTTGATTTTTTCCTTGTTTAGACAGTTAATATTGTAGATTCTACTGGTTGATTTTGGAATGTTGAAACAGCCTTGTGTATCTGGAATAAATCCCACTTAGTCATGGTGTAAAATTCTCTTTACACATTACTGAATTCAATTTGCTAATAGTTTGTTAAGTTTTTTTTTTGTGTCTAAATTCATGATTGATATCAGTCTGCTTTTTTTTTTTTTTTGGTCTTTTATTGGGTTTGGTATCAGAATAATACTGGCCTCATAGAATGAATTGGGAAGTGTTCCTTCCTTTTATATTTTCTGGAAGAGTTTGTATAAAACTGATGTTAATTCTTCTTTAAATGTTTGGTAGTATTCACCAGTGAAATAATATGAGCCTAGAGGTTTCTTTTTCAGGAGACTTTATATTAAAAATTAAATTTTTAATCGTTACAGAACTATTCACATTGTCTGTTTTAACTCGGTTGAGTTTTAATAGTTTATGATTTTGGAGGAATTGATTCATTTCTTCTAAATTATCAAATTTATGAGTGCGAAGTAGTTTATATAGTGTTCCTTTATTATCCTTTTGATGGCTGTAGAATCTGTAGTGATATCCTCTTTTTTTATTCATGATATTGTTGATTTGTGTCCTCCCTATTTTTATCTTTGTCATTCTTGTTAGAGGTTTGTCAATTTTGTTGATTTTTTTAACAAAAAATTGTTTTATTGATTTTTTCTCCTGTTTTCTTCTTTTGATTTCATTAATTTTGCTCTTTATTATTTCCTTTCTTTTACTTGCACTTCTTTTTCTAGTTTTTTAGGATAAAAACTTAACTTACTGATTTGAGACCCTTTCTTCTTTCAAATATAAGCATTTCATGCAATAAATTTCCTTCTTTGCATTGTTATAGTTGTGTCCCACATATTTTGGTATGCTGTATTTTCATTCAGTTCTATGTGTTATTTTTTTTTTTTGCAACTTCCTCTTTGACCCATAGATTATTTAAAATACTGTTTAATTTTGAAGTATTTGGAAATATTCCTGTTGCCTTTCTGTTGTTGATTTCTAGTTTGATTCCATTATAGTCAGAGAATATACTCTGTATGATATCAATTTTTAAGGTTTTTTTTTTATGACCCAGGATGTGGGCTATTTTGGTGAATGTTACATGGACACTTGGAAAAAAAAATGTGTTCTGTTATTTTCAGGTAGAGTGTTCTATATATGTCACTTAGATCCTGTAGCTCGACTGTGTTGTACAGTTCTTCTACATCTTCACTGAGTTTCTATCTAGTAGTTCTATTAACTGTTGAGAGTTGGGTGTTTATGCTCCCAACTATTTCTATTTTGAGCCCCATCAGTTGTTGTTTTTTTTTCAAGCTTCTGAGGATCTGTTGTTTGGGGCACAGACATTTAGGAATGTTATGTCTTCCTGGTGGTATGCTGTTTCATCATTATGTAATGTCCCTCTTTGTCTCCAGCAATTTTCCTTGCCATGAAGTCTACTTATTTGATATTAACATAGCCACTCCTTCTTTTTATTAGTGTTTTATGGTATGTCTTTTTTCATTCTTCTATTTTCAACCTAATATGTTGCTGTATTTGAAGCAAATTTCTTATAGACAGCATATTGTTGGACTACATTTTTAATCCACTCTATCAATCTCTGTCTTTTAATTGTTATATTTAGACCATTTACATTTAAATTAATTATTGGTATGTTAGGGCTAATTCTTCAATTTTATTGTTTTCTGTTTGTTTCCTCTGGTTTAGTTCCTCTGTTTCTCTTTCCATATCTTCCTATAATTTTTTTAAACATTTAAAAACTTTAACCTTGATTTATAGTATTTTTTAGTATTTAGCTTTATAGAGTTCTTAATGACTGCTATAGGTATTGAAATATGCATATGTAACCTGTCACAGTCTACTGTGTCTATTTTATCATTTTAAGTATAGAAAGCTTATTTTCTTCCCACTTTTTATATGTAATTATCAAAAATATTTCCTTTACATATATTGAGCACCACATCTGATGGTGTTACAAATTTTACTTCAACAACCAAATATAATTTAAGGAACTCATGAGAAATAGAGTATTACATCTATATTTTTCAAAACCTACTCTTACATTCTTCTTTTACCTACTCTCATGTTCTCGAGTCTTCTTTTGTTACAATTACTTTTGTGTTTAGAGAACTTCCTTTAGCCTTTTTTTTAAAGGTAGGTGTGCTAGCAAGAGATTCTCATAGTTTTCCTTCTCCTATAAATGTGTCTTTATCCCTTTCATTCCATAAAAATATTTTTGTTGAATATCGAATTCACAGCCAACAGTACTTTTCTTTCAATACCTGAAAACTGTTGTGCCACTTCCTTTTGGCCTCCAGGTTTTCATATTAGAAATACACAGTCATTCAAATTGGTAGCATAAGTAGTGTATTACTTGCTTCAAACTTTTTTGCTTTTAATTTTCAGAAATTTAATTATGATGTATCTCAGTGGGGATTTCTTTAGGTTTATCCTACTTGGGCTTGACTTCTTGAATCTGTAGATTTATATATTTTGCCAAATTTGAAGTTTTTCACCATTATTTTTTCAAATACTTTTTCAATCTTCTTTCCTCTCTCTTTCTGTGACCTTGAAAATACAAATATTAGCTCTTTTGTTATTGTCCAACAGGTCCCTAAGACACTATTTTGGTTTTTGTCTTTTTCCAGGCTATTTTCTCTCTATTGTTCATATTTGGTAAATTCTATTCATGTTTCCTCAAGTTCATGAATTCTGTCCTCTGTCATCTCCACTCTATTATTAAGCCCATTAAGTAATGTTTTCATTTCAGTTATTGTATTTTAATTCTATAATTTCCATTTAATTCTTTTTTATAGTTTCTATTTCTTTGCTGAGATTTCTATTTTTCATTTTGTTTCAAGAGAATTCATAATTGCTTATTGATATATTTTTACGACAGTTGCTTAGAATCCTTGTCAGATAATTCCCACATCTGATTCATCTCTGTGTTGGCACCTGCTGTTTGTCTTTTCCCATCTCTGCTGTGATTTTCCTGGTTCATCCCATGACATGTGATTTTTCAGTTGTATTCTGGAAATTTTAGTTATTATGAAACGCTGGATCCTCTTTAATTTTCTTTTCCAGCAGAAAGTTCCTTGTTGAGGCATAGCTTGAAGGCTAGTTGGGTGTATCTGTTCAGCTTCTGACAGGGCCCCTATGATGCCATCCCAGCAAAAGTGGGGCATTGACTTAAACCACTTTGTCTCCTCATTTGGTCCTGCTGACACCACAGAGGAAGGAAACAGAGGGCTGACTCACACCACTGTTGCTGCAGGGTGGAGGTAGAGACTCAGTAGTTTTCTTTGACACAGACAGAGGGGGTGAAGCAAATGGTCAACTACCCTACTTCTCACCACCTCCTTCTGCCTCCTTAGTGCTGGGTGGAGGAGGGGGCGCTGCTCTACCTTGCCAACACTATCCTGGCAGGGGCATCAGAGCACTGCCTATTTCTGCCAGATGGGGAAGGAAATTAGTTCTCTGTTCCCTGGATATACCACTCAGTGAGGGCTTCCAGTACATCTATGCTTTTACTCATAGGGGTGGAAGATCAACTTCTTGCTGGATCACGTGACGTCATGGAGAGGGGATGAGGAGGTATAGTTTTAACACTGGTATTTGGTTGTGGTGGGCGATACTGCAAACAAGGTTTCCTGTTGCTAAGCCATCTTTTTATCAGTTCTTTGGCCCCGGGAACTGGCTTTTCTTGGAGTTTTTTCACCCATGCCTGCTGGCAGTTCAGAATATATGGGAGGCAATTAAAAAATCCAGAGAATTCACTGCTTTGTTGCTCCTCCATCTTTCAGAGACTTATTGTGCTTTTTAGTTGTAACACGGAGGACCTGGAAGGAATGGGCTATTCCATCTTGAGAGAGCCCCTTGAGTGTTTTTAATAAGCACCCAGGATTAAGAACCTCTGATTGAGTTCAAATGATTATTCTGGATGGTATGTTTCCCCATATAATTAATTGGTTGTTTGAATGATAAGATAAAAATTCTACAGATATTGATTAAATAAGTTTTCATGGTTGGCTTGCTACGTATCAGGCAATTGTCTAAGTACCGAAAATTGAGAATAGAGAAAAATCAAGTCCCTTCTTTCACAGAGCATACATGATAGTCACTAGAGTGGGAGAAGGATGCTTGGAAGACAGAACCATTATCCCCACTGCCACTGCTGGCTTTCAGCTCTTTGGCATCTCCTATTGAGGCCACTGGAATAACCACCTAACTGATCTTTCCTTCTTTGTACCTCCCTCCTTGAAGGAGATGTGGAAGTTTCTCTTCCACTTTAGAGTCAATGAATGACCGCATCTGTCTCCTATCTAATACCCTCAATTGACTGTCTGTCACTACAAGATAAAGTCTAAAGGACTCTTAGCAAGTCTTTAAACCACCTCCATGATCTCCAGAGACATTTCCTGCCACAGTTTCCAAAATCTGCAAGAGCAGCACAATGTGGTGTCCCACCTCTTGCCTTCTTTACCTGCTGCTCTCTCTCTCTCTGGAATATCCCATCCTCCTCCTTGATTGCTGGGTTAATTAACTTTCCAGTAACCCTTTTTCTGTAGCCCTGGCCCTTTGGGGTCTTGTGCTATTAAAATTTAAAAAAAAATCTAGTTTACAGGAACTTGGAAGACCTTATTCTAAGTCAAATGTGTTACAGAGAGAGAAAGTATCTGCCTACTGGAGGTAAGCCAACACTTGATCAAAAGGTCACATTTTTAAGCATTTTACATAGGCACAAGAAATACCTTTTCAGAGCCCAAGGATCGCACAGTCTTTTTTTCCAAGTTCCAAATGCCTTTCAACACAGCAGCTTCAGCATCTACAATTATGTAATGGGCATGGATGCAACATTAGCAGAATGGAATGAATCACTTCACCACTGCAACCTTCCCTCTCTCTCATGGGAGAATTCTCCCATCATTTCAGAAGAGTTCTCATCAATTTGTGCCATCAACTCACAAATACATATGGACCTCAGCTTTCAAGGAATCTTGGCATTGATTCCCTTCTCTGTGCTAGCAGCTGTAAGTCAGTAAACGAACCCTCTGATGACACAGATCTAACGTATCAACTAAAGCAGGGTTTCTCCATGGGTAAATGTTGAAATCCACTGATTTGTCTATTGAACAAAGCCACCTGGGGCCACTCTTTTTGTCTTAGAATACTTTCCACCCTTCCCTAAGCCAGTGACCTAAGTCAGCATCAGAATGGCACAGAAACCTTGTCAGAAATGTAGATTCCACGTCCTATTTCTCCCATGTTGGATGTATTAGTTCTGGATTTGTTAACAGAATAGAGTAGAATAGAATAGAATAGAAAATATAAGAATGCATCACAAGTAGTAAAGTTAAGAGTTTGTATTTCTGTAAGTGAGTGAGAGCGTGTGTGTGTGTCCACGCCACAAAGTGTATTTCTTACTGTGGATAGGGGTCAAAAGGTTTGAAAACACTGAGAAATATTGGGATTTTAAAAATGCAGGTGGTAGGGCTGTCTTACATTTAGAGCAGCTAGGACTTCATATCCCTATAATAATGTATAGGGCTCAGAATATGTCCTAAACTCTAATTGGAGACATTCCCCCCAGGAATTACCTCTTCTGTGAGGTCCTCCCTGACCTGCTTCTCCAGGCAGAGTCTGTCATGACCTCTTCTGAATTAACCTTTTTCTGTCCTTCTTACACTTGCCACTCTGACTATAATGTATTTGTTTACATCTGGTTTTTTTTCCCTTAACAGACTGAGGTTAGAGACAGTTATATTGATCTATGTGTATGTCCAACAGCTGAAACATAGTAGATATTCACTAGATTGGTCGTTCAAAATGAATAAGGCAAGAATCGTGAATGGATGCTAAAATTAATGAATGGAAGTTTGATGAGAAACAGGATATTTATATGATATACTATGATTATGTTACAGAATGTTCTGTATTTTTAAGAAACACACACTGAAATATTTGAAGGGAGGAGAAAGAGAGAAAATGTAACACTCCTGTAAATTTAAAATTTTCAAAATCAAAGATAAAAATGAATAAATAAATGAATTAATGATAATATTATTAACAAGTAGAGAAAGTAATGGTCTTATGGCTACTTGATTATAGAGACAACTAGACTGAATTTATATAATTCCACTCATAATTAGGTGTCTTAGGTTCCAAGATCACAAGGCAGGAACAAAGCCCAGACCTCCTTCGTCCATAAAACATCATAAATAGGGGGCTTTGGCTATGCCTATTTTCATCACTAGTCCATCTCATTTAGCTGAACTGATGAGTTACTAAGTAGTTACAAGCTGGTAACCAGGCCATCGAGTCAAAATTTCTAAATGGCTTAAATGGTCTGAATCACCACTGGCCATATGAAAGCATCAGCTGTCTGACCTTCACCCGCCTCACCCCTGGCCAGGTACCTACATAGCCTCATGCTGGTCCAACCCCATTACAGGTTTCCCCTCTTAACCTTAGCTCTTTAGAGTAGAAAATGCCCACCAGCAAGAAAGAATTATTTTTTTCTTTTCTTTCCTTTCTTTTTTGGTTGCACGCCTTGTGGGATCTTAATTCCCCAACCAGGAATAAAACCCGGGCCCTTGACGGTGAGAGCACAGAGTCCTAACCACTGGACAACCAGGGAATTCAAGAAAGCATTATTTAGAAAGAATTCCCCTGCAAAACTTCTACACCAGTTTACATACCTATTTTTATTATTTCATCAAAGCTGGACAAGGGCAAGGCCAGGCTTGGCGTTCTGCATGCATTATATCAACACAAAACGGCCAGACTGAGGGTTCTGATTCAAATGACCAGTTGTCTCAAACACTAATAGGTTCAGCCAATTTGGTTTTTATTCAGTGACTTTACCAGATGTTTGACCACACTGCATAAATTGTGTTGTTTCAGCATCGGACAGACCTGATTAACTACCCTATGACAAAATCTCCTCTTGGCCTGGGGTGACTACAAAAAGACAACCTCGAGGTCGTGGCAACAGAAGACCCTTGGGCAATTATATCCTCTTTGCAGGGCAGGGTAATGCGTCTTCGTGGCTCTGATATGCAGGGGGCGATGGGGAGACAGAAAGGCAAGAGGAGAAGGCGACCACATGGCTTCCCTCAGTGAAGGTCGGGGAAGAGACACCTATGAGTAGACGTAGCCCCAAGGCCCTGTTTCCCATTAACCACATTGAAAACTTTCCTTTTCACCTATGAGACTCTCAGTTCTCTGCCTATGCCTTCTAGTTGTCTGGACACTATGGAGTCCCAGGCAAATTCAGGATCAAATATGATCATTCACAGCAATACCCACAATAAAACGTTGAGACACTGATTAAACTCAAATTTTTAATTTCTCTCCTAAAATATATTTCCCAAAAACAAGTTTACATGTAGAGAAGAGAGAAAGGGATATACGGTAGCAGTTAAAACAGGAAATCCCTAGGCTCCAACCCCAGTTGAGTTGTAGCATGTTGGGTTATGTTAAGCTAATTCCATAATTTAAAAAAAAATCTTCGTAAGTACAAAATGAGAGTTTGGACTTAACAGCCTCTAAGAAGATTCCCATGTCCAAACTTCAGTGCTTCTAATTAAATGTTCCTCTTTGTATAACTAACTTTTTCAAAGGGCAAAACAAGCCAGACTGACCACCTTCTCCCACAGACAATTCATACTCAAGGTCATTCTCAGGGACGTTCTCATACCTAGACTTAAAGACCTAGTCCTGGATGTAAGGTACATGTGCGTGCATGTGTGGATAAACAGACACATACTATAGACACACACATACACACATATACTATTTACTATATGCTAACTACTATACATATATATATATGTGTGTGTGTATTTTTAAATGCTTAATCACACACTATTTCACAAGCAAGAGGAATCACTCCTCATTATTAAAAGAGGCTAATTTAAAAACATTGCAAAGGTCACATTTACACAAAATGTATAGGACATCTCTGTAAGTGCATTGACAAGAACCAGGGACAGGCCACAGGACCAGCAAGGATATCCAGAATGGAAGGTCAGGAAGCTTCCAGGAAGACATCCTCGAAGTCATCAACATGCAGACCACACCTGGCCATGCATAAATGAGAGCTCAGACACACGAGTTGGTGCTAATGTGGATAAAATATGGATAAGGAGAGACCAGACATCACCTAAATGAGTAAAACCGAGACACTGGAAAAATGAAACACAGCCCTTCAAGCCAAGTGGCCAACATTCAATATCCAATTCAGAAAAGTGTGGAAAGGTGTGTAGACTACCAAACAGAGCAGAAACTTAGAACGATTTTAAGAGTCAGCTACTTGGTGTGTACTCACAGACAGGGTGGCAGAGCCCTTGTGGGTGAGCCCGCATGATGGGGCAGACTGAGCGGGGCTGCAGGCCAAATCCTGGGTCCCGGACTTGGCTCTACCATCACCTACAAGTGTATTGCTTAACTTTCTACCTCTTATCTCTTTTCATGAAATAATATATAGAAATGTAAATAATTATTTGCACTGAATCACTAGGATCTGGTTAAACTGCATTATTCAGAAAAGGATCTCAGGATGTAGGCAACTACCCAAAACTCCGGAAGGATTTTTTGGCAGGAAGCATCTTTTATCAGTTAACAGAATCCCCAATGAGTGTTTGATATTATCACTTCAAGCGTACAATCTATTCTCATTCCCTTCACCTTCTATGGCTCTCATGACACAACAGAGCATGTTCTTCTCAACAACTCTCTGATTCTGATTTCTAAAGGTCAGTGGGCATCCCTCCTTACACAAACTCTACTGATCAAATCCCTCAGGATTTCCCCCCAAAATGCCCTCTGCCATTTTTACCATAACCCTTCCATCCTTCTGTTCTCCGAATGTCCCTGATATTCCCCTGCCCATCTACTCTCACACTGAATAGGTCTCATGAATGATGACTTCCATCTCGTACCTGCTGCCACCTTGGTCCAGGTGTCTATAGCATCACTCTTTTGTGTTTTTTTTGCGGTACGCGGACCTCTCACTGTTGTGGCCTCTCCCGTTGCGGAGCACAGGCTCCGGACGTGCAGGCTCAGCGGCCATGGCTCACGGGCCCAGCCTCTCCGCGGCATGTGGGATCTTCCCAGACCGGGGCACGAACCCGTGTCCCCTGCATCGGCAGGCAGACTCTCAACCACTGTGCCACCAGGGAAGCCCTATAGCATCACTCTTGGCTGATGACACCAGCCTCCAACCTCTTCTCTGCTTGGAGTCTCTAATATTTTCAACTTACTCTAAGTCCACTATCAGATCCATCTTCCAAAGGTACTGCTTTTTATACATCATCCTTTTTTTTTTTTTAACTACAAAAGTAATACACTCTCTTTATAATTTTTTGTATCAATTCAAAAATGTATGAAGAGAGGAAAACACATGCGATCATTCTCGCTCTTACTCTCAGGGTAAGCGAAGGGCATGGCTCTGAGGGGGCAATTTCACTCAATACTAAGTTAAACGAGTCCTGGTTGCAGCTCCCCACAGCGGTGGAGTTTCCAAGGGCACAGTTTCCAAGGGCAGAACTCAGGGAGGAGTGAAGGTCTTGCGCTTCCCTTAGACCTGTGGCTTCCAAACTGCACTCCTTAGGAACAAGGAGGCCACATGCAGGTACGTCAGGGAGGCCGAGGGTTTTCAGGGGCTTCTCGCCCTCGTCAATCTGAGCACCCCCATTTTTCTCTCTTTCCCACTGAGTTTCCAGGTATGATATCACTGGAAGAAAAAGACCTGATGCAAAAAAAAAAAAAGTCTGAAAACCATTCCTTTGAGACTATCTTCCTTAAATACCTCTTCTCTCAGATTGGATTCTGATAAAGGCTAGAGAGCTGACAATGTGAGGTTATTTTCTCTGACAGGAGTCTGGAAGGCAGATGGCCTATGTTATTGACTGAGAAAAGATTGATACGTTTTAAATACAAGGCAAAGAAGTGGCTGGTTTGATATTCTGTTATGAAGTCTTCAGCTATAGTGTGAGATTCCTGGGGGAAAGGATGGTACCTTACACGCCACATGTATGCCCCAAGACAGTGTCTTGCAGTGCTCACAAGACATTGACATTTAATAGGTGCACCTGATCACTTTGAAATGTGCTGAATCTGTTTTGGCCAACAGCCTTGCTTTAGCTTCAGTTTTCCATCTGGGTTTATGCAGGGTCTGCACGTGTGTTTTTAGGGCCACTGATGTCAAAAGTAGACCCAGGTGTCCTAGCCCATCTTATAAATTTCCCAGCAGAATCCCAGGTAAGATCTGAAATATTTGCAGACCCCTCCTCCCCTCCATCCTACTTTCTTCTGTCTCTCCAGGCACCCAGCCTGCAGGGCTTCTATCCAGACCTGCCCTTCCATGACAGCCCACTGCACCTTGGTCAGATGACCAGCTAATCTGGTTCCTTCCTTTATGCTCACCCTACACTAAGGACCTTTCTTCCTCATCTTTACCAAAACATAGCCATCCTGTGTCCCAGGTCCACATTTCATCCCAGATGATCTGATATTAGAATTAACAGGTCCATGGCTTACTGTGAATCTGCTGCATGATACGCCTTTCCATTTTGACAGGCTGATAGGGAGTCACCCAAGTGGTAAAGGGTGACATTTTGAGACCTCAAGAGCCTTCAAGTCAGAATAAGTAGGTGACATCAGAATCATCTCTTCTATCTGGGTCGATAGCTACAGGAAAACAACTTGCACACTTATCCCTCCAGGAAAGTCAGAAGAAATAAAAGCGTATTTCTTCTCATGGCCACATCACACAACTACACCATAGACTGGCCCTACCCATTGAACAAAGTGAAGGCCTCCCACTGGCACAACGATGTTCTTCAAACAGTATGAATCCATTCTTTCACACAGGTAATTGCTGAGCATCTGCTATGGGTCCCTGTGCTAAATACCGGGGTTATGAGTAAGACAAAATTCCTGCCCTCGTGGGCATATAGTCTAATGGAATACACAGACATTTAAAAGGAAATTATACTAAAGCATATAAAGGGATCCTACAGGGAAAGTATAGGAAGTCCATAGCAAGAACACCCATCTCAGGCTAGAATACCCACACCAGACATTTACTGTAAACTTCCTCTCTCTATCCTCAACTACATCATAACTTTCCACTCTATACCCCTCTTCTGTTTCATGGGAAAAGACTAAGGTTCACTGCCAAAGACACTGTTAACATATGCCTTCTGTGTGCTGAAGACAGTACCTAGCAAAAAGATTCTTGAATATTTAGTGCCCCGTTAATGTATACTGACTTTAAAGACGGTGGTAGTAGAAAAGAGGAGTCTAAAGCATACAAAATTCCAATGATATCCTCAGTGAGCTGTAGTCTCCACCAAATATAGCAAAATCACCCCTAGAGTCAACGCTAAGGAACTCCACCTGGAAATAAATTATCCAAGGAAATGTTTTGCTCTTTCCCAACAGGATCGTCTTTTCTCCATTTATCAAAGCTTGGTTCCAAGCCCTCAGCCTCTCCCTCTGCAATCTAAACCCAGACAGAGTTCAGATATGCATCTGGGGGCACAAAGGAAACCAACTAGAGCCACCATATTGGTTATACAGTTCATGGGCCTTCCAGTTGGAGGGTTGAAATATGGGGCAGGGGTAGGGGAGGTCCTCTTAATTTGTTCTCAGATGATACATTTTAGGCTGGGGATATCTTTTCCAGGACACCCGTAGCCTAAAAGGGCCAAGTAGAGACTAGGGTAGGATCCAGAAGAGGAAACAACTAAGAGGCTACTTAGGGGGTGGCTCTGCTCTAGGTTTTTGGTGAGAAGGATCAAACAGGAAGAAATTCAAAGTTCTTAAGTGGTTCAGCTCACCTAACCAGAGCAGCAGTGCAGCTAGGACTTTGTGTAGAAACTGGAAAGAAATGAGTTCTTATTTTTCTGAAGTGGTTTGTCTTGTGTCTTTTTTAGTACTTCAAAGGTGGTGGGATAATGATTTGAGATTTAGAGATTCCAGACACTGGTATCCTTTGAGAATGGGGACCAAGGGACTGGAGGGGGGAGGTGAGGACAAAAGTGGAACATGTCAGACAAGAGGGCAGTGAGCATGAAGAGTGGTTGCTGCTGTCCTGTGACACGCTCCTTCCCCTCCAAGGAGAGAGGAGGAGAGAAGAGTCAGTTCTCTCACCCTCCGGGGTTATCACTTTCTTCACGGCTCTCTGAATAAACCAATTCCATTTAGGTAAAAGTTTACTGAGTGTCTGCTGCATGGCAGGCACTGTGGTAAGCAACAGGAATCCAAAGATTAAAACCACAAAAAGTCCCAAATCACAAGTCTCTTGCTATCCAAAAGGTTATAGCATGATAGAGGAGAGAAATGCACCAACAAGTGATTGCAAAGTGTCACTATAATGGCAATAAGAGAAGTGTGAACCAGGCCCTTTGGGTTACAGAGTGATCACTTCAGCTTGGGTGGGGTGCCAGATATCTTCTGTTTGCCCTTTCAGATCCACGCCTCAATCTTCTCCATCCTGCTCTGTGCCCCAGAAGGCTGACCAATACGATCTACGTCAAAGACTCCCTGCCCTCTCCTGTCCTACTCCTACTGATTTCAGCCGGTGCTGAGTGCTGGCAGGAGACAGAAGGGAGGGAAAAGAGCAAGGTTAGGGTATTTGCTCCCTTCACTCCCTTCCTGCAGTGAGGGCAGGTAGGTGGCTGTGGGCCGGCCGCATCCCTCTAACAGCCCTCTTTGTCTCTGGGTTCAGGTAACAGCTCCCCTGCGCAGGGAGGGGACAGACGTTAGCCCCCCGTTTCAGCCTCAGGGTCCTTACTACTCTATCCTTTGTGATTTCCCCCACGTTCAGCTCACACCTTTGTAAATATTCTCTTTATTAAACTCTCCTCAAGTTACCCACTTTGAATGAGCCATTTCCTGCCAGAAAGTAGACTGACGGGTGATTCAAGAAAGAATTCGTAGAGAGATGAGTTGAAGGGATTTGACAGGAGGATTAGAGGAGAAAGGGAAATCAAGTATCAGGTAGAACACAGGTAAAAGCAGGAAGAGAGACTGCAAGGCATATTTAATGAGCCAAATGACAGAAGACCTTCTGTGCCGTGCTAAGAAGTTTAGACTTGGTCCTAGAGCCGCTAAAATATAAAATAGGATCGGTTTTATAACTGTATAATGGAAGTATGTGCCGAAAGGCAGCAAGATCCACTGACAGGCTACTACAGAAGTCCAGATGAGTGATGTTTTGAAATATGACGTAAAAATGGTTTTTTCCTCAATGAAGAGCCTCCATCTAGCCATACAACCGCCAAAGAGGATAAGAAAGGAAGAGATGTAAAGAAAATTTAAAGAAATAGAAATAACACTCACCAATTAGGACAAGAAATTAAAGACAATGAGAAGTGTGGGCTGACTCCCAGATTTCTCACAAGAGAAGATGGTAGCATCACTAAGACTGGAAATCCAGGAGGAGGGAGAGATGTAGGAAAGAAAATGGATAGTTCTGTGCTTCTCCTTCTGCCAGGAGGTAGAAGCAGGGACAAGAAGACGACTAACCTGGAAACAATACATGTCGTTTTCTATTTAACAGCACTGGGAAAATGACTTATGAACGTTTTGATTCCCAGTTAAATTCAGCCAGGCTGGACCATCAGAAAGGGGGTGTGCCCAATGTTCATAGCAGCACTCTTCACAATAGCCAAGACATGGAAACAACCTAAATGTTCATCGACAGATAAATGAATAGAGAAGATGTGGTACATATTATATATACAATAGAATACTACTCAGCCATAAAAAAGGAGGAAATAATGCCATTTGCAGCAATGGAACCCAGAGATTATCACATTAAGTGAAGTGAGAAAGACAAAGATCATATCACTTAAATGTGGAATCTAAAATACGACACAAACGAACTTACCTACAAAACAGAAACAGACTCACAGACATAGAGAACAGACTTGTGGTTGCCAAGGGGGAGGGGGGTGGGGGAGGGATGGAGTGGGAGTTTGGGGTTAGCAGATGCAAACTATTATATATAGAATGGATACACAACAAGGTCCTGCTGTGTAGCACAGGGAACTATATTCAATATCCTGTAATAAACCATAATGGAAAAGAATATAAAAAAGAACGTCTGTATGTGCATAGCTGAGTCACTCTGCTGTACAGCAGAAATTAACACAACATTGTAAATCAACTATACTTCAATACAGTAAATTTTTAAAAAAGAAAGGGAGTGGGGTTCTCATGGTCAGCTCAGAGGCCCTTCATAGCCTGGCTCCCCTAAGAATGCCATGTGAACTTCCCTCCACCCCAATTCCTAAGGCTCCCAAAATAAATTCTGTGCATATCTGCGTGAAACAGCCTTTTACAGTTAAGACTGTCAACTGTGAGACTGCAGGGACAGTAACAGCAAAATAGGAGGGGAAATACTGTTTTCATTTTTCCATCTAAAAATTGTATTTTCACTTGTAAGATGTGGCACATTTAATTTTAATGAATTGGAAACTGAGGTTTCCAAGAAACTGATCCCTCTCTCACTACGATAGTTTGTTGGAAGTCAGGCAAGTGACAAAGGGCAGAAGAAACAGAGAAGGTGATTGTGAGAATCAGTACTCCCATCCTTCAGCCTCCCTCCCACAAAAAAAGATGGTTATACTTTGAAATCCATAAGTTGTCTCAAAGTTTTGCCATCCCATTTCTCCAGTAGAACGAAACTCTGAAGAGCTAAGAATTTGGACTTGATAGGCCAACAGTTTCTTGATTTGGTTTGGCCAGAAGGCCATCTCAGAAGCACAGTAATGGACCAAGTCTAGACTCCATCTTTGGAGAGAAGCCAGTGGTCTATAAATGGCAGTGTATATGCAGCTGGACAACAGCACACCAGTTCCCAGAATAGGAGGGAATTCTCCCAATCTGATGCTTCCATTAGGCATGGAACTGTTTCCAAATTTAGATTAAGAGCTGGTAATACTCCCAAACTATGAATCTCATGGCCAAACTAAAGAAACAAAAAATGGATGAAAGATACAGCATATTTTCCTCCCAAGTTTTTTGTTCTATGCCTGCTTTCTTTAACACTTTCACGCTCCCTTGTCACTCACACTCCTGACAATCCAGCTCCTAGTCACATCTCAGAACCCAGCAGAGTAGTTAGAACCTATGTAAACCATTTCCTTGTAAACTTCCTAAATCAGAGGAGAGGCTCCCTCCACTCTACTACCTCTGGAGCTTTATATCCACCTCTGTTATTCCTTTCATCACACAGAATTGAATCTACCATTTGCACGTCTATCTCCTCTACCTGACTTTGGTTTCTTTAAGGCAGAGAGTGTGTCTTATTTATCACTGCGTTCCTAGTACCTGGCCCAGCGTCTGGCACCTAGTAGGTGTTCAGTGAGTGTGTACTGAATGTCAGTGTGTTGAATTTTGTCCAGACACCAATGGGAAAAGGAAAAAGACTGGTTATGTTGTGACAGGCAACTGCTAAGCTCTCAACATGCATTCACTCATTTAACCTTCACAACAAGCCGGAGAGAGAGGCAACAATAAGATCCCCATTTACCAATGAGGAAAGTGAGGCATAGATTGGAAACTAGAAAGTTTGAGTTCAAAGTCTACCCCTTAATCTCTATGCAATACTGCTGCTTCTCTGTAAAATCTAGTACATGTATTTGTATAGTACATGGTGCTTTAGTCTCAGCTTTCTTCTGGGTTCCCTAACACTCACTTAGATACGGAATTATTTCCCTTTGAAGTCTATCTTTCGACCAGTCCCTCAACATGCCTTGGGGCTGTAACCCTGCCAGGAAGGCTGGGTGCAGATAAGCACAGGAGCTGTGTCTAAGCCTATGGTAAGGCTGCTGGATGCTCTCAGAGCAATCCCGCCACTCACTTGGCCTCCTCCTGGGAGCCAGAAGGTACACACAGCTCCTTGGCCAGGGCTTGTTTGCTTAGCGGTATTGACAACATTATCCATTAAAGACAACGGAGATAGTAATGTGTGCCATTAAAAGCCAGTGGGCTCTAATAGAAATCTGAGTTGAAAAACATCACAGTGTAGCCAGGAAACCATTCATCTTAGACCATCTATATTAATGAATTGAATCACATTTATTCTACCTTATCAGATGTCTGATTCAGTATGCAAATGAAATATTTTGATAACAGTCTGTGAAGGTTACTCTGTTTGCTTAATAAATTACTATTTTCTAAAACATTATTTTTTTTTAAAAAAAAAGGAAGATTATAAAAAGGCGTGCAGTGTCATCAACCTGTAAGGCATAACCTCTCTTTAACACTTAGTTTCCAGCTTCCATAAAAGGTATTCAAAATGCTAAGGAAAGTCTGCATGGGTTTTAATTTTAACATCAGAAAAGATTCCTGAGGATTAACATATCTTCCCATATTTAACGAATATCGGACAGGTACCCGCTATTGGTTTCCAGTTTCAAAATCAAGAATGATGCCAAAATAATAATAAAAGTAGCAGAAGACAGTGAACAACAGAAAGGGTCAAAGGCGACGGACTCTCTCCCTTTCTGGGCAATGTCTTGCGCTTTCGTGAACTTTTTAATGAGAATAAATCCCTCAGGTCAGACTGACCTTCTCCAGATGGTTCCTGGAGGGGGGAGGTGTCCCCGCCACCTCCAGCAGTGGCTCCAGTGAGACACAAACATGATCAGCTTAGCCCCGGCCTGGCCAGCAAATGTGCTGACAGCTGGACAATCTTCCAAATGACAGTCCTAACAGAATACTCAGGTTCACCACGAGCCCCTTCCCGCAGCATTCTGCTCAGAGCAATCAGCTCCCCTCCGTGCTAACAAACCATCATTGTCCTTGTCTGGCCCTCGTCATTTATCAACTGGATGGCTGCAGGCCCTAGGACTTGTCTTACTGTGTCCAATTCCACACCACCCTGGGTCACTCTCCTCACTGTTTCCTGAGTGATCTTACAGAGGTATAAATCTGGCCATGCGAATCTCCCTTTAAAAATCCTGCAGATGTCTAAGTCCCCCACCCCAAGGAGAATGGTCAAATTTGAGACTCAACCTCCAAAGATCTGGAGAAGGTGACCTCTCCGGAGACATTTTTGTGCTCCAGGTATCTTGCTCCCATTTCCCCCTGTGAACTGTTGCTCGTGGCAGTCTCTTCATCTCAAATGTTCTTCTCTACATCCTAGTTCTTCCTCTCAAGATAGACAAACTTATCTTAGCAGAGTCATTCCCGGGGCTGCATCTCTCAGACTGGGGTGAGGGCCATTCCTCTGTGTCCCTCTCCTGAACTCACTTCCCAGTACATAACTCTATTAAGGCATTTATCATGCTCTATTCACTCTGTTAGTTGGCTGATATTTAATGAGCAAATGACAGCTAAGGGCCAGAACTGTGCTCACAGCTCACGTTCTCTCAATAAATGAGCCCCTCTCTCCAGAAGCTTCTAGTGAGAGAGACAGGCAAGTACACAGCCACTGTGATACCACGTGGTAAGTGTTATTCTAAAAATTGCAGGAAGATGCGGGATGGCAGACGATGGATAGCTAACCCTAATTTGGGGGGTAGGGAGGAGGTAGATGAAGAAAAAGTTCCTAGTGAAGAAACCTGAGGTGTGAAGGACAAGTAGGAATAGAATAGGTGAAGAGAATAGAATGGAAGTGGGAACAGCCAAGGAAAAGACCTGAACATGAGAGGGGAAGAAAATCAGGGCCAGGGAAACAGACTTGGGAGGAAAAATGAAGGGCTCTACTTTGGATTTATTGTAGCTGGGATGTCTGTGGTACTACTTAGATAGTTGGATGTTTGAGGCTAAACTGAAAGAAGGGTTCTGGGCTAGAGATACAAATTTGGAAGGCATCAGCATAAATATGATGTTTAAATCTCACAAGCTGTGATAAAGTGACCTAGGAGAGAAAGAAAAGATGGCCTAGGACCAGTCATAATGTACTATTATCTTCTTTATACATTGCTGGATTGATTTGGGAGCTCTTTGTTGAGGACTTTTGTGTTTACGTCCACAAGTAAGATTAGCCTACGATTTTCCTTATTTGTACTTCCCTAGTTTGGTGTTAGGTCAAGGTGTCCAGTTTGCCCACCAATTTTGGAAAATTCTCACCTTTTATTACTTTGAATATTGCCTCTCCACCATTCTCTAATTCTCTCTTTCTGGAGCTTCAATTAGGTAGACACAGGGTTTTTTTCATACTGTCCTCTGTGCCTGTTCACTTCTTTCGTATTTTCCATCCTTTGTGGCTATACTACATTTGGGGTAACTTCTTCTGATTTATTTTCTAGAACATTAATTTTTCTATTCATTTATGTTCAATGTGCTAGTTAGGCTGTACATAATGTTTTTTAATTTAAATTACTCTTTGTTTCTAGGTATTCTGTTTGTTTAGTTTTCCCCAAATCTCCCTGGTATTGTTTTGTCATTTTTTTTCCTTTCTCTTAAGTCTTTCTTTAAACATATGAAACATGCATGTATATTATATTCCCTACCTGGTTGTTGCAACATTTGCATTCTTCATGGCTCTGACTCCATAGATTGCTGTTTCTATTGATTCTCACACATGGTGGCTTTCTTCTTTGCGTATCTGGTGATTATTGATTATGATCTTCAGTTCCTTGAAACTTTATCTACAGAAATATTTGGAACCTGAGCTTTAAATGTAATTCCACAGAGGATTTGCATTTGCCAAGCTCTCTGGGCACTATCAACTTGGGGGCACATTATATCAGATGTGTTTGTATGTTTTGTTTTTCATTTTAATTACACAGGTGGCATGAATTCTATTCTCAGACCTGTTAAGTGGGCATATGAGGCAGGATTTCTTAGAGGAACTTGCCTTCTTTCTCTTTTCACTCTACACAGAAACAAGGCAGAGACGGACAATTCTTCTGTAGGCAGTTCTAGTTCACCTACCAAATGGTCTTTGCGGATTGAAACTCTGAGCAGGAATTTCTAGTTCAACCTCCCATCCTGCTCAGGCCTCAAGCTATGCAACTATACAGCATGTACCCTCACAGTGTCTGAAAACCCAGGCTCTAGGACACCAGAGCTCTGAGCTCTCATTTAATATGCATGGCCAGGTGTGGTTTACATGAAGGTGCCTTTGACCAAGTCTCTCTAGAATCACATGCCCTCAGGACAGTCACCAGCTCTAATGCTTACTTCCCTTGTAGACAGTGTGTTCTTATCATTTACAGTCTTTGCTCCCGCTCAATCTTGCTTTATAAATACATGTTGAAATTATCCAGCATTTTTATCTGTTCTATACTTGGAGGGGTTTATCTGCTCACCTACTATCATACTGCTAGAGATGAAATCTATTCCTTTAGAATCTAATTTTGACAACACGTCTCTGAACCATCCATCAGTCTGGCCTTGCAGTTAATCTGAACTGAGCAGACTGTTTCTCCACTTGCAAAAAAAGAAAACTGTGAAGTGCCTCTGAGGAGCAGAGGCATTTCCCAGACCACTTAAGGGGGCCACAGAAAGCTGGTCTCACGTCTGTCAGCCGCTCCCCGCCAGCTGGACTGGCACTCTGCCTAACGCCAATGCATCTGCATGCTGCCAGTTCTCCGCACCCTGTCATTCCAGCCCCTCCCCACAGCAGACCTCCGCTTGGCTTGGGTATACACTAGTATTTTTAAATAGCAGTAAAGCCAACCAACTGCATTATCTTCAAAGACTAATTATCACTCACTTTTAAAAAGTCAATTTTCTTTAAACTAAGGATGCAAATGAGAAAACAAATGAAAAATGGATTTCCAGAAGAACGATATTTCCTGCTATTCAGCAGGAATCATCCCGAAACACTGATTAAAATATTGGGATTGCTTCATATCTTGTTAATCTCCAGTGAAGAGGCAGTGTCATTAAAAATTAGCAAAAACCCTGTGATGTGGGAGGAAAATCAGAGCAAAGCATTTATAAATGTTAATGTACAATAGATTTTTACCAGGTCAGTTTTGGTTGGCAGTAGAGTAGCCAACCACTTATGTGTTCAGGAGGGTCTGTATTACCTCCTGCCACTTCCCACAGTAACCAGTCATTAGAGCATAAAAATTCCATTATCACTTAAGATTAGGCCTCTCTCTGTCTCTCTTGTGAAATGTAATTTATCTATCCCTTTCTAGCTCACATTCTATTGGAAAGCAGATTAGGCAAAGTCCAGAAGAAATGAGTTGCTGTATTAGTCAGCTCAGGCTGCCATAACAAACCACCATAGATTGGGTGACTTAGACAGCAGACATTTCTTTTTCACAATTTTGGAGGCTGGAAAGTCCAAGATCAAGGTGCCTTCAAATTTGTTTCCTGGTGAGAGCTCTCTTCCTGCCTTCTCACTGTATCCACACATGAAGAGAGAGAGAGAGAGCACTCTCTGGTGGCATCTCTTTTTTTTTTTTTTTTTGATGTGGACCATTTTTAAAGTCTTTATTGAGTTTTTTACAATACTGTTTCTGTTTTATGTTTTTGTTTTTTTGGCCACGAGGCATGTGGGGTCCTAGTTCCCCAACCAGGGATCAAACCCCAACCCCCTGCACTAGAAGGCGAAGTCTTAACCACTGGACTGCCAGGGAAGTCCATGATATCTCTTCTTATAAGGGCACTAATCCTATCTTGAGGGTCCAATCCTTATGACCTCATCTAACCTTATTTACCTCCCCAAACCCCCATCTCATTAAGGTTTAGGACTTCAACACCTGAATTTTGGGAGGACACAAATATTCAGTCTATAACAGTTGTTCACTAAAGGCATATTAGAACTTTAGCAGTAAGCAGTGGAGAAAGTAAGGAGTTCTACAATCTGCAGAATATGGAATAGGGAAGAGTACAACCGTGGGTCTCTGCCCTGAGAGGCAGAGAGGATTTAGCAGTTCAGATTGCACCGTCTAAAAGGAATGATTAACTTGGACTTGAACTACAGGTGTGTCCCCATCAACGGGGGTCTGACCTATGGCATGAGACATAGCATTAGGTGTCTCCTCATGGTTGACCATGTGGAGTCAGGAATCACATGGTTTCCTCACAGCTTGTAACAGAAGGCCAGCCCAGTGCACGCAGAGCATGCACCAGAGGACACGGACCAAGCAGAATGCCCGCATCCCCGTCAGCCTGGGGTCCAGACCAACACAGCTCTCCTGCCTGTCTTGGTTGACATGACTCACGGATTCCTGGGGCTGCTCCTCTGGGTACCCCACCTCCTGACCCCGCCATGAAATCCAGTGATGGCAGAGCCAGACCAAGGGCATATAAGACTCAGAGACGCTGGGCCCTAGCAGGAAGGAGAGAGTGCCAAGAGGGAAGAGGGTGGCACTGAAAAGTAGTAACCAACACATTCCACCTACCTTTCCATTTTCCCTCTGGCTGATCTCACATCTGTACTTTACTTGCTCTCTAGTTTCTTATTCATTCAGAATTGATTGGTATGGGCCTGAAAGGCGGTTTACTGCCCATTTCTTATTGGTATACTGTGGAGACCCTGACCTCAATTCACCTCCTCTCACGTGGGGCAGACGTGCTGTCAGAAAACTAGAAAGTAATAAGAGCCAGTGGTTTTCCATGACTGCCAAGTGCAGCCCAGGGGGCTGGAACGGGGCCCCATTCAGACTGGGATTGGCTCAGAGCAAAGTCGGACCACCTTTGAACCTTGCCCAGTGGTGCACTGCCCTACGTTTTAGATCAGCCAGCAGTGATGTTTTTCTTTGCCTGCTTAACACCTTCCTCTGAACTGTTCAGTGAGTCGGTGTTCACTTTTTAACAAAGTTTGTATTTCTTTCTTAAAAGGAATAAGAAAAAGATTCATGCTTAATTGAAAAAAACATTCAGACGTCACTATTTATCTCTAGCTTGAGAAAAATTTCTTTAAAAATGGTTCATCTGCAGGAAATCTCCCTTGAAAAAAGTACGTGCTTCAGTCATTCTTGCCTCATTCACTGGACATTACTGAGAACCTTTTATGTATGAGCCCAGGCTACACTGGCTATGAGAACGCAGATGTTCTCTTCTATGTTTCACCTATCGCTTCTTGCCAGGCACTAGGCCACATGCCTTAGCCTCATTGTCTCATTTAAGCCTCAACAGCCCCCTAATACAACAAGGATAGTATTAACTCCCAATTGATATATATGTGGAATCTAGGATCAGAGAGAGTAAGTTATTTGCTTGAGGTCACCATGAAGTTAGAGCAGTTCCAGGACTCATGGTGGATAAGAAAGATCTCCACCCTCAAGAACCTGGCAACCCACTAGAGGAAAAGAGACCCACAGATAAATATGTACAATAAAGGGTCATGGGTGTTATGAATAAAACAGCTATACTGGGTAGAGCAGGGCACAGAGATCTGAGTGGGCATTTCTAAGGGGCCAAAATCCAAAGGCATAACAGAGATGCTGGCTGGAGCTGAGTGATACTCACATCGCTGGGTGACTAATGTGTGTGTCTTGGTGGTGGTTGCCCATAGAAGGTGGGAAGTGGTTTGAGATTCATGTGGGGAGAGGTAATGGAGGAAAAATGTATTGAATCCTTCAACCTTGTATTATAACATGAGTCTACATGGGAGGACAAAGATTTGCAATTTACACCATCTAGCATCATTTTCTAATATTTCCCTTTGTATATACTTTATATCTACAATAGATAATAAACTCTACCAGGACATTTGATACAAAACAGTTCTTAGTATGGTTTATAGAAGACACACTCCAAAATAGTTGCTGGTTTCTTGTTGAAGTGTCAGGAGCCAGGGGTACCTGTGATCATTACTTAGGAAAAGTCTTTCTGAGAAGCAGCAAGGTCCATTTATGACCTTCCTTTGGTTTTCCCAATTGTCCAATGAGCCTCAATCACTTTTATTATTGAGAGGAGAGGAAAACAAAAACCTTCTTCATAAAACCTCAACACTGAGCAACACTACCCCCTTTCCCTATTGTTTTAACCACCCCAGGATTTCTGTGTCACCTGTCAGTTCAAGAAGCCGCTGGTTATCAGAGCAATGGTGCATCCTACTTAGGACTCAGCAGACCAGCATAGAGGAGTGAAGAACCAAGGTCATAATGGGTGACTCATCATGCTAACGGGAGAAACCCAAGCATCACCAGGCTCCTATCAGCTGGGGTTGTGATCCGGGTAGAAACTTGTCTTTTTTTTTCTTCTTTTTTTTTAATGAGCTGTTTCTTTACACTCCCTCCTGCCTCTTTCCCTTCTCCCCTGTTCTATGAACCTTGTCAAAAACAAATAGAGTGATAGTGAAAGCAGCGGAAGGCCATTCTAAAAATAAAGACAAATACCGAGCATTGTTAGGAAGTAGCCTGTGTTTGTCACGGTCCATTAATAAGGGCTGCTTTTCTATCCTCCTCTTTTTATTTTATTTAAAAAGAAAATGTTGTCAGATATGACATTCTAGAGTTCTACCCCATGGAGTCTGGGTCCAATTTGGGGAACTGGAGACTGTAGGAAAAGATAGGGAAAAGCCTATTGGGGGCAGGTAGGGGCGTACCTTCAGCAGCAGAGAATGGGATGGAGACTTCCCGGGCTGCCAGGTGAGGAAGTTTGTTTTTTTTTTTTCCTAAATAAATTTATTTATTTATTTTTGGCTGTGTTGTGTCTTTGTTGCGGTGTGCGGGCTTCTCACTGCGGTGGCTTCTCTTGCTGCAGAGCACGGGCTCTAGGCGTGCGGACTGCAGTAGTTGTGGCGCACGGGCTTAGTTGCTCTGCGGCATGTGGGATCTTCCCGGCCCAGGGCTCGAACCCGTGTCCCCTGCATTGGCAGGCGGATTCTCAACCACTGCGCCACCAGGGAAGCCCAGCGAGGAAGTTTTTAATAAGGGGAAAACATCAGAAAACTCAGTCAGAGGATGAGGTGAAGGGTTGGGAGATATGAGTTGCTAAACTGGACAACAGAGATTGTGAGTCGATGGGAAAACAAACAAAAAGGCTGGAGAAGCCCAGCAGTTAGCAGGGCTTCAGTGAAGCTGAAAGGTTCAGGCCTGAGGTCATGAGCTCTGGGTGACAGGTGAGGTGCTCCTGTCTTGGCCGAGAGATAGACCTTGAAAAGCTCTGGCAGGTGAAACAGCCCACGTCTATAAAACTGAGATTTTGAGACCAAATTAGCTGGGAGAGACCCTCAGTTTTACTGAAATAATGGATTTTTCTATTGACCTGTCTTAAGTTTGGCTCAAAAGATCAAGCTCATGATCTGACAGAGGAGGGTAATACAAGATTGAAGGAGGATTTATTGCTCTGCTGTTGAATCTCAGCATCTGTGTTGTTTGGACACGTGAGCCCAATGCTCACGGGCTTGGAGAAAACCTGTTAACAGACTGGCATCGGGTCAGGAGACTTCAGCAGCTGCCATGCTCCAAAACAGATACAGATCTGGGCCACTAAAGGTTTCATGCCTCCCGCCTTCTGAAATGAGTATTTGGACTTCTCAGGTTAATCACTTTCCATGGTGCTTCCCAGTGATTAGGGAATTGGCCTCAACTGAGAAGGTACTGAATGGAAAGCGGATGTTCTCTTTCTAAGAGCCATTTGGTCTACCCAGAAGTCCTCACCTGAACTAGTTTAGTGCCTCCTTTCAATGGCACATCCCTGATGATATTGGCATATCAGCATCTCTCTTCAAAGACTCAGACCGTATCACGCTTCGACATCACACTTCATATATGGGTAAGAAGGCCAAACGTTTAAGACCTTTAGAGCTAGAAATAATCTAATCTGTTATTTCCCCAACTGATTTCCAAAAGTACTGAAGTATGGCAAACTCTTTACTCTACCCAAGTCTCATGGAGAGACACCATGCATATTAGCACATTAAAGGCTCTGAGAAGTCCTGCTGTAAAGAAAGCTATTAAAGTTTACTTCACCTAAATGTTCTCCAAACTTTTTTAGCCACCAAACATGTTTATTGGTGTAACTGTTTGGGAAACATGGATCTAGCAAAAAGTCTTTTCATTCCTTCTCTCCAATTCCTTCCTTCCCCCCCCCCCCACTTCCTCCCTCTCCTAATGAGAGAGCTGAGACCAACAGGTGGAGTGATCCGTCTAAAATCATGCAGCTCAATAATGACAAATCTGAGAAATGGAGCTATGACCTCACTACTGACCCTGGGTTCTTTCAATTTCCTCCTAATGGTGTCTTAACTTGTGACCTGAACGATGGAAAAAAGGTGACACTAAGCTGGTTCAGCGTCTCTTCACCACGGAGGTCTGAATTCAGGGGCACCTGCCTGGCCGTGAGGCTGACCCGAGCATCAGAGCTCTCTAGGCAGTGTTGGCAGCTTTGAGGCCCAGGAAGACCCCACAGCCTCAGACTAACTCTATAAACTGTTCCTGAAGACCCGAGCAAGTGGCAGGGGATGGTGGTGAAGAATTCAGGTGACAGGCAAAGTTCAGCAGACTGGCTGGCAGACAGCCATTAGCTCCATGACCTGTCCACCCAGGACAGTCTCTGCCACTAGGCTGGAGTGCCAGGTGAGGTGCCTAGCTAGCCAGTCTAGGACATACAAACCAGGCTCCACTGGGAGGGAGTTTAGGTCAGGCCTGCCTAAGAGCACCCTAGAGCATTAGACCAAGTAACGGGTCAGAACTCATAGAAATGAACCATGACAAAGACCAAGGATAAATCCCAGACCTGGGCCACTGGATGATGCGGAGAGGCTCATTCCTGGGAGCACCGATTCCCGGGGCCAGTTGGCAGAAAGGAGACTTAGGAACAACAGTCAAACAGCTGCTGGATCCTGGGTCTGGGAGTCTCTTCCGATCATGGGCCTGAGTGGGCTCTGCTATTTACTGTCTCAAGGACAAGTCAGGGCCAAGAGCTAGCACCTCGCTGCCCCACAGGCACTGTGGGTGGACAAACCAGTGCCCCCAGGAGGCTCAGTGTATCTCATCTCCACTAGATCCTGGTGCTTCTATGGTCAAGTTGCAAACTGTATGCCACATCCAAATACTCTTCACCCTTCTCATTCATTCATTCATTCATTCAGCCAACACATAATTATTGATCATGATAACACGCTAGACACCATGCTTGGGATTAAACGGTGACTCCCAGGTTTTAGAATCTAGCAGAGTAAGTAGACATTAATTGAATGGCTCTCACAATCATACAGTGGTGACATGGGTTACGAAAGGGATGTACCCAGCGTTTTGAAAGTCTATATTGGAGTGATTTGACCTAGTCAGGGAAAGGGAGAGAGAGGGTGCTTGGGTTGCAGCTGGGAGGGGACGGAGCATGTACAAGGGAAGAACACATGAGACGTAGAGGTGGAATGCTGAGAGCAAGAGTGCATGCTGCAAGAGGGGTCTGGAGAGATCAGTAGGGACCACACTACACAGGAATGTGAGTTCTCATAAAGGAATTCTGTCTATATACAGTACTATCAGCATTGGAAGCAGTAAGTGTTTTAAGCCAGGAGGTAGCATTACTACATTGTGTGTGTGTGTGTGTGTGTGTGCGCACCCGTGCGCACGCACGCATGTGTTGACGTTTGGAAAATTCCAAACATAAGCAGGATTAGAATAGTCAAATGAATCCCCTTTGTGCCCATAACCCAGCTTCAATGGTAATCAACATGTTGCCTGTCTTGTTTGATCTTTCTCCTGCCCATTATTTTTTCTGGAATATTTTAAAGTAAATCTCAAACATCATACCACTTCACTTAGAAATGCTTCCTTATGCATCTCCAAGCGATAAGGACTTTTTTTTTCAGATGTTAGAGTGAAATAATCACTCTGGTTGCATTATAAAGAAAGAACTGGACAGGATCTAAAGTAGGTGTGGGTAAACTTGTTGGTGTAGCAAGACGGGAGGCTCACTTGGACACACTAGTGGTGGTGGAAATGGAGATGACCTAGTGCACTGCAGAAACATTTATGGGGTAAAACCTATAGGACCTGGGGATGGATGAGATATGCGGAGTTGGGGGAGTAGGAGGGATCTAGGCTGACACGATGTTTCTAGAGGGATGAATGATGGTGCACTCACCAAGAGAAGGAGTCTTGACAGAGGACCCAACCTGGGGAAGAAGAGTTGGATTTTGGACATGCTGAGTATGGGGTACCTCAGGACCTCCAAGACGTAAGGTCCAGTAAGCAGCTGAATATAGAGGCCTAAAGCTAGAGGATAACTCTTGGCTAAAGATATGAGTTAGGTACAAAAATAATATTGAGGCCATGAGCATAGCTAAGATTAAGCTGAGATTAATACCCAGAGTAAAAATAAGGAGAGAACCTAGGACTAAGGAACTCTACCTTTAATGGTTGGGCAGAGGAAAATATTCCTGCCAACAAGATCAAAAGGAATAGCCATAGGGGCTTCCCTGGTGGTGCAGTGGTTAAGAATCTGCCTGCCAATGCAGGGGACATGGGTTTGAGCCCTGGTCCAGGAAGATCTCACATGCCGCGGAGCAACTAAGCCCGTACACCACAACTACTGAGACTGTGTGCCACAACTACTGAAGTCGGCGTGCCTAGAGCCCATGCTCCGCAACAAGAGAAGACACCGCAGTGAGAAGCCCGCGCACCGCAACAAAGAGTAGCCCCCACTCGCTGCAACCAGAGGAAGCCCGCGCACAGCAAAGACCCAATGCAGCCAAAAATAAATAAATAAAATAAATTTATATTTTAAAAAAAGGAATAGCCATAGAGGCAGGAGAAAAACTCAGAGACCCCAAAAACTCAGGGAAAAACAAGTCCAAGATGACTTTCCACATCCTCAGGGAAGGTCCATCAGGGCACAGCGGGCACTGACAGCAACCAACCCTATTGCTCACCTGCAGGAGTGAACTACAGGTACACACTGATGGTGTGTGTGTCCCCACCCCCATCCCATCACTGCCATCCCATCACCCTCATGGTACCTTAACAACCTTGAATCCTCAGTACCTGATACAGTGCCTGGCATATGGTAGCTTCTTAATAAATGTGTGAACTAAACTAAATACACAGAATACTGAGACACGGTTCCACCTTCTAAGAAAGAGGACTCAGACATCACAAGTGGTCCCTGACAGGTAGAACCTTCAGTCCTCTGAGCCCCCTGCAGAGTCTGTACCTACTACCCTCTATGCCTCCTCAATCAGCCAGAGCATATGGCAGGCCGAGCAGAATTAAACATAACTGACATGTGGATTAACCACCCCACCGCCTCCCCCTTCACTCACATGGATAGAAAGTTAACTGATTTTTTTTTTTTTTTTACAAATTTTCTTTGCCAGAAATATTTTTAATGATAGTTTTCATCAGTATTAGCCCGAAGGTTGCATCAGAGGTGTTTATCAACTTCCTCCTCTGGGCTCGGGCCCATGTGACTGATTCCTGTCATTTTAGTCAGAGATGGGCAGAAATACACAGATGAATCTTGAAGGATGGGAGTTACTCCTCAGCAAAGAATTCACAGAGATGCCATAATTCGCTGTGGCAACACCAGCGACAGGTCAAGTCAAGTTGGGCTCACTGAGCTCCAGATGAGGGAGGAAAAATACCAAAAGGGCACTGCTGAGAAGCAGTAATCACGGATACCTTGATGGATAGAATACAGACAAAATAAATGGGAAATAGAGAAATCTTGGATTCCTGAAGGAAGCTGACCTCCTACCAAAGTGCCCTTTTGGTTTTCTGGTGTCACGTGACCAGAGATTTCAGGATGCTCAGTTCCTGTCTGTATGCTCAGATAAAGGGCAGGGCTGAGTATGCAGACTCCAAAATGATGGTAAGTTAAGGATTGTTTCTATGAGGCTTTGGAAAGTATTCGGACCCAAGAATTTGCATGGCATCCAGGGCTCTGCGAGTTCACAATTAGGGAGCCTAATAATAAGCCAGTACGCTGGCAGCTCCGAGCCCTGCCCGCCTGCTCAGTTTCTCCACACAGCATGCTGAAGGCATGGCTTCCTTTCTCAGGCTGATGCAAAGCGCCCGCCTTTGCTCAGCGACCCTTCTGGCCACATGGCCATCTACTCACTGGAACATAATCTATGGATCTTCTACTGATCCCGCAACAGGATCAGTGCACTTAAATGCTAACATTTTAAAGTTCTGATTTTAATATCAGAAGTAGAGTCTGGTAGCAGCTAAATAAACTCTTTCCGAAACTAAATAAACACAAGACCCCTCATTCAAACCTGTGTTTACAAATGAAGTGCATTCCACCGTGCTTTCTCCGTTACAGCCATCACTATACTGTACGTGACAGTGTGTTTGCCTGACTATGTCTAAGTGAAGGTAAGCTCCTGAGGGAGACCGCATGTGTTTATCTCTAAATTCCTATATCTTGATACTGCTCTTTGTTCATAGTTGGAGCTTGATAAACATCTTTGAATAAATGAGGTAGACGAAAATCCTCAGTTCAGTGATTTTCATCTTTCACTTACTTTGGGATATTCTCATAAATGAAAACTATAAGGGACAACAAAAGTAATCTAGTTCCATCCTCTTGATTTGTTGAGAAGAAAACTGAAGCCTACAGAGGTGAACTCTATGTGACCTGAATTTGGTGGCTTCATTCTGTCTTGACACCTGCAGCTTTACTGGTGTATCACACCAAACTTGTTTGAGTTGTTTCTCCTCATTGCTCTCAGGCCATGTCCCAGAAGACAACAAAACAAGGAGGATATCTGCAGTTCTGCTGGGAAAGACGTGAGGAATTCCAGGCCAGGAAGCTTTTCTATTGGAGAGACTTGAAGTCCTCCATGGATCATGAAGGGTTCATCAACAGTACTAGTTAGTAGTAGAGACAGCTACTAGTTAGTGGCAGAGACAAAACCAAACCCAGGTCTTCCCTGGTAGCACAGTGGTTAAGAATCCGCCTGCCAATGCAGGGGACACGGGTTCAAGCCCTGGCCCGGGAAGATCCCATATGCCACGGAGCAACTAAGCCCGTGCGCCACAACTACTGAGCCTGCTCTCTAGGGCCCGTGAGTCACAACTACTGAGCCTGCACGCCACAACTACTGAAGCCTGCGTGCCTAGAACCCGTGCTCCGCAATAAGAGAAGCCACAGCAACGAGAAACCCGCACAGGGCCACGAAGAGTAGTCCCTGCTCGCTGCAACCAGAGAATGCCCGTGTGTAGCAACCAAGACCCAAGGCAGCCAAAAATAAATTAATTAATTAATTAAAAAAAAAAAAACCAAGTCAGACTTCTACTTTCAAATCTTTCAAATCACCTTCCTCCCAAACCTCAGGAATTTATATTCCAATTTTCCCATATTCAAAGCCTCTCTGGAGCCTGTGACCCAGGAATCTGGAAGAAAACTTGAATTGACTCATTCACCTACATGAATGCGCCACTGAATCCCCCTTTGAGTCCTGTAATAAAAATTTCTGCTTGAGGCACCTGCCATTTTTAGCACAACTGCTTGTGTGCACTTCAGACCCCACCACCTCATTTTCCCCCAGGATGTCTAGATTGAGATTTTCTGCCTTTCTGTCTGGCTGATGTGCTTGAATTCTTGAACTTCATTTCTGTTGTCCTCCACTTGTTGCCAAGTGCTGCAATTATGTTATTTCAAGCAGAGCTTGTCTGTTCCACTGCACAGCATGGGGGTCATCTCAGTGACACACTGATGCCCAGCAACTAAGAATTTTCAGACTCTGGTTTCAAATGCCAGCACTGATTTCTCTCTCAAGTCCTCCCATGGAATGGTTTAGTTCTAGGAGCTCTTATCCAATAAATGGGAATTCCACAGGAATTTTCTCTGGATCCTAACTGGAAACTTGAAGTTTGAAGCCACCAGGGGAATGATTTGGGTCTACATGGGATAGTTTTTAGATAAGGTTGACCAGTAGTCTCTGCCCAGGAATCCTCTTCACACTGAGGGCATTCTTTCATCACCATAGTTAGCAGCTCCTGTCGAGAGAGACAACTTATTCTATGCAGGCTCCTTCCTCTTCTTAGAGCTGTCTGGGACTGTCAGGTTGAGCGAAGATTTGAGGGCTGAGGGATTCAGCTGTGATCTGTCTGAAGGTGATTCTTGGACTAGAGTTGCATGAATCACTGCTCTGGAGATAGCTGAGTCCAGAAGTAAACTCAGGATAAAGAGTACCTGAAAATTCAAAATACCCAAGGGACTGGCAGCACTGTGCAGAATGACTCTACTAATATTGCAGTGCGATGCAATGAGTTTGGATTTTAATTATTCCCATAAAAGATCGATTCTCTGTTTGCAGTACACTCTCCCACTGTGTAAAACGAGCTCTATAGTCAAACAATCGCAAAGCAGTTAATGTAGCTGGACTTGATTTCAGTGAGTCCTTGGCTAGCTAGTGACAATGGCTGTAATACTAGATTAATGAGGCCAAGGTCAGGCGATCAATTTTCTTCTCCTATTCCACATCCAAAGATAGTCCCTTTTAACTTTGCTACACATGCATGCCAGGGCCACAAGGGAGATGGATACAGGAAGGGGAAAGAAGGAAACCTGGAGTAGCAAATTTATCGGAGATAACAGCATACACAACTCAGAACATATGCAGAGGTCTCCTCTGACATTACTTCAAAAGGATGTTACTTCCCTGCTTCTGTCTTACTCCTTCCCCATATGTTTAAGAAGTTCATCTATACAACCTGCCAGAACCTTGTACGTAACACATTAAAAAATGAGAGCACGTTCATCCATTCATTCATTCAACAAATATTTATTGACCATCTACTATGCTCCAAGCACAGCCCTAGGCTTTGGGAATACAGAACAAGGCCCTTGCCTCATGGGCGTTTCATTCTACTGGGAGGAGACAGAAATAAACATATAAACACTTATAGAAATAACTTCAGATGGTGATAAATGCTATGAGCACAATAAGATTATGGGATAGAGAGTAACTGGTGTCTGTTAAGGGAGGTGTCTCAACATTAGTTTAGGAGGTGAGGGTAGGGCTCCCTGAGAAGCTAGACCTGAAAAGAAGGAAGTAGCCATCCAAAGATCAGGGGGAGACAATTCAAGGTAGAGACAAAGGCCTGAAACAGGGTCAAGTTTGGCATGTTCCAGAGATATAAAGCTACGGTGGCAGGATCATAGTGAAAGAGGAAGAGCATGGTAGATGAGGTGGGAGAGGAAGGCCAAAGCCAAATCACGCAGAACCGGAAGACCGTGGTAGGGAGTTTGCCCTCTATTACTAATTGTAAATCAAAGCCCCTGGAGAGTGGTGGTAGCCAGTGATGCCTGCCAATGATTCCCGCCTCCTGGTATTCACACACTTGGATTATTCCTTTCCATACTGGATCAGCATTTGTCTGTGTACAGTAGCATATGGCAGAAGTAATATGTGACTTCTGAGGTTAGATCAGAGTTTTTCAACCACAGCACTGTTGACACTGTAGGTCAGATTGTGTGTGTGTGTGTGTGTGTGTGTGTGTGTGTGTGTGTGTGTGTGT